>NC_090381.1:120668986-120993444 GCF_036365525.1 Heterodontus francisci | reverse complement strand
TCTTCCCCCCCCCTTCTCTCCCCCCCCCCTTCTCTCCCCCCCTTCTCTCCCCCCCCCTTCTCTCCCCCCCCTTCTCTCCCCCGCCCCCCCTTCTCTCCCCCCTCCCCCCTTCTCTCCCCCCTCCCCCCTTCTCTCCCCCCCTCCCCCCTTCTCTCCCCCCCTCCCCCTTCTCTCCCCCCCTCCCCCCTTCTCTCCCTTCCCTCCCCCTCCCCCTTCTCTCCCTTCCCTCCCCCCTCCCCCCTTCTCTCCCCCCTCCCCCTTCTCTCCCCCCTCCCCCCTTCTCTCCCCCCCTCCCCCTTCTCTCCCCCCTCCCCCTTCTCTCCCCCCTCCCCCCCTTCTCTCCCCCTCCCTCCTCCCCCTCTCCCTTCCTCCCCCTTCTCTCCTTCCTCCCCCCTCTCCCCTTCTCTCCTTCCCGCACCCTCCCCCTCCCCCTTCCTCCCCCCCTCCCCCTTCTCTCCCCCCCCTCCCCCCTCTCTTCCCCCACCCCCTCCCCTCCCCCCCCTCCCCCCCCCTCCCCCCCCCTCCCCCTCAC
The DNA here is from genome assembly GCF_036365525.1 of Heterodontus francisci. NCBI lineage: Eukaryota > Metazoa > Chordata > Chondrichthyes > Heterodontiformes > Heterodontidae > Heterodontus > Heterodontus francisci. The sequence goes on along the minus strand of NC_090381.1, from coordinate 120,992,912 downwards.
CCCTCCCCCCCCTCCCCCCTCTCTCCCCCCCTCCCCCCTTCCTCCCCCCTCCCCCCTTCTCTCCCCCCCTCCCCCCTTCTCTCCCCCCCTCCCCCCTTCTCTCCCCCCCCCCCCCCTCCCCCCTTCTCTCCCCTCCCTCCTCCCCTCCTCCCTCCCCCTCTCCCTCCTCCCCCTCCTCCCTTCCCTCCCCTTCCCCTCCTCCCCCCTTCTCTCCCCTCCCTCCTTCTCTCCCCCTCCCCCCTTCTCCTTCCCCCCTCCCCCTCCCCCCTTCCCTCCCTCCCTCCCCCTCCCCCTCCCCCTCCTTCCCCTCCCCCTCCCTCTCCCCCCTCCTCCCCCCTCCCCCCTCTCCCCCTCCCCCTCCTCCCCCCTCCCCCCTCCCCCTCCTCTCCCCCTCCCCCCCTCCCCCTCCCTCTCCCCCCTCCCTCCCACCCTCCCCCCTCCTCTTCCCCTCCCCCCTCTCTCCCCCTCCCCCCTCTCCCCCTCCCCCCTCACCCCTCCTCTTCCCCCTCCCCCTCCTCTTCCCCTCCCCCCTCCCCACCCTCCCCCCCTCCCCCCTCCCCCTCCTCCCTCCCCTCCCCCCTCCCCCTCCCCCCTCCCCTTCCCCCTCCCCTCCCTTCCCCTCCCCTTCCCTTCCCCCTCCCCCTTCCCCCTCCCCCTTCCCCCCTCCCCCTCCCCCTCCCCCCTCCTCCCCCCCCCTCCCCCCTCCCTCCTTCCCCTTCCCCTCCCCCTCCTTCCCCCTCCCCCTTCCCCCCTCCCCCTTCCCCACTCCCCCCTCCCCCTCCCCCCTCCCCCTTCCCCCCTCCCCCCTCCCCCTCCCCCTTCCCCCCTCCCCCCTCCCCCTCCCCAACTTCCCCCTCCCCCCTCCCCCCTCCCCCCTTCCCCCTCCCCCCTTCCCCTCCACCCTCCCCTCCCCCCTTCCCCTCCCCTCCCCTTCTCCCCACCCTCCCCTCCCCTTCTCCCCACCCCCCTTCCCCTTCTCCCCATCCCTCCCCTCCCCCATCCCCATCCCCTCCTCCCCATCCCCATCCCCCCTCCCCATCCCCATCCCCCCTCCCCCTCCCATCCCCATCCCCCTCCCATCCCCATCTCCCCCTCCCTCCCCTTCCCTCTCCCCCTCCCCTCCCCTTCTCCCCCTCCCTCCCCCTCTCCCCCTCCCCCTCCCCTTCTCCCCCTCCCTCCCCTCCCCCCTCCCCTCCCTTCTCCCCCTCCCCCTCCCCATCCTTCCCCCACCCCTCCCCCCTCCCCCTCCCCTCTCCCCCTCCCCCCATCCCCTCCCCTCTCCCCCTCCCCTCCCCCCTCCCCTTCTCCCCCACCCCTCTCCCCCCCTCCCCCCTCCCCCATCCCCCTCCCCCCATCCCCCTCCCCCCTTCCCCCCCCTCCCCTCTCCCCCTCCCCCTCCCCCCTCCCTTCTCCCCCTCCCCTCCCCTCCCTTCTCCCCCTCCCCTCTCCCGTCCCCTTCTCCCCCTCCCCCTCCCCTCCCCTCTCCTCTCCCCCTCCCCCTCCCCCTCCCCTCCCCCTCCCCTTCTCCTCTCCCCCTCACCCCCTCCCCTCCCACCCCTCCCCCCCTCCCCTTCCCCCCTCCCCTCCCCCCCTTCTCCCCCTCCCCTCCCCTCCCCTCTCCCCCTCCCCTCCCCTTCTCCCCTCCCCTCCCTCCCCCTCCCTTCTCCCCCTCCCCTCCACCCCTCCCCTCTCCCCCTCCCCTCTCCCCCCCCCTTCTCCCCCTCCCCATCCCCCCTCCCTCCCCTCCACCCCTCCCCACCCCTTCTCCCCCTCCCCTCCCCTTCTCCCCCTCCCCTCCCCTTCCCCTCCCCTCCCCTCACCCCCTCCCTCCCCACCCCCCCTCCCCCTCCTCCCCCTTCTCCCCCTCCCCTCCCCTTCTCCCCTTCTCCCCCTCCCCTCCCTCCCCTTCCCCTCCTCCCCTCCCTGCCTTCCCTTCCCCTCCCTTCTCCCCCTCCCACTCCCCCTCCCCTCTCCCCCTCCCCTTCACCCCCACCCCTTCTCCCCCTCCCCTACTCCCCCTCCCCTCCCTCCCTCCCCTCCCCTTCTCCCCCTCCACTCCCTGCCTCCCCCTTCCCCTCCACTTCCTCCACCCCTCCACTCCCCTCCCCTCCCTCCTCCACTCCCTCCCCACCCTCCTCCACTCCCTCCACTCCCACCCACTCCCTCCACCCCCTCCCCCTCCCCACCCTCCCCTCCCCCTCCCCCCCTCCCCTCCCCTCCCTCCCCTCCCATCCCCTCCACTCCCCACCCCCTCCCCCACCCCTCCCCCTCACCCTCCCCCCCCACCCCTCCCCTCCCCTCCCCTCCCACCCCACCCCCTCCCACCCCACCCCACCCCTCCCCCTCCCCTCCCCACCCCTCCCCACCTCCCCCCCCTCCCCCCACCCCCTCCCCTCCACCTCCCCTCCCCTCCCCTCCCCCCCCCCCACCCCTCCCCCTCCTCCTCCCCTCCCCTCACCCCTCCCCCCTCCCACCCCCTCCCACCCTCCCCACCCCCCCCCTCCCCCCTCCCCACCCCTCCCCTCCCCCACCCCTCCCCCCACCCCACCCCCCCTCCCCACCCCCCACCCCCCCCCCTCCCCACCCCCCTCCCCACCCCCCTCCCCTCCCCCTCCCCACCACTCACCCCCTCCCCTCACCCCTCCCCACCCCACCCCTCCCCACTCCCCTCCCCTCCCCACCCCTCCCCTCCCCACCCCCTCCCCACCCTCCCCTCCCCCACCCTCCTCCCCTCCCCTCCCCTCCCTCCCCTCCCCTCTCCACCCCACCCACCCCTCCCCACTCCTCCCCTCTCCTCTCCCCTCCCACCTCCCTCTCCCTCTCCCTCTCCCCACCCCTCCCCTCTCCCCTCCCTCTCCCTCTCCCCTCCCCTCCCCTCTCCTCTCCCTCTCCCTCTCCCTCTCCCCCTCCCCTCCCCTCTCCCTCTCACCCCACCCTCTCCCTCTCCCCCCCCTCCCCTTCTCCCCCCTCTCCCCTCCCTTCTCCCCCTCTCCCCTCCCCTTGTCCCCCTCCCCCCATCTCCCCCACCCATCCCCTCCACACCCTCCCCTCCCCTTCTCACCCTCCCCTTCACACCCCACCCCTTCTCACCCTCCCCTCACCTCTCCCCCCTCCACTCTCCCTCCCCTCTCCCTCCCTTCCCCTCCCTCCTCCCTCTCCCTCCCCTCCCCTCCCCTCTCCTCCCTCTCCCCTCCCCCTCCCCCTCCCTCTCCCTCCCCTCCCTCTCCCACCCCTCCCCACCCCTCCCCTCTCACCCCATCCCCTCCCTTCTCCCCCTCCCCTCTCTGCCTCCCCTCCCCTTCTCCCCCTCCCACTCCCTCCCCTCCCACCTCCTCACCCTCCCACCCACCTCCTCACCCCCCACACCCCACCCCTCACCCTCCCCACCCCCTCTCCCTCCCTCACACCCTCCCCTCCCCCTCTCCCCCCCTCCCCCTATCCCTCCCCTTCCCCTCCCCTCTCCCTCCCCTCCCCTCTCCCTCCCCCTCCCCTCCCCTCCCCCTCCACCTCCCCACCCCTCTCCCTCTCCCTCCCCTCCCCCACCCCTCTTCCCTCCCCCTCCCCTCCCCCCACTCCCCCACACCCCACCCCACCCTCCACACCCCCTCTCCCCTCCCCCACCTCCCCTCCCCCTCTCCCCCCCCCCCTCCCTCACCCCCCCCTCCCCTCCCTCCCCACTCCCCCTCCCTCCCCCACCCCCACCCCTCACCCCTCCCACCCCTCACCCCTCCCCCTCCCCTCTCCCTCTCCCCTCCCCTCTCCCTCCCCTCCCCCCCCCACCCTCCCCCCACTCCCCTCCACCTCCCCTCCCCCTCCCCCTCACCCCCACTCCCACCCTCCTCCCACCCTCACCCTCCCCCACTCCCCTCTCCCCCACCCCCCTCCCCTCACCCCCTCCCCACCCCTCCCCCTCACCCTCCCCTCCCCCACCCCCTCACCCCTCCCCCTCCCCCCTCACCCCCCCCTCTCCACCCCACCTCCCCTCCCCCCTCCCCTCCCCCTCCCCTCCCCACACCCCTCCTCCCCACCCCTCCCTCCCTCCCCCACCTCCCACCCCACTCCACCTCCCTCCCCCTCCCCATCTCCCCTCCTTCCCCACCTCCCCCTCCCCTTCTCCCACTCCCCCCTTCTCACCCTCCCCTCCCCCTTCTCACCCCTCCCCTCCCCTTCTCACCCTCCCCTCCCCTTCTCACCCTCCCCTCCCCTTCTCACCCTCCCCCTCTCCCTCCCCTCTCCCTCCCCTCTCCCTCCCCTCTCCCCCCTCCCCTCCCCTCCCCCTCCCCCTCCCCTCTCCCTCCCCCTCACCCTCCCCTCCCCTCTCCTCCCCCTCCCCCTCCCCATCCCTCCCCTCTCCCCTCCCCTCCCTGCCTTCCCTCCTCCGCTCCCTCCCCTCCCTCCTCCTCACCCCCTACCCTCCCCTCCCCTTTCCTGCCCTCCCCCTCTCCCTGCCCTCCCCCTGCACTCCCCCTCTCCTCCCCCTGCACTCCCCCTCTCCCTCCCCTCCCCCTCTCCCCCCCTCCCCCTCTCCCTCCCCTCCCCCTCTCCCCCCCTCCCCCCTCACCCTCCCCCTCTCACCCTCCCTTCCCCTCCCCTCCACTCCCCCCTCCCCACCCTCCCCTCCCCTCCCCTCCCCTCCCCTCCCCTCCCCCCCTCCCCCTCCCCTCCCCTCCCCCCCTCCCCTCCCCTCCCCCACCCTCCCCTCCCCCCCTCCCCTCCCCCCCCCCTCCCCTCCCCCCCCTCCCCTCCCCTCCCCTCCCCTCCCCCCTCCCCTCCCCTCCCCCCCCTCCCCTCCCCTCCCCTCCCCTCCCCACCCCTCCCCTCCCCTCCTCCCCTCCCCTCCCCTCCCCTCCCCCCCCCCCTCCCCTCCCCTCCCCTCCCCTCCCCCCCTCCCCACCCCTCCCCTCCCCCACCCCACCCCTCCCCCCCACCCCTCCCCCCCCCCTCCCCTCCCCCCCTCCCCTCCCCTTCTCCCCTCCCCTCCCCTTCTCCCCCTCCCCTCCCCCTTCTCCCCTCCCCTCCCCTTCTCCCCTCCCCTCCCTTCTCCCCTCCCCTCCCCTTCTCCCCTCCCCTCCCCTTCTCCCCTCCCCCTCCCCTTCTCCCCCTCCCCTTCTCCCCCTCCCCTCCCCTTCTCCCCCTCCCCTCCCCTTCTCCCCCTCCCCTTCTCCCCCTCCCCTTCTCCCCCTCCCCTTCTCCCCCTCCCCTTCTCCCCTTCTCCCCCTCCCCTTCTCCCCCTCCCCTTCTCCCCCTCCCCTTCTCCCCTTCTCCCCCTCCCCTTCTCCCCCTCCCCTTCTCCCCCTCCCCTTCTCCCCCTCCCCTTCTCCCCTCCCCTCACCCTCCTCCCCTCACCCTCCTCCCCTCACCCTCCTCCCCTCACCCTCCTCCCCTCACCCTCCTCCCCTCACCCTCCTCCCCTCACCCTCCTCCCCTCACCCTCCTCCCCTCACCCTCACCCTCCTCCTCTCCCCTCCCTCCTCCTCTCCCCCTCCCCTCCCTCCTCCTCTCCCCTCCCCTCCCTCCTCCTCTCCCCTCCCCTCCCTCCTCCTCTCCCCCTCCCCTCCCTCCTCCTCTCCCCCTCCCTCTCCCCCTCCCTCTCCCTCCTCCTCTCCCCTCCCTCTCCCCCTCCCTCTCCCTCCTCCTCTCCCACTCCCACCTCCTCTCCCACTCCCACCTCCTCTCCCACTCCCACCTCCTCTCCCACTCCCTCCTCCTTTCCCACTCCGTCTCCCCCTCCCCCTTTCCCTCCCCTCACCCTCCCTTCCCTCCTCCTCTCCCTCCCCTCCCTTTCTCCCCCTCCCCTCCTCCCCTCCCCTCCCTCCTCCTCTCCCCCTCCCCTCCCTCCTCCTCTCCCCCTCCCCTCCCTCCTCCTCTCCCCCTCCTCTCCCCCTCCCCTCCCCCTCTCCCCCTCCCCTCCCCCTCTCCCCCTCCCCCTCCCCCTCTCCCCCTCTCCCCCTCCCTCCCCCTCTCCCCTCCCCTCCCCTCTCCCCCTCCCTTCCCCTCCCCTTCTCCCCCTCCACTCCCTCCCTCCCCTCTCCCCCTCCCCTCCCTCCCCTCTCCCCCTCCCCCCCTCCTCTCCCTCCCCCCCTCCCCTTCTCCCCCCCCTCCCCTTCTCCCCCCCCTCCCCTTCTCCCCCCCCCTCCCCTTCTCCCCCCCCCCTCCCCTTCTCCCCCCTCCCCTTCTCCCCCTCCCCTTCTCCCCCTCCCCTTCTCCCCCTCCCCTTCTCCCCCTCCCCTTCTCCCCCTCCCCTTCTCCCCTCCCCTCCCCGCCTTCCCCTCCCCTTCTCCCCCTCCCCTCCCCGCCTTCCCCCTCCCCTTCTCCCCCTCCCCTCCCTCCTCCCCTCACCCTCCCTCCTCCTCTCCCCCTCCCTCCTCCCCTCCCTCCTCCTCTCCCCCTCCCTTCTCCTCTCCCCCTCCCTCCTCTTCTCCCCCTCTCCCTCCTCCTCTCCCCCTCCACCTCTCCCCTCTCCCTCCCCTCCACTTCCCCTCCCCTCCCCCTCTCCCCTCCCCCCCCAGCTCACTCTCTCCCCCGCCCCCCCGCTCACTCTCTCACCTCCGCCCCCCCCCCCCCCCTGCTCACTCTCCCAAGAACAAAGAACAGTACAGCACAGGAACAGGCCATTCGGCCCTCCAAGCCTGTGCCGATCTTGATGCCTGCCTAAACTAAAACCTTCTGCACTTCCAGGGACCGTATCCCTCTATTCCCTTCCTATTCATGTATTTGTCAAAATGTCTCTTAAACGTCTCTATCGTACCTGCTTCCACCACCTCCCCCGGCAACAAGTTCTGTGCACTCACCACCCTCTGTGTAAAGAACTTGCCTCGCACATCCCCTCTAAACTTTGCCCCTCGCACCTTAAACCTATGTCCCTTAGTAACTGACTCTTCCACCCGGGGAAAAAGCTTCTGACTATCCACTCTGTCCATGCCACTCATAACTTTGTAAACCTCTATCATGTCGCCCCTCCACCTCCGTCGTTCCAGTGAAAACAATCCGAGTTTTTCCAACCTCTCCTCATAGCTAATGCCCTCCAGACCAGGCAACATCCTGATAAACCTCTTCTGTACTCTGTCCAAAGCCTCCACGTCCTTCTGGTAGTGTGGCGACCAGAATTGCACGCAATATTCTAAGTGTGGCCTAACTAAGGTTCTGTACAGCTGCAACATGACTTGCCAATGTTTATACTCGATGCCCCGACCGATGAAGGCAAGCATGCCGTATGCCTTCTTGACTACCTTATCCACCTGGTTGCCACTTTCAGTGACCTGTGGACCTGTACGCCCAGATCTCTCTGCCTGTCAATACTCCCCCAGCTCACTCTCACCCCCCAGCTCACACTCACCTGCCAGCTCATACTCACCCGCCAGCTCACACTCACCCGCCCCCAGCTCACTCTCTCCCCCCCACCAGCTCACTCTGCCCCTCCAGCTCACTCTCCCCCCACATCAGCTCACTCTCCCCTCCCCCCGCTCACTCTCCCCTCCCCCCGCACACTCTCCCCTCCCCCGATCACTCTCTTCCCACCCCCCTCCCCACTTATGCTCACTCATAGAGTTATACATTTCAGAAACAGGCCCTTCAGCCCATCGTGTCTGTACTGGCCATCCAGCAACTAACTATTCTAATCCCATTTTCCAGCACTTGGCCCGTAGCCTTGTATGCTATGGTATTTCAAGTGCTCAACAAATACATTTTGAATGTTGTGAAGGTTCCTGCCTCTACCACCTCTTCAGGCAATGCCGTCTGGGTGAAAATTTCTTTCCTCAAATCCCCTCCAAAACTCCTGCCCCTTACCTTAAATCTATGCCCCCTGGTTATTGACACCTCCTCTAAGGGAAAAAGTCTCCTCCTATCTAACCTATCAATGTCCCTCATAATTTTGTACACCTCAGTCAGGTCCCCCCTCAGCCTTCTCTGCTCTAAGGAAAACAACCCTAGCCTATCCAGTCTCTCTTCATAGCTGAAATACTCCAGCCTAGGCAACATCCTGATGAATCTCCTCTGCACCCTCTCCAGTGTAATCACATCCTTCCTATAGTGTGGTGCCCAGAACTGTACACAGTACTCCAGCTGTGGCCTAACTAGCATTTTATACAGCTCCATCATAACCTCCCTGCTCTTATATTCTATGCCTCGACTAATAAAGGCAAGTATCCCATATGCCTTCCTAACCACCTTATCTACCTGTGCTGCTGCCTTCAGTGATCTATGGACAGGGTCCCTCTGACGCTCTGTACTTCCTAGGGTCCTACCATCCATTGTATATTCCCTTGCCTTGTTAGTCCTCCCAAAATGCATCATTCCACAGCTCTCAGGATTAAATTCCATTTGTCACTGCTCCGCCCATCTTACCAGCCCATCTATATCTTCCTGTAATCTAAGGCTTTCCTCCTCACTATTTACGACACCACCAATTTTCGTGTCTTCTGCGAACTTACTGATCATACCTCCTATATTCACGTCTAAATCATTAATGTACATTACAAACAGCAAGGGTCCCAGCACCGATCCCTGTGGTACACCACTGGTCACAGGCTCCCACTCGCAAAAACAACCCTCGACCATCACCCTCTGCCTCCTGCCACTAAGCCAATTTTGGATCCAATTTGCCAAATTGCCCTGGATCCCATGGGCTCTTACCTTCTTAACCAATCTCTCATGCGGGACCTTATCAAAAGCCTTACTGAAATCCATGTAGACTACATCAACTGCTTTACCCTCTTCTACACATCTAGTCACCTCCTCAAAAAATTCAATCAACTTTGTTAGACATGATGTCCCCCTGACAAAGCCATGCTGACTATTCTTGATTAATCCCTGACTCTCCAAGTGCAGATTAATCCGGTCGCTCAGAATTTTTTCCAATAGTTTCCCTACCACTGATGTTAGACTCACCGGCCTGTAATTACCTGGTCTATCCCTGCTACCCTTCTTGAATAATGGTACCACATTCGCTGTCCGCCAATCCTCTGGTACCTCTCCCGTGGCCAGAGAGGATTTGAAAATTTGTGTCAGAGCCCCCACTATCTCCTCCCTTGCCTCACATAACAGCCTGGGATACATCTCATCTGGGCCTGGGGATTTATCCACTTTTAAACCCGCTAAAACACCTAAAACTTCCTCCCTTTCAATGTTAATATGTTCAAGTATATCACAATCCCCCTCCCTGATCTCTACACCTACATCGTCCTTCTCCACAGTGAACACAGATGAAAAGTAATCATTTAAAACCTCACCTATGTCCTCTGGCTCCACACACAGATTGCCACTTTGGTCCCTAATGGGCCCTACTCTTTCCCTGGTTATCCTCTTGCCCTTCATATACTTATAAAACGCTTTAGGATTTTCCTTTATCTTTCCCGCCAGTATTTTTTCATGTCCCCTCTTCGCTCTCCTAATATCTTTTTTAAGTACCTCCTACACTTTCTATCCTCCTCTCGGGCCTCCGCTGTTTTCAGCGCTCTGAATCTGCCATAAGCCTCCTAATTTTCCCTGATCCAATCCTCTATATTCCTTGAGATCCAGGGTTCCCTGGACTTGTTGGTCCTACCCTTCACCTTATTGGGTACATGTTGCTCTGAACTCTCACTATTTCCTCTTTGAATGACTCCCACTGGTCTGATGTAGACTTTCCTACAAGTTGCTGCTCCCAGTCCACTTGGCCAGATCCTGTTTTATCAAATTGAAATCAGCCTTCTCCCAATTCAGTCCCTTTATTTCTGGTCCATCTTTGTCCTTTTCTATAACTACCTTAAATCTTCCAGAGTTATGGTCACTATCCCCGAAATGCTCCCCACTGACAATTCTACCACTTGTCCGGCTTCATTCCCTAGGATTAGGTCCAGTACTAGCTGAAAGAAGACAGAGGGTGGTGGTTGATGGCAAATGTTCATCCTGGAGTTTAGTTACTAGTGGTGTACCGCAAGGTTCTGTTTTGGGGCCACTGCTGTTTGTCATTTTTATAAATGACCTGGATGAGGGTGTAGAAGGGTGGGTTAGTAAATTTGCGGATGACACGAAGGTCGGTGGAGTTGTGGATAGTGTCGAAGGGTGTTGTAGGGTACAGAGGGACATAGATAGGCTGCAGAGCTGGGCTGAGAGATGGCAAATGGAGTTTAATGCGGAGAAGTGTGAGGTGATTCACTTTGGAAGGAGTAACAGCAATGCAGAGTACTGGGCTAATGGGAAGATTCTTGGTAGTGTGGATGAGCAGAGAGATCTTGGTGTCCAGGTACATAAATCCCTGAAAGTTGCTACCCAGGTTAATAGGGCTGTTAAGAAGGCATATGGTGTGTTAGCTTTTATTAGTAGGGGGATCGAGTTTCGGAGCCACGAGGTCATGATGCAGCTGTACAAAACTCTGGTGAGGCCGCACCTTGAGTATTGCGTGCAGTTCTGGTCACCGCATTATAGGAAGGATGTGGAAGCTTTGGAAAGGGTGCAGAGGAGATTTACTAGGATGTTGCCTGGTATGGAAGGAAGGTCTTACGAGGAAAGGCTGAGGGACTTGGGGTTGTTTTCGTTGGAGAGAAGGAGGAGGAGAGGTGACTTAATAGAGACATACAAGATAATCAGAGGGTTAGATAGGGTGGATAGTGAGAGTCTTTTTCCTCGGATGATGATGGCAAACACGAGGGGACATAGCTTTAAGTTGAGGGGTGAAAGATATAGGACAGATGTCAGAGGTAGTTTCTTTACTCAGAGAGTAGTAGGGGCGTGGAACGCCCTGCCTGCAACAGTAGTAGACTCGCCAACTTTAAGGGCATTTAAGTGGTCATTGGATAGACATATGGATGAAAATGGAATAGTGTAGGTCAGATGGTCGGCGCAACATCGAGGGCCGAAGGGCCTGTACTGCGCTGTAATGTTCTAATGTTCTAATGTACTGCTCCTTCTCTTGTAGGACTTTCTACGTACTGGCTCAAAAAGCTCTCCTGGATGCATTTTAAGAATTCCTCCTCCTTTAAGCCTTTTACACTAAGACTATCCCAGTTGATATTGGGGAAGTTGAAATCCTCTACTATTATTACCCTATTATTTTTACACCTCTCTGAGATTTGCCTACATATCTGCTCCTCTATCTCTCCCTGATTGTTTGGAGGCCTGTAGTACACTCCCAGCCAAGTGATTGCCCCCTTTTTCTTTTTAAGTTCTACCCACCTGGCCTCATTTAAGGAACCTTCTAAGATATCATCCCTCCTTACTGCAGTAATTAATTCCTTGATCAACAGTGCAATGCCACCTCTTTTACCCCCTCCCCTGTCACGCCTAAAGATTCTATATCCTGGAATATTGAGCTGCCAGTCCTGCCCCTCCCTCAACCATATCTCTGTGATAGCGATAATATCATAATGCCATGTGTTAATCAATGCCCTCAGTTCATCTGCCTTATTAGTAAGATTCCTTGCACTATATGCAATCCAGCCTTGCATTTTTCACTTGTGCCTTAACAGGTCTATATTTGCTCGGCCTTTCAGACTGACTCAGTTTCTCTTCTATATTTGACTGTGCCTCACCCCTACTGTACCTCCACTCTGTATCCCATCCTCCTGCCAAATTAGTTTAACCCCCCCAACAGCACTAGCAAACCTCCCAGTAAGGATGTTGGTCCCGTTCCCATTCAGGTGCAACCCGTCCAACTTGTACAGATCCCACCTTTGCCAGAAACAGACCCAGTGATCCAGGAACCTAGAGCCCTCCCTCCTGCACCATCTCTTCAGCCACGCATTCATCTGCTTTATCCTCCTATTCCTAGACTCACTAGCATGTGGCACTGGGAGTAATCCAGAGATTACAACCTTTGAGGTCCTGCTTTTTAATCTGCTGCCTAGCTCCCTAAATTCTTGTTGCAGGACCTCATCCCTCTTTCTACCTGTGTCATTGGTACCAATGTGAAACACGGCCTCTGACTGCTCCCCCTCCCCCTTCAGAATGTCCTGCAGCCGCTCTGTGACATCCTTGACGCTAGCACCAGGGAGGCAACAAACCACAGAAATGCCGATCCGTACTCCTTATGATAGAATCTCCTATCACTATAGCTCTTCCACCCTTATCCTCCTCTGCTGTGCAGCAGAGCCTCCGTGGTGCCATGAACTTGATTGTTGCAGGTTTCCCCTGGGAGGCCACCCCCCGCAACAGTATCCAAAGCGGTATATCTGTTTGAGAGGGGGATGTCCACAGGGGACTCCTGTACTACCTGCCTGCAGCTACTACTTTGCCTGGTGGTCACCCATCCCTTTTCTGCCTGCGCAGCCATTACCTGCAGTGTGACCACCTCACTAAACATGCTATCCACGACGTCCTCAGCATTCTCCCCACCACTCACTCTCCCCTCCCCCTGCTCACACTCCACTCCCCTCTCCTTCTCCCCCTGCTCACTCTCACCACCCCCCCCGCTCCCTCTCCTTCACTGCTCACTCACCCCCCCCCGCTCACTCACCCCCCCCCCGCTCACTCTCCCTCCCCACTCACTCACCCCCCTCAGCTCACACTCTTCCCCCCCCCCCCCGCTCACTCAACCCCCCCGCTCACTCTCCGCCCTAGCTCACTTTCCACCCCCCCACTCACTCTCCCCCCCCGCTCACTCTCCCTCCCCACTCACTTACCCCCCCACTCAGTCTCGACCCCCCGCTCACTCTCACCCACCCTCACCCTCCCATCACCCTCACTCTCCCCCACAGCCCTTCACTCTCAACACCAACAACTTGCATTTATATCGCACCTTTACTGTAATAAAACTTATTAAGGTGCTTCAAAGGAGTGTTATAAAGTAAAAGTTGACACTGAGCCGCATGAGAAGATATTCGGACAGGTGGTTAAAAGCTTGGTCAAAGAGGTAGGTTTAAGAAGAATGTGAAAGATGGAGAGAGAGGTGGAGAGGTTTCAGGAGGGCTTCCAGGGATTCTGGCCCAGGCAGCTGGAGACATGGCCACCAGTGGTGGAGTGATTAAAATCGGCGATGTACGAGGGGCCAAAATTAGAGGAACGCAGAAATTTCAGAGAGTTGTGGGACCGACGGAAGTTCCAAAGATTGGGAGGGGCGAGGCCATGGAGGATTGAAAACAGCAACTTATATTTCTGTTGCTCCCTTAATATAATAAAACCTCCCAGGGTGCTTTACAGGAGCATTATAAAACAAAATATGACACTGAACCACATAAGGAGATATTAGGTCAGATGACCAGAAGCTTGGTCGAAGGGATAGGTTTTAAGGAGTGTCTTAAAGGATGTGGAGAGGGATTTAGGGAGGGAATTCCAGAGCTCAAGGCTCAGGCAGCTGAAGGCACGGCACCAATGGTGGAGCGATTAAACTCAGGGATGTGCAAGAGGCCGGAATTAGAGGAGTGCAGATACCTTGGAGGGTTGTGGGGCTGGAGGAGATTACAGAGATTGGGAGGGCGAGGCCATGGAGGGTTTTGAAAACAAAGATGAGAATTTTTAAATCAAGATGATGCTTGTCTGGGAGCCAATGTAGGTCAGCGAGCACGGGGGTGAAAGGGGAATGGGAGTTGGTGCAAATTAAGACATGGGCAGCAGAGTTTTGGATGATTTCAAGTTTATGGAGGGTAGAATGTGGGAGACCAGCCAGGAATGTGTTGGAATAGTCAAGTCTAGAGGTAACAAAGGCACGAGTGAGGGTTTCAGCAGCAGATGAGCTGAGGCAGGGGCAAAGTTGGACGATGTTACAGAGGTTGTAATAGGTGGTCTTAGTAATGGTGTGAATATGAGGTTGGAATCTCATCTCAGGGTCAAATATGACACCAAGGGTGTGAACAATCAAGTTCAGTGTCAGACAGTTGCCAAAGAGAGGGATGGAGTTGGTGACCTGGGACTGGAGTTCGTCATGTGGACCAAGGACAATGGCTTTGGTCTTCCCGATGTTTAGTTGGAGGAAATGACTGCTCATCCAGTACTAGATGTTGGAGAAGCAGTCTGATAACTTAGCAACAGTGGAGGGGTTCAGAGAAGTGTTGGTGAGGTAGAGTTGGGTGTCGTCAGCGTACAGGTGAAAGCTATCATTGTGTTTTTGGGTAATGTTGCCTAGGCACTGCATGTAGATGAGAAACTGGAGGGACAGATTCTTGGAGGAGACCAGAGGTAACGGTGCAGGAGCAGCAAGAGAAACCATTTGGCAACTGATTCTCTGGCTACAATTAGATAGAGAAGAATGGAACCAGGTGAGTGCAGTCCCACCCAGCTGGACGACATTGGAGAGGCGTTAGAAGTGGATGGTGTGGTCAACATGTCAAAGGCTGCAGACAGGTCGAGAAGTTGAGGAAGGAAAGTTTACCTTTGTCACAGTCACATAGGATGCCATTTGTGACTTTGAAAAGAGCCGTTTCTATATGTGACAGAGGCGGAAACCTCATAGGAGGGATTCAAACATGGAGTTCCGGAAAAGATGGGAATGGATTTGGGAGGCAACAACACATTCAAGGACTTTGGAGAAGAAAGGGAGGTTGGAGATGGGATGATAATTTGTGAGGACGGTGGGGTTAAGGATTTTTTTTTGAGGAGTGGGTGACAATCTCAGATTTGAAGGAGAGAGGGACAGTACCTGACAAAAGAGAGTGCCATTAACAATATTGGCTGACATGGGGACCTGGATGGGAAGTTGGGTGGTCAGCAGTTTAGTGGGAATAGGGGCGAGGGAACAAGAGGTGGGTCTCATGGGCATTAAGAGCTCAGAAAGGGCAGGCAGGGAGATAGGAGAGAAACTAGAGAAAGATGCAAGTTCAGGGTGAGGGCAGGGGGAACTTTACAGGAAGTTTGACCAGGTGGGCTAGTGGAAGGGAGGGATGTGACACAGGCAGCTGATCAGATGGATGGTCTCGATCTTAATGACAAAAAAATCCATGAGCTTCTTGCACTTGTTGTTGGAGGTGAGGGGGAGGGGTCAGGGAGAGGGGTTTAAGAAGACAGTTTGCAGTAAAGAAGCCGGGGGTTATCTTTGCATTCCAGGACAATGCTGGAATAGTGAACAGTTTTAGCAGACGAGAGCAGGACCCAATAATGCTTTATATGGCCCAGCCAGAGCCAGCAGTGAATGACTAAACCAGTTGTCTCCCCTAATAAAAACAGAAAGTGCAAGAAATATTCAGCAGGTCAGGCAGCGTCTGTGGAGAGAGAAACAGAGTTAATGTTTTCTGATGAAAGGTTTATATTTCAGATTTCCAGCATCTGCAGTATTTTGCTTTTATTTCAGTTGTCTCCCACATCCTTTCAAGTCTGCATCACTAGTACTTAAAGGAGTGAAGATGAGATGAGGGCTGTAATAATTCTGTGATTCTGTGAATGAGAGGTGGAACTTTGCCTGAGACATTTACTGAGACTGTTACAAATAACTTTTAAAAAATAGAACAGGGCAGCTAAGATGGCCACGCAGAATTTGCATATGAGAAGCCAGAGGCCGACTGGAGACAGAGATGATTACCCAGTCTAGCCAGAACAATGGGGGTGCTCCCTAATTAAATTACCGAGAATGGTTTTGTCAATGTTGATCAGTGCAGCAGCTTTTTCGGGAGCAGCGTGTGAGCGAGTGAGCAGCTGGAAAAGTCAGTTTGAAAGTAAATTTAATTTCCTTTTGTTTTTCGGCGGAGGCCAGGGGGCTGCTGGGTAAGTAAAACACTATATATTTGGGCGGTTTAAAATAACTTTCCTTTCAGTGCAGCAGCTTTTTCGGGAGCAGCGTGTGAGCGAGTGAGCAGCTGGAAAAGTCAGTTTGAAAGTAAATTTAATTTCCTTTTGTTTTTCGGCGGAGGCCAGGGGGCTGCTGGGTAAGTAAAACACTATATATTTGGGCGGTTTAAAATAACTTTCCTTTCAGTGCAGCAGCTTTTTCGGGAGCAGCGTGTGAGCGAGTGAGCAGCTGGAAAAGTCAGTTTGAAAGTAAATTTAATTTCCTTTTGTTTTTCGGCGGAGGCCAGGGGGCTGCTGGGTAAGTAAAACACTATATATTTGGGCGGTTTCTGAACCCGAGACACCACAGTTGTAGTGTCTCCCACCCGCCCTCCACCTCTAACCAAAAAAAAAAAGGACTCGGTGGGGTGTTTATAAGGTAAGGCTTTTTCGATTTCTCTGGTTTTATTGTGATTGGTAAAAACTTTTCGTTCCTTTTTCATTTAACTAAGTTTAAACTTAAGATTAAAAATGGCAGGAGATCTCAGACCCGTATCATGCTCCTCTTGCTCAATGTGGGAGCTCAGGGACATGGCTGATGACCCTGGCTCCTTCACGTGCAGGAAGTGTGTCCAGCTGCAGCTCTTGTTAGACCGCATGACGGCTCTCGAGCTGCGGATGGACTCACTTTGGAGCATGCGCGATGCTGAGGAGGTAGTGGATAGCACGTTTAGTGAATTGGTCACACCGCAGATTAGGATTGCTGAGGGAGAAAGGGAATGGGTGACCAAAAGGCAGAGAAAGAGCAGGAAGGCAGCGCAGGTGTCCCCTGCGGTCATCTCCCTCCAAAACAAGTATACCGTTTTGGATACTGTTGGGGGAGATGGCTCACCAGGGGAAGGCAGCAGTAGCCAGGTCCATGGCACCGTGGCTGGCTCTGCTGTTCCGAAGGGCGGGAAAAAGAGTGGAAGGGCTATAGTCGTAGGGGATTCGATTGTAAGGGGAGTAGATAGGCGGTTCTGTGGTCGAAAACGAGGCTCCCGAATGGTATGTTGCCTCCCAGGTGCACGGGTCAGGGACGTCTCAGATCGGCTGCAGAACATTCTAAAGGGGGAGGGTGAACAGCCAGTTGTCATTGTGCACATAGGCACTAATGATATAGGTAAAAAACGGGATGAGGTCCTACAAGCAGAGTTTAGGGAGTTAGGAGCCAAGTTAAAAAGTAGGACCTCAAAGGTAGTAATCTCAGGATTACTACCAGTGCCACGTGATAGTCAGAGTAAAAATGAAAGAATAGTCAGGATGAATGCGTGGCTTGAGAGATGGTGCAGGAAGGAGGGGTTCAGATTTTTGGGACATTGGGACCGGTTCTGGGGGAGGTGGGACTATTACAAATTGGACGGTCTACACCTGGGCCGGACTGGAACCAATGTTCTTGGAGGTGCTTTTGCTAACGCTGTTGGGGAGGGTTTAAACTAATGTGGCAGGGGGATGGGAACCAATTGAGGTCAGTTGACAGTAAGGAGGTAGTAACAAAAGCCTGTAAGGAACTAGATAATGAAGTCAGTGTGACTAAGGGGAAGAGCAGGCAGGGAGCAGATGATGAATATAAAGGGACTGGTGGTCTGAGGTACATTTGTTTTAATGCAAGAAGTGTAGTTGGTAAGGCAGATGAACTTAGGGCTTGGATTGGTACCTGGGAGTATGATGTTATTTCTATTACTGAGACTTGGTTGAGGGAAGGGCATGATTGGCAACTAAATATCCCAGGATATCGATGCTTCAGGCGGGATAGAGAGGGAGGTAAAAGGGGTGGAGGAGTTGCATTACTGGTCAAAGAGGATATCACAGCTGTGCTGAAGGAGGGCACTATGGAGGACTCGAGCAGTGAGGCAATATGGACAGAACTCAGAAATAGGAAGGGTGCGGTAACAATGTTGGGGCTGTACTACAGGCCTCCCAACAGCGAGCGTGAGATAGAGGTACAAATATGTAAACAGATTATGGAAAGATGTAGGAGCAACAGGGTGGTGGTGATAGGAGATTTTAATTTTCCCAACATTGACTGGGATTCGCTTAGTGTGAGAGGTCCAGATGGAGCAGAATTTGTAAGGAGCATCCAGGAGGGTTTTCTGGAGCAGTATGTAAATAGTCCAACTCGGGAAGGGGCCATACTGGACCTGGTGTTGGGGAATGAGCCCGGCCAGGTTGTTGAAGTTTCAGTAGGGGACTACTTTGGGAATAGTGATCACAATTCCGTAAGCTTTAAAATACTCATGGACAAAGACGAGAGTGGTCCTAAAGGAAGAGTGCTAAATTGGGGGAAGGCCAACTATACCAAAATTCGGCAGGAGCTGGGAAATGTAGATTGGGAGCAGCTGTTTGAAGGTAAATCCACATGTGATATGTGGGAGGCTTTTAAAGAGAGGTTGATTAGCGTGCAGGAGAGACATGTTCCTGTGAAAATGAAGGATAGAAATGGCAAGATTAGGGAACCATGGATGACAGGTGAAATTGTGAGACTAGCTAAGAGGAAAAAGGAAGCATACATAAGGTCTAGGCGGCTGATGAAAGACGAAGCTTTGAAAGAATATCGGGAATGTAGGACCAATCTGAAACGAGGAATTAAGAGGGCTAAAAGGGGTCATGAAATATCTTTAGCAAACAGGGTTAAGGAAAATCCCAAAGCCTTTTATTCATATATAAGGAGCAAGAGGGTAACTAGAGAAAGGATTGGCCCACTAAAGGACAAAGGAGGAATGTTATGCTTGGACTCAGAGAAAATGGGTGAGATTCTAAACGAGTACTTTGCATCGGTATTCACCGAGGAGAGGGACATGACGGATGTTGAGGTTAGGAACAGATGTTTGATTACTCTAGGTCAAGTCGGCATAAGGAGGGAGGAAGTGTTGGGTATTCTAAAGGGCATTAAGGTGGACAAGTCCCCAGGTCCGGATGGGATCTATCCCAGGTTACTGAGGGAAGCGAGAGAGGAAATAGCTGGGGCCTTAACAGATATCTTTGCAGCATCCTTAAACACGGGTGAGGTCCCGGAGGACTGGAGAATTGCTAATGTTGTCCCCTTGTTTAAGAAGGGTAGCAGGGATAATCCAGGTAATTATAGACCGGTGAGCCTGACGTCAGTGGTAGGGAAGCTGCTGGAGAAGATACTGAGGGATAGGATCTATTCCCATTTGGAAGAAAATGGGCTCATCAGTGATAGGCAACATGGTTTTGTGCAGGGAAGGTCATGTCTTACCAACTTAATAGAATTCTTTGAGGAAGTGACAAAGTTGATTGATGAGGGAAGGGCTGTCGATGTCATATACATGGACTTCAGTAAGGCGTTTGATAAGGTTCCCCATGGCAGGCTGATGGAGAAAGTGAAGGCGCTTGGGGTCCAAGGTGTACTAGCGAGATGGATAAAGAACTGGCTGGGCAACAGGAGACAGAGAGTAGCAGTAGAAGGGAGTTTCTCAAAATGGAGACGTGTGACCAGTGGTGTTCCACAGGGATCCGTGCTGGGACCACTGTTGTTTGTGATATACATTAATGATTTGGAGGAAAGTATAGGTGGACTGATTAGCAAATTTGCAGACGACACTAAGATTGGTGGAGTAGCAGATAGTGAAGGGGACTGTCAGAGAATACAGCAGAATATAGATAGATTGGAGAGTTGGGCAGAGAAATGGCAGATGGAGTTCAATCAGGGCAAATGCGAGGTGATGCATTTTGGAAGATCCAATTCAAGAGTGAACTATACAGTAAATGGAAAAGTCCTGGGGAAAATTGATGTCCAGAGAGATTTGGGTGTTCAGGTCCACTGTTCCCTGAAGGTGGCAACGCAGGTAAATAGAGTGGTCAAGAAGGCATACGGCATGCTTTCCTTCATCGGACGGGGCATTGAGTACAAAAGTTGGCAGGTCATGTTACAGTTGTATAGGACTTTGGTTCGGCCACATTTGGAATACTGCGTACAGTTCTGGTCGCCACATTATCAAAAGGATGTGGATGCTTTGGAGAGGGTGCAGAGGAGGTTCACAAGGATGTTGCCTGGTATGGAGGGCGCTAGCTATGAAGAGAGGTTGAGCAGATTAGGATTATTTTCATTAGAAAGACGGAGGTTGAGGGGGGACCTGATTGAGGTGTACAAAATCATGAGAGGTATAGACAGGGTGGATAGCAAGAGGCTTTTTCCCAGAGTGGGGGTTTCAATTACTAGAGGACACGAGTTCAAAGTGAAAGGGGAAAAATTTAGGGGGGATATGCGTGGAAAGTTCTTTACGCAGAGGGTGGTGGGCACCTGGAACGCATTGCCAGCGGAGGTGGTAGATGCGGGCACGATGGATTCTTTTAAGATGTATCTAGACAGATACATGAATGGGCAAGAAGAAAAGAGATACAGAACCTTAGAAAATAGGCGACATGTTTAGAGAGAGGATCTGGATCGGCGCAGGCTTGGAGGGCCGAAGGGCCTGTTCCTGTGCTGTAATTATCTTTGTTCTTTGTCTTTGTTCTTTGACACCCATTGACTTTGAAAGAGCCAACCCCACCCCCTCCAACCATGTATTTCTGAACAGCCCTGATTTTAAAAGATCATTCCAGAAGACGCTGTTTCAAACAAAGAGGTGGTCACATCACATGATTGCTTGTGTAACTCTGGGAGTTTGTGAATTGTGCCTGAGAAGACAGACAGTAACGGAAATCTAGGGAAGGAACATCTCCTTTCCCTCTCTCCAGCCAAGTCCCAAAGATGCCTCAGCTGCAGCTAAGCCTCAAATCTACAGATCCTCATAGTCAACAACAAAGAGGACATGGATAAAGAGCCTCTTCTACCTTCCAGAACCAGAGAAGCTAGCCCAAATTGTGCACATGGCCCAGCTAGGACTTCAGGACTACAATTTCAACTAAAGACACTGAGACTCAGTATTTATTATGGACTTTATTTCAACCTCCCAAATCTGTTTGTTTCCCTCTGTAATCTAGGAGAACAAAGAACAAAGAAAATTACAGCACAGGAGCAGGCCCTTCGGCCCTCCAAGCCTGCGCCGATCCAGATCCTCTATCTAAACATGTCGCCTATTTTCTAAGGGTCTGTATCTCTTTGCTTCCTGCCCATTCATGTATCTGTCTAGATACATCTTAAAAGACGCTATCGTGCCCGCGTCTACCACCTCCGCTGGCAACGCGTTCCAGGCACCCACCACCCTCTGCGTAAAGAACTTTCCACGCATATCCCCCCTAAACTTTTCCCCTTTCACTTTGAACTCGTGACCCCGAGCAATTGAATCCCCCACTCTGGCAAAAAGCTTCTTGCTATCCACCCTGTCTATACCTCTCATGATTTTGTACACCTCAATCAGGTCCCCCCTCAACCTCCGTCTTTCTAATGAAAATAATCCTAATCTGCTCAACCTCTCTTCATAGCTAGCGCCCTCCATACCAGGCAACATCCTGGTGAACCTCCTCTGCACCCTCTCCAAAGCATCTACATCCTTTTGGTAATGTGGCGACCAGAACTGTACGCAGTATTCCAAATGTGGCCGAACCAAAGTCTTAGACAACTGTAACATGACCTGCCAACCCTTGTACTGAATACCCCGTCCGATGAAGGAAAGCATGCCGTTTGCCTTCTTGACCACTCTATTGACCTGCGTTGCCACCTTCAGGAAACAATGGACCTGAACACCCAAATCTCTCTGTACATCAATGTTCCCCAGGACTTTTCCATTTACTGTATAATTCACTCTTGAATTGGATCTTCCAAAATGTATCACCTCGCATTTGCCCTGATTGAACTCCATCTGCCATTTCTCTGCCCAACTCTCCAATCTATTTATATTCTGCTGTATTCTCTGACAGTCCCCTTCACTATCTGCTACTCCACCAATCTTAGTGTCGTCTGCAAACTTGCTAATCAGACCACCTATACTTTCCTCCAAATCATTTATGTATATCACAAACAACAGTGGTCCCAGCACGGATCCCTGTGGAACACCACTGGTCACACGTCTCCATTTTGAGAAACTCCCTTCCACTGCTACTCTCTGTCTCCTGTTGCCCAGCCAGTTCTTTATCCATCTAGCTAGTACACCCTGGACCCCATGCGACTTCACTTTCTCCATCAGCCTACCATGGGGAACCTTATCAAACGCCTTACTGAAGTCCATGTATATGACATCTACAGCCCTTCCCTCATCAATCAACTTTGTCACTTCCTCAAAGAATTCTATTAAGTTGGTAAGACATGACCTTCCCTGCACAAAATCATGTTGCCTATCACTGATAAGCCCATTTTCTTCCAAATGGGAATAGATCCTATCCCTCAGTATCTTCTCCAGCAGCTTCCCTACCACTGACGTCAGGCTCACCGGTCTATAATTGCCTGGATTATCCCTGCGACCCTTCTTAAACAAGGGGACAACATTTGCAATTCTCCAGTCCTCCGGGACCTCACCCGTGTTTAAGGATGTTGCAAAGATATCTGTTACGGCCCCAGCTATTTCCTCTCTTGCTTCCCTCAGTAACCTGGGATAGATTCCATCCGGACCTGGGGACTTGTCCACCTTAATACCTTTTAGAATACCCAACACTTCCTCCCTCCTTATGCCGACTTGACCTAGAGTAATCAAACATCTGTCCCTAACCTCAACATCCGTCATGTCCCTCTCCTCGGTGAATACCGATGCAAAGTACTCGTTTAGAATCTCACCCATTTTCTCTGACTCCACGCATAACTTTCCTCCTTTGTCCTTGAGTGGGCCAATCCTTTCTCTAGTTACCCTCTTGCTCCTTATATATGAATAAAAGGCTTTGGGATTTTCCTTAACCCTGTTTGCTAAAGATATTTCATGACCCCTTTTAGCCCTCTTAACTCCTCGTTTCAGATTGGTCCTACATTCCCGATATTCTTTCAAAGCTTCGTCTTTCTTCAGCCACCTAGACCTTATGTATGCTTCCTTTTTCCTCTTAGCTAATCTCACAATTTCACCTGTCATCCATGGTTCCCTAATCTTTCCATTTCTATCCCTCATTTTCACAGGAACATGTCTCTCCTGCACGCTAATCAACCTCTCTTTAAAAGCCTCCCACATATCAAATGTGGATTTACCTTCAAACAGCTGCTCCCAATCTACATTCCCCAGCTCCTGCCGAATTTTGGTATAGTTGGCCTTCCCCCAATTTAGCACTCTTCATTTGGGACCACTCTCGTCTTTGTCCATGAGTATTTTAAAGCTTACGGAATTGTGATCACTATTCCCAAAGTAGTCCCCTACTGAAACTTCAACCACCTGGCCGGGCTCATTCCCCAACACCAGGTCCAGTATGGCCCCTTCCCAAGTTGGACTATTTACATACTGCTCGAGAAAACCCTCCTGGATGCTCCTGACAAATTCTGCTCCATCTGGACCTCTAACACTAAGTGAATCCCAGTCAATGTTGGGAAAATTAAAATCTCCAATCACCACCACCCTGTTGCTCCTACATCTTTCCATAATCTGTTTACATATTTGTACCTCTATCTCACGCTCGCTGTTGGGAGGCCTGTAGTACAGCCCCAACATTGTTACCGCACCCTTCCTATTTCTGAGTTCTGCCCATATTGCCTCACTGCTCCAGTCCTCCATAGTGCCCTCCTTCAGCACAGCTGTTTTATCCTCTTTGACCAGTACTGCAACTCCTCCACCCCTTTTACCTCCCTCTCTATCCCGCCTGAAGCATCGATATCCTGGGATATTTAGTTGCCAATCATGCCCTTCCCTCAATCTATTTGTGAATGTGAGCTGGATGTTCACATATTTTAGTAATTTTAACTGGTTTAGAGTGATGAGTTTAATAAACTTATATCCTTCTTGTTTAAACTCAAGAAAACGTGTCTCGTTCATTTGCAAATACGTTAGAGGAACAGGAGCAAATCACTGTGTGAGAAAGAATAAACCCTGTTGTGGTCAAACCAGAGAAGTGGTGAAAGGGGATCTTGAGACCCCCTTCCTCACCTGGTCGTAACATTGGTACTTTGTCAAATGCTTTCTTAAAATCCATACAGACAACATCCACCACATTCCCTTCATCAACCTTCTCTGTTACTTCATCAAAAAATGTGTGTTAATTAAGGAAAGCCAGCATGGATTTGTTAAGGGAAAAACGTGTTTAACTAACTTGCTGGAGTTTTTTGATGAGGTAACAGAGAAAGTTGATCAGGGTGATGCTGTCCATGTGGTGTACATGGACTTCCAAAAAGCTTTTGATGCAGTACCATACAACCGACTTGTGAGCAAAGTTACAGTTCATGGAATAAAAGAGCAGTAACAACATGGATATGAAATTAGCTGAGTGACAGGAAACAGAAAGTAATGGTTAATGGATGTTTTTTGGACTGTTCCTGATATATATTAAATGACCTAGACCTTGGTGTACAGGGCACAGGGGGAGATCATGTCTTACTAACTTGATTGAATTTTTTGAGCAAGTGACTGGATGTGTAGATGAGGGTAAAGCAGTTGATGTAGTCTACATGGATTCCGGGAAGATTTTGATAAGGTCCCTCATGGGAGATTGGTTAAGAAGGTAAGTGCCCATGGGATCCAGGGCAATTTGGCAAATTGGATCCAAAATTGGCTTAGTGGCAGGAGGCAGAGGGTGATGGTCGAGGGTTGTTTTTGCGATTGGAAGCCTGTGACCAGTGGTATACCACAGGGATCGGTGCTGGGACCCTTTCTGTTTGTAGTGTACATTAATGATTTAGACGTGAATATAGGAGGTATAATCAGTAAGTTCACAGATGACATGAAAATTCTTGGTGTCGTAAATAGTGAGGAGGAAAGCCTTAGATTACAGGACGATATAGATGGGCTGGTAAGATGGGCAGAGCAGTGGCAAATGGAATTTAATCCTGAGATGTGTGAGGTGACGCATTTTGGGAGGACTAACAAGGCAAGGGAATATACAATGGATGGTAGGACCATAGGAAGTACAGAGGGTAGGAGGGACCTTGGTGTACTTGTCCATAGATCACTGAAGGCAGCAGCACAGGTAGATAAGGTAGTTAGGAAGGCATATGGGATACTTGCCTTTATTAGCCGAGGCATAGAATATAAGAGCAGGAGGTTATGATGGAGCTGTATAAAACGCTAGTTAGGTCACAGCTGGAGTACTGTGTACAGTTCTGGGCACCACACTATAGGAAGGATGTGATTGCACTGGAGAGGGTGCACAGGAGATTCATCAGGATGTTGCCTGGGCTGGAGCATTTCAGCTCTAAAGAGAGACTGAAAAGGCTAATGTTGTTTTCCTTAGAGCAGAGCAGGCTGAGGGGAGACCTGATTGAGGTGTACAAAATTATGAGGGCATTGACAGGTTAGATAGGAGGAAACTCCTTCGTGGAGGGGTCAATAACCAGGGGACATAGATTTAAGGTAAGGGGCAGGAGGTTTAGAGGGGATTTAAGGCAAACATTTTTCACCCAGAGGGTGGTTGGAATCTGGAACACACTGCCTGAAGAGGTGGTAGAGGCAGGAACTCTCATAACATTTAAGAGGTATTTAGATGAGCACTTGAAATACCATAGCATGCAAGTCTACGGGCCAAAGGCTGGAAAATGGGATTAGAATAGTTAGGTGTTTGAGTCCCAGCGGAGACTCAATGGGCCGAAGGCCCTGTTTCTGTGTTGTATAACTCTATGACTCTATGACTATGAGGTTGGAAGCTGTAGAGGGAAGATCTCCAGAGGAGATGAGGTCAGTGACAGTCCTGTGGACAGTAGCTTGATGTTCGGTGGTGGGGTCATGGTCCAGGGTGAGGTAGGAAGAAGTGTCCGTGAGGTGGCGTTGAGCTTCTGCAAGGTCGAGGTCGGTATGCCATACGACAACAGCACCACCCTTGTCTGCAGGTTTGATGACCATGTCGGGGTTAGACCTGAGAGAACGGAGTGCCTCAAGTTCAGAGAGAGACAGGTTAGAGTGAGTGAGGGGGGCAGAGAAATTGAGATTGCAATGCCTCGCCGACAGTCTTCAGTAAAAAGATCAAGAGCAGGTAAGAGGCCAGAGGGAGGGGTCCAAGTGGAGGGAGAGTATTGGAGACGGGTGAATGGGTCTGCTGGTCGGGGGGAGGACTCCTGGTCAGTGAGCCCGGAGGCGGAGGCGACGGAAGAAGAACTCAACGTCATGCCGAGCGTGAAATTCATTGAGGCGGGGGCATAAGGGGATAAAACTGAGACCTTTGCTGAGTACAAATCGTTCAGCGTCAGAGAGGGGGAGGTCAGAGGGTATAGTGAATACACGGCAAGGCATCAGATCAGAAGAGGTGGGGTGAGAGTGAAGAAGGATCTGGAGGGGCATTAGATCCCATCAGCTGCTCAAGTTTACTTTCCCTAACAACTGAAAGGAAGAAAATAAGTTTTTTGTTAATGCGTTGGATAAGACAAAGGATGAAATGAAACTACAGAGTAGAACAGCTTTGAGATAAGGTGAGGTGGTGCTGCTGGAGAGAGAGGTTCAGTGTGTACATGTGGCAGCGCATAGCACTGAGTGTGGATCTCAGGATGCGGCGAGAATAGCAGTCCGAGGAACGTTGTATTTCTCGGAGATATTTGGGTGGATTCAAAACACGAAGGATGAAACTTCAGTTGGGATCCATGTGGAATAAGTCAGAGCCGGAAACAGTCGCTGAGGAAGGAGATAAAAACAAGAAATGCTGGAAATACTCAGCAGGTCTGGCAGCATCTGTGGAGAGAGAAGCAGAGTTAACGTTTCGGGTCAGTGACCCTTCTTCAGAACTGGCA
Organism: Heterodontus francisci; assembly: GCF_036365525.1. Lineage (NCBI taxonomy): Eukaryota > Metazoa > Chordata > Chondrichthyes > Heterodontiformes > Heterodontidae > Heterodontus > Heterodontus francisci. The sequence continues at coordinate 120,966,520 of NC_090381.1, read as the reverse complement.
GATATTAGAAATGTAAAAGGTTATAAGAAGTAAAGTGGGGGTGGGGCAAGAGATAACAATGGAGAGGGTGTTGATAGGACAAGGTCACAGAGAATAACTGACCAGAAGGTCATGGAGCAAAGGCAAACAATATGTTAATGGTGTGTTGAAATACAAAGCATTAGTACAGATAGGGTGTTAACGGACTGAAAATTGAACAGCCACAAGTACAAACATGATAAAAAACAGTGGGTAAGCAAACTGAACAAACTAAGATGAAATAAAATAAAATAAACGCAGAAAAAAAAATTTAAAAAGGAAAAAGAAAAAAATAACTGAAAATAAAAGTAAAAAGGGGGGCCCATCATGTTCAGTCCGGCAGGTTGTAGTGTGCCTAATCGGTAAATGAGATGCTGTTCCTCGAGCTTGCGTTGATGTTCACTGGAACACTGCAGCAATCCCAGGACAGAGATGTGAGCATGAGAGCAGGGGGGAGTGTTGAAATGGCAAGCAACCGGAAACTCGGGGTCCTGCTTGCGGACTGAGCGAAGGAGATGTGGCTGTGAAAAGGAGTTTTGGTCGACACTTTATCAAACACCAGGAGGGAAATAGAAAGCAATGACGGTGTGCAAGGTAAAAGATACAAATTAAAATCCCGTCGGAGAGACTATTTGAAAATGTATTAAGATTGGCTCCAGTTCTATCCTTCACCAATTGGCTTTCTGGAATTGAACCAGCAGTATTGATTCGGGAGAATATTACAGCACTGGAGAGAAAGAATGTCCTAGAGGGGTCAAGGACAGAATCTATTTGGTTAGAGTTAAGAAACAATTGAGGTACCATACATTTCTGGGAGTATTCTTATAGGCCACTGAATAGTGGGAAAGATATACAGGAGCAAATTTGCAGGGAAATTACAGCGAGGTGCAAAAAATATGGAATAATGATCATAGGGGACTTCAATTAGCCTAATATAGAATGGGATAGTATAATGTAAAGGGCAGACAGGGGAAAGAGTTTCTGAAGTGTGTTCAGGAGAATTTTCTTGATCTGTATGTTTCCGGTCCAACAAGACAAAAGGTTTTGCTGGATCTAGTTCCCCGTCCCAGCAGCCCCCCCACCCCCGCACCATCTTCCCCCCGCACCCCCTTCCCCTGCACCCCCCCCACCCCCTTACAGCCCCCTTCCCAGCTCCCCCTCGCACCCCACTCCCTCCACCCCTCCCCCTCGCATCCCCTCCTCCCACCGGCACCATCCTACACCTGTGTAGGGGCCCCAACAACCCCACTGCCTTGTGGGCGTCTCGGGAGAGACCAAGGCTAAAGGAGTAAACCCTAACAGATAATCCGGAGCGGAACCCCGTAGGCGGTCATGTGTCACCTTTGGCATGTTTCCGGCAGTTCCTGCAGCCATACCGGTGCCAAACGTCGTGCTCTTCGCTCCTTTGGACCCCACCAGAAAGGCCGAGAGGGGGGTTTTGACGACTGGGCAACTCTCAACCTCCATAAATTTGCCCAGGCATGCGCCATGGAGAGGTCACTCCATAGATGCCTCACAGCGACTGAAACAACGCGGAAGGCAGCAGTTACGGGTTACAATGCTCTGGAAGTGGTTCAAGAGTTCACCTACCTAGGCTCAACTATCACCAGTAACCTGTCTCTAGATGCAGAAATCAACAAGCGCATGGGAACAGAGGTGCAAGGGGAGAGCCAACTGTGCAACAGCCCCGACAAACAAATTTCTCTGCAGCACCTGTGGAAGAGTCTGTCACTCTAGAATTGGCCTTTATAGCCACTCCAGGCGCTGCTTCACAAACCACTGACCACCTCCAGGCGCGTATCCATTGTCTCTCGAGATAAGGAGGCCAAAGAAGAGTTCTGGGGAATGAGGTGGGTCAAGTGGATCAAGTGTCAGTAGGGGAACAATTAGGGGACACTGGTAATAGTATCATAAGGTTTAGGTCAGAGTAAGATGAAGCAGAAAAAGGGTGCATATGATGTCAGGTTGATAATAGAAGTGAGAACCAGGCTGGATATAGAAAGTTCAGAGGGGAAGTGAAAAAAACACAGGAGCAAAGGAAATAGGAGCAGGAGTAGGCCATTCAGCCCATCGAGCCTGCACTGCCATTCAATTAGATCATGTCTGATCTTCTACAGCAATGCCATTTTCCCCACACTATCCCCATATCCCTTGATATCTTTAATATCTATAAATCTATCAATCTCTGTCTTGAATATACTCAATGACTGAGCCTCCACAGCCCTCGGGGAAGAGAATTCCAAAGTTTCACCACCATCTGAGTGAAGAAATTCCTCCTCATCTCAGTCCTAAATGGCCTACCCCTTATGCAGGAACATAAGAGAGAGTATGAGAAGTGTCTGGCAGCTAAAATAAAAGGGATTCCAAAAGTCTTCTAGAGGCATATAAATAATAAAAAAAGTATTGAGAGTAGGGGTGGGGCTGTTTAGGGACCTAAAAGGGGATGTACACATGGAGACAGAGGGCATGGCTGAGGTAATAAATGAGTACTTTGTATCTGTCTCTAGAAAGGAAGAAAATTCTGCCTAAGTCACAATGAAAGAGGAGGTAGTTGAGATACTGGATGAGATAAAAACTGATAAAGGGGAAGTATTAGATAGGCTGGCTGTACCTAAAGTTGGTAAGTCACCAGGACTGGATCAAATGCATCCAAGGGTACTGAGAGAAGTAAGGGTGGAAATTGCGGAAGCATTGACCATAATCTTCCAATCCTCCTTAGGTACCGGGGTGGTGCCAGAGGACTGGAGAATTGAAAATCCTTGTTCAAAGAGTGTAAGGATAAACCCAGCAACTACAGGCCAGTCAGTTTAACCTCAGTGATGGGAAAGCTTTTAGAAACGGTAATACGGGACAAAATGAACAATTGCTTGGACAAGTGTGAAATAATTAAGGAAAGCCAGCTGAGATTTGTTAAGGGCAAATTGTGTTTAATTAATTTGATTGAGGTTTTTTCAGGTCACATGGAGGGTTGATGTGGTGCACATGGACTTCCAAAAGGAGTTTGATAAAGTGCCACATAACAGGCTTGTCAGCAAAGTTCGAGCGCATGGAATAAAAGGGACAGTGGCAGAATGATATGAATTTGGCTGAGTGACAGGAAACAGCAAGTAGTGGTGAATGGTTATTTTTCAGACTGGAGGATGGTATACAGTGGGGTTACCCAGGGGTCAGTATTAGGAACACTGCTTTTCTTGATATGTAATAATGACATAGACTCATGTTTACAGGGCACAATTACAACATTTGAAAATGACACAAAACTTGCAAGAACTGTGAACTGTGAGGAAGATAGCGATAGAGAGGACATTGACAGGTTGGTGGAATGGGTGGACATGTGGCAGATGAAATTTAATGCAGAGAAACGTGAAGTGTTTCATCTTGGTAGGAAGAATGAGGAGAGGCGATATGAACTAAAGTATACAATTCTAAAGGCGGTACAGGAGCAGAGACCTGGGGGTGTACACAAATCATTGAAGGTGACAGAGCAGCTTGAGAAAGTGATTAAAAAGGCATACAGGACCCTGGGCTTTATAAATACAGGCACAGAGTACAAAAGCAAGGACATTATGATGAACCTTTATAAAACACTGTTTCGACCGAGAATATTGCAAACAATTCTGGGCACCACTCCTTAGGAAGGACGTGAAGGCATTAGAAAGGAAGCAGAAAAGATCGATGAGAATGGTTCTAGCAATAAGGGACTTCAGTTATGTGGATAGATTGGAGAACAAAGAACAGTACAGCACAGGAACAGGCCATTCGGCCCTCCAAGCCTGCGCCGATCTTGATGCCTGCCTAAACTAACACCTTCTGCACTTCCAGGGACTGTATCCCTCTATTCCCATCCTATTCATGTATTTGTCAAGATGCCTCTTGAACGTCGCTATCGTACCTGCTTCCACCACCTCCCCTGACAGCAAGTTCCAGGCACTCACCACCCTCTGTGTAAAGAACTTGCCTCGCATATCCCCTATAAACTTTGCCCCTCTCACCTTAAACCTATGTCCCCTAGTAACTGACTCTTCCACCCTGGGAAAAAGCTTCTGACTATCCACTCTGTCCATGCCGCTCATAACTTTGTAAATCTCTATCATGTCGCCCCTCCACCTCCGTCGTTCCAGTGAAAACAATCCGAGTTTATCCAACCTCTCCTCATAGCTAATGCCCTCCAGACCAGGCAACATCCTGGTAAACCTCTTCTGTACCCTCTCCAAAGCCTCCACGTCCTTCTGGTAGTGTGGCGACCAGAATTGCACGCAATATTCTAAGTGCGGCCTAACTAAGGTTCTGTACAGCTGCAGCATGACTTGCCAATTTTTATACTCTATGCCCCGACCGATGAAGGCAAGCATGCCGTATGCCTTCTTGACTACCTTTTTGCAGCGGCGACAGGGAGAGCGAGGTGGCAGCTGGGTAAGTAAGTCCTATATATTTGGGCAGCGGTTGAACCCGAGACACTACACGGGTAGTGCCTCCCACCCGCCCTCCTCCTCTAACCAAAAAAAAGGACTCGGTGGTGTGCAGATAAGGTAAGGCTTTTTCTATTTATTATTTTTTCGTGTGATTGGTAAAAACTTTTCGTTCCTTTTTCATTTATCTAAGTTAAGACTAACTTAAGCTTAAGATTGAAAAGGGCAGGAGATCTCAGACCCGTGACATGCTCCTCTTGCTCAATGTGGGAGCTCAGGGACACGGCTGATGTCCCTGACTCCTTCACGTGCTGGAAGTGTGTCCAGCTGCAGCTCTTGTTAGACCGCATGACGGCTCTGGAGCTGCGGATGGACTCACTTTGGAGCATCCGCGATGCTGAGGAGGTCGTGGATAGCACGTTTAGCAAATTGATCACACCGCAGATCAGGATTGCTGAGGGTGAAAGGGAATGGGTGACCAAAAGGCAGAGAAAGAGCAGGAAGGCAGCGCAGGTGTCCCCTGCGATCATCTCCCGCCACAACAGGTATATCGTTTTGGATACTGTTGAGGGAGATGGCTCACCAGGGGAAGGCAGCAGAAGCCAGGTTCATGGCACCGTGGCTGGCTCTGCTGTTCAGAAGGGCGGCAAAAAGAGTTGAAGGGCTATAGTTATCGGGGATTCGATTGTAAGGGGAGTAGATAGGTGGTTCTGTGGTCGAAAACGAGACTCCCGAATTGTATGTTGCCTCCCAGGTGCACGGGTCAGGGATGTCTCCGATCGGCTGCAGAACATTCTGAAAGTGGGGGTGAGCAGCCAGTTGTCGTTGTGCACATAGGCACCAATGATATAGGTAAAAAACGGGATGAGGTCCTACAAGCAGAGTTTAGGGAGTTAGGAGCCAAGTTAAAAAGTAGGACCTCAGAGGTAGGAATCTCAGGATTACTACCAGTGCCACGTGATAGTCAGAGTAGAAATGAAAGAATAGTCAGGATGAATGCGTGGCTTGAGAGATGGTGCAGGAAGGAGGGGTTCAGATTTTTGGGACATTGGGACCGGTTCTGGGGGAGGTGGGACTATTACAAATTGGACAGTCTACACCTGGGCCGGACTGGAACCAATGTCCTTGGGGGTGCTTTTGCTAACGCTGTTGGGGAGGGTTTAAACTAATGTGGCAGGGGGATGGGAACCAAATGAGGTCAGTGGACAGTAAGTAGGTAGTAACTAAAGCCTGTAAGGAACTAGATAATGAAGTCAGCGTGACTAAGGGAAAGAGTAGGCAGGGAGCAGATGATGAACGCAAAGGGATTGGTGGTCTGAGGTGCATTTGTTTTAATGCAAGAAGTGTAGTAGGTAAGGCAGATGAACTTAGGGCCTGGATTAGTCCCTGGGAGTATGATGTTATTGCTATTACTGAGACTTGGTTGAGGGAAGGGCATGATTGGCAACTAAATATCCCAGGATGTCGATGCTTCTGGCGGGATAGAGAGGGAGGTAAAAGGGGTGGAGGAGTTGCATTACTGGTCAAAGAGGATAAAACAGCTGTGCTGAAGGAGGGCACTATGGAGGACTCGAGCAGTGAGGCAATATGGGCAGAACTCAGAAATAGGAAGGGTGCGGTAACAATGTTGGGGCTGTACTACAGGCCTCCCAACAGCAAGCGTGAGATAGAGGTACAAATATGTAAACAGATTATGGAAAGATGTAGAAGCAACAGGGTGGTGGTGATAGGAGATTTTAATTTTCCCAACATTGACTGGGATTCACTTAGTGTTAGAGGTCCAGATGGAGCAGAATTTGAAAGGAGCATCCAGGAGGGTTTTCTAGAGCAGTATGTAAATAGTCCAACTTGGGAAGGGGCCATACTGGACCTGGTGTTGGGGAATGAGCCCGGCCAGGTGGTTTACGTTTCAGTAGGGGACTACTTTGGGAATAGTGATCACAATTCCGTAAGTTTTAGAATACTCATGGACAAAGACGAGAGTTGTCCCAAAGGAAGACTGCTAAATTGGGGGAAGGCCAACTATACCAAAATTCGGCAGGAGCTGGGGAATGTAGATTGGGAGCAGCTGTTTGAAGGTAAATCCACATTTGATATGTGGGAGGCTTTTAAAGAGAGGTTGATTAGCGTGCAGGAGAGACATGTTCCTGTGAAAATGAGGGATAGAAATGGCAAGATTAGGGAACCATGGATGACAGGTGAAATTGTGAGACTAGCTAAGAGGAAAAAGAAAGCATACATAAGGTCTAGGAGGCTGAAGAAAGACGAAGCTTTGAAAGAATATCGGGAATGTAGGACCAATTTGAAACGAGGAATTAAGAGGGCTAAAAGGGGTCATGAAATATCTTCAGCAAACAGGGTTAAGGAAAATCCCAAAGCCTTTTATTCATATATAAGGAGCAAGAGGGTAACTAGAGAAAGGATTGGCCCACTCAAGGACAAAGGAGGAAAGTTATGCGTGGAGTCAGAGAAAATGGGTGAGATTCTAAACGAGTACTTTGCATCGGTATTCACCGAGGAGAGGGACATGACGGATGTTGAGGTTAGGAACAGATGTTTGATTACTCTAGGTCAAGTCGGCATAAGGAGGGAGGAAGTGTTGGGTATTCTAAAAGGCATTAAGGTGGACAAGTCCCCAGGTCCGGATGGGATCTATCCCAGGTTACTGAGGGAAGCGAGAGAGGAAATAGCTGGGGCCGTAACAGATATCTTTGCAACATCCTTAAACACGGGTGAGGTCCCGGAGGACTGGAGAATTGCTAATGTTGTCCCCTTGTTTAAGAAGGGTAGCAGGGCAAATCCAGGTAATTATCGACCGGTGAGCCTGACGTCAGTGGTAGGGAAGCTGCTGGAGAAGATACTGAGGGATAGGATCTATTCCCATTTGGAAGAAAATGGGCTTATCAGTGATAGGCAACATGGTTTTGTGCAGGGAAGGTCATGTCTTACCAACTTAATAGAATTCTTTGAGGAAGTGACAAAGTTGATTGATGAGGGAAGGGCTGTAGATGTCATATACATGGACTTCAGTAAGGCGTTTGATAAGGTTCCCCATGGTAGGCTGATGGAGAAAGTGAAGTCGCATGGGGTCCAGGGTGTACTAGCTAGATGGATAAAGAACTGGCTGGGCAACAGGAGACAGAGAGTAGCAGTGGAAGGAAGTTTCTCAAAATGGAGACGTGTGACCAGTGGTGTTCCACAGGGATCCGTGCTGGGACCACTGTTGTTTGTGATATACATAAATGATTTGGAGGAAAGTATAGGTGGTCTGATTAGCAAGTTTGCAGACGACACTAAGATTGGTGGAGTAGCAGATAGTGAAGGGGACTGTCAGAGAATACAGCAGAATATAAATAGATTGGAGAGTTGGGCAGAGAAATGGCAGATGGAGTTCAATCAGGGCAAATGCGAGGTGATGCATTTTGGAAGATCCAATTCAAGAGTGAATTATACAGTAAATGGAAAAGTCCTGGGGAACATTGATGTACAGAGAGATTTGGGTGTTCAGGTCCATTGTTCCCTGAAGGTGGCAACGCAGGTCAATAGAGTGGTCAAGAAGGCATACGGCATGCTTTCCTTCATCGGACGGGGTATTCAGTCCAAGGGTTGGCAGGTCATGTTACAGTTGTATAAGACTTTGGTTCGGCCACATTTGGAATACTGCGTGCAGTTCTGGTCGCCACATTACCAAAAGGATGTGGATGCTTTGGAGAGGGTGCAGAGGAGGTTCACCAGGATGTTGCCTGGTATGGAGGGCGCTAGCTATGAAGAGAGGTTGAGCAGATTAGGATTATTTTCATTAGAAAGACGAAGGTTGAGGGGGGACCTGATTGAGGTGTACAAAATCATGAGAGGTATAGACAGGGTGGATAGCAAGAAGCTTTTTCCCAGAGTGGGGGATTCAATTACTCGGGGTCACGAGTTCAAAATGAGAGGGGAAAAGTTTAGGGGGGATATGCGTGGAAAGTTCTTTACGCAGAGGGTGGTGGGTGCCATGAACGCGTTGCCAGCGGAGGTGGTAGACGCGGGCACGATAGCGTCTTTTAAGATGTATCTAGACAGATACATGAATGGGCAGGAAGCAAAGAGATACAGACCCTTAGAAAATAGGCGACATGTTTAGATAAAGGATCTGGATCGGCGCAGGCTTGGAGGGCCGAAGGGCCTGTTCCTGTGCTGTAACTTTCTTTGTTCTTTGTACCTTATCCACCTGCGTTGCCACTTTCAGTGACCTGTGGACCTGCACGCCCAGATCTCTCTGCCTCTCAATACTCCTAAAGGTTCTGCCATTTACTGTATACTTCCCACCTTCATTCGATCTTCCAAAATGCATTACCTCACATTTGTTCGGATTAAGCTCCATCTGCCATTTCTCCGCCCAAGTCTCCAACCGATCTATATCCTGCTGTATCCTCTGACAATCCTCATCACTATCCGCAACTCCACCAACCTTTGTGTCGTCCACAAACTTACTAATCAGACCAGCTACATTTTCCTCCAAATTATTTATATGTACTACAGAGAGCAAAGGTCCCAGCACTGATCCCTGCGGAACACCACTCGTCACATCCCTCCATTCAGAAAAGCACCCTTCCACTGCTACCCTCTGTCTTCTATGACAGATTCAGTTCAGTATCCATCTTGCCAGCTCACCTCTGATTCCGTGTGACTTCACCTTTTGTATCAGTCTGCCTTGAGGGACCTTGTCAAAGGCTTTACTGAAATCCATATAGATAACATCCACTGCCCATCCTTCATCAATCATCTTTGTCACTTCCTCAAAAAACTCAATCAAATTAGTGAGACACGACCTCCCCTCTCTAATAATTTCCCTACCACTGACGTAAGGCTCACCGGCCTATAATTTCCTGGATTATCCTTTCTACCCTTCTTAAACAAAGGAACAACATTGGCTATTCTCCAGTCCTCTGGGACCTTACCAGTAGCCAATGAGGATGCAAAGATTTCTGTTAAGGCCCCAGCAATTTCTACCCTTGCCTCCCTCAGTATTCTGGGGTAGATCCCATCAGGCCCTGGGGACTTATCTACCTTAATGCTTTGCAAGACACCCAACACCTCCTCCTTTTTGATAATGAGATGACTGAGACTATCTACACTCCCTTCCCTTGGCTCATCATCCACCAAGTCCTTCTCTTTGGTGAATACTGATGCAAAGTACTCATTTAGTACCTCGCCCATTTCCTCTGGCTCCACACATAGATTCCCTCCTCTGTCCTTGAGCGGGCCAACCGTTTCTCTAGTTACCCTCTTGCTCTTTATATATGTATAAAAAGCCTTGGGATTATCCTTAATCCTGTTTGCCAATGACTTTTCATGACCCCTTTTAGTCCTCCTGACTCCTTGCTTAAGTTCCTTCCTACTGTCTTTATATTCCTCAAGGGATTCGTCTGTTCCCAGCCTTCCAGCCCTTACGATTGCTTCCTTTTTCTTTTTGACGAGGCTCACAATATCCCGCGTTATCCAAGGTTCCCGAAACTTGCCAAACTTATCCTTCTTCCTCACAGGAACATGCCGGTCCTGGATTCTAATCAACTGACATTTGAAAGACTCCCACATGTCAGATGTTGATTTTCCCTCAAACAGCCGCCCCCAATCTAAATTCTTCAGTTCCTGCCTAATATTGTTATGATTAGCCTTCCCCCAATTTAGCACCTTCACCCGAGGACTACTCTTATCCTTATCCACAAGTACCTTAAAACTTATGGAATTATGGTCACTGCTCCCGAAATGCTCCCCTAATGAAACTTCGACCACCTGGCCGGGCTCATTCCCCAATACTAGGTCCAGAATGTCCCCATCCCTAGTTGGACTATCTACATATTGTTTCAAGAAGCCCTCCTGGATGCTCCTTACAAATTCTGCCCCTTTCATTGCAGCAGCTTTTTCGGGAGCAGAGAGTGAGCGAGTGAGCAGCTGGGAAGGTCAGTTTGAAAGTAAATTTAATTTCCTTTTGTTTTTCGGCGGAGGCCAGGGGGCTGCTGGGTAAGTAAAACACTATATATTTGGGCGGTTTAAAATAACTTTCCTTTCATTGCAGCAGCTTTTTCGGGAGCAGAGAGTGAGCGAGTGAGCAGCTGGGAAGGTCAGTTTGAAAGTAAATTTAATTTCCTTTTGTTTTTCGGCGGAGGCCAGGGGGCTGCTGGGTAAGTAAAACACTATATATTTGGGCGGTTTCTGAACCCGAGACACCACACTTGTCGTGTCTCCCACCCGCCCTCCTCCTCTAACCAAAAAAAAAAGGACTCGGTGGGGTGTTTATAAGGTAAGGCTTTTTCGATTTCTCTGGTTTTATTGTGATTGGTAAAAACTTTTCGTTCCTTTTTCATTTAACTAATTTAAGCTTAAGATTAAAAATGGCAAGAGATCTCAGACCCGTGTCATGTTCCTCTTGCTCAATGTGGGAGCTCAGGGACATGGCTGATGACCCTGACTCCTTCACGTGCAGGAAGTGTGTCCAACTGCAGCTCTTGTTAGACCGCATGACGGCTCTCGAGCTGCGGATGGACTCACTCTGGAGCATGCGCGATGCTGAGGAGGTCGTGGATAGCACGTTCAGTGAATTGGTCACACCGCAGATTAGGATTGCTGAGGGAGAAAGCGAATGGGTGACCAAAAGGCAGAGAAAGAGCAGGAAGGCAGCGCAGGAGTCCCCTGCGGTCATCTCTCTCCAAAACAAGTATACCGTTTTGGATACTGTTGGGGGAGATGGCTCACCAGGGGAAGGCAGCAGTAGCCAGGTCCATGGCACCATGGCTGGCTCTGCTGTTCAGAAGGGCGGGAAAAAGAGTGGAAGGGCTATAGTCGTAGGGGATTCGATTGTAAGGGGAGTAGATAGGCGGTTCTGTGGTCGAAAACGAGGCTCCCGAATGGTATGTTGCCTCCCAGGTGCACGGGTCAGGGATGTCTGAGATCGGCTGCAGAACATTCTAAAGGGGGAGGGTGAACAGCCAGTTGTCATTGTGCACATAGGCACTAATGATATAGGTAAAAAACGGGATGAGGTCCTACAAGCAGAGTTTAGGGAGTTAGGAGCCAAGTTAAAAAGTAGGACCTCAGAGGTAGTAATCTCAGGATTGCTACCAGTGCCACGTGATAGTCAGAGTAAAAATGAAAGAATAGTCAGGATGAATGCGTGGCTTGAGAGATGGTGCAGGAAGGAGGGGTTCAGATTTTTGGGACATTGGGACCAGTTCTGGGGAAGGTGGGACTATTACAAATTGGACGGTCTACACCTGGGCCGGACTGGAACCAATGTCCTTGGAGGTGCTTTTGCTAACGCTGTTGGGGAGGGTTTAAACTAATGTGGCAGGGGGATGGGAACCAATTGAGGTCAGTTGACAGTAAGGAGGTAGTAACAAAAGCCTGTAAGGAACTAGATAATGAAGTCAGTGCGACTAAGGGGAAGAACAGGCAGGGAGCAGATGATGAATATAAAGGGACTGGTGGTCTGAGGTGCATTTGTTTTAATGCAAGAAGTGTAGTAGGTAAGGCAGATGAACCTAGGGCTTGGATTAGTACCTGGGAGTATGATGTTATTGCTATTACTGAGACTTTGTTGAGGGAAGGGCATGATTGGCAACTAAATATCCCAGGATATCGATGCTTCAGGCAGGATAGAGAGGGAGGTAAAAGGGGTGGAGGAGTTGCATTACTGGTCAAAGAGGATATCACAGCTGTGCTGAAGGAGGGCACTATGGAGGACTCGAGCAGTGAGGCAATATGGGCAGAACTCAGAAATAGGAAGGGTGCGGTAACAATGTTGGGGCTGTACTACAGGCCTCCCAACAGCGAGCGTGAGATAGAGGTACAAATATGTAAACAGATTATGGAAAGATGTAGGAGCAACAGGGTGGTGGTGATAGGAGATTTTAATTTTCCCAACATTGACTGGGATTCGCTTAGTGTTAGAGGTCCGGATGGAGCAGAATTTGTAAGGAGCATCCAGGAGCGTTTTCTAGAGCAGTATGTAAATAGTCCAACTCGGGAAGGGGCCATACTGGACCTGGTGTTGGGGAATGAGCCCGGCCAGGTTGTTGAAGTTTCAGTAGGGGACTACTTTGGGAATAGTGATCACAATTCCGTAAGCTTTAAAATACTCATGGACAAAGACGAGAGTGGTCCTAAAGGAAGAGTGCTAAATTGGGGGAAGGCCAACTATACCAAAATTCGGCAGGAGCTGGGGGATGTAGATTAGGAGCAGTTGTTTGAAGGTAAATCCACATGTGATATGTGGGAGGCTTTAAAAGAGAGGTTGATTAGCGTGCAGGAGAGACATGTTCCTGTGAAAATGAAGGATAGAAATGGCAAGATTAGGGAACCATGGATGACAGGTGAAATTGTGAGACTAGCGAAGAGGAAAAAGGAAGCATACATAAGGTCTAGGCGGCTGATGAAAGACGAAGCTTTGAAAGAATATCGGGAATGTAGGACCAAAAGGGGTCATGAAATATCTTTAGCAAACAGGGTTAAGGAAAATCCCAAAGCCTTTTATTCATATATAAGGAGAAAGAGGGTAACTAGAGAAAGGATTGGCCCACTAAAGGACAAAGGAGGAAAGTTATGCTTGGACTCAGAGAAAATGGGTGAGATTCTAAACGAGTACTTTGCATCGGTATTCACCGAGGAGAGGGACATGACGGATGTTAAGGTTAGGAACAGATGTTTGATTACTCTAGGTCAAGTCGGCATAAGGAGGGAGGAAGTGTTGGGTATTCTAAAGGGCATTAAGGTGGACAAGTCCCCAGGTCCGGATGGAATCTATCCCAGGTTATTGAGGGAAGCGAGAGAGGAAATAGCTGGGGCCTTAACAGATATCTTTGCAGCATTCTTAAACACGGGTGAGGTCCCGGAGGACTGGAGAATTGCTAATGTTGTCCCCTTGTTTAAGAAGGGTAGCAGGGATAATCCAGGTAATTATAGACCGGTGAGCCTGACGTCAGTGGTAGGGAAGCTGCTGGAGAAGATACTGAGGGATAGGATCTATTCCCATTTGGAAGAAAATGGGCTCATCAGTGATAGGCAACATGGTTTTGTGCAGGGAAGGTCATGTCTTACCAACTTAATAGAATTCTTTGAGGAAGTGACAAAGTTGATTGATGTGGGAAGGGCTGTCGATGTCATATACATGGACTTCAGTAAGGCGTTTGATAAGGTTCCCCATGGCAGGCTGATGGAGAAAGTGAAGGCGCTTGGGGTCCAAGGTGTACTAGCTAGATGGATAAAGAACTGGCTGGGCAACAGGAGACAGAGAGTAGCAGTAGAGGGGAGTTTCTCAAAATGGAGACGTGTGAACAGTGGTGTTCCACAGGGATCCGTGCTGGGACCACTGTTGTTTGTGATATACATTAATGATTTGGAGGAAAGTATAGGTGGACTGATTAGCAAGTTTGCAGACGACACTAAGATTGGTGGAGTAGCAGATAGTGAAGGGGACTGTCAGAGAATACAGCAGAATATAGATAGATTAGAGAGTTGGGCAGAGAAATGGCAGATGGAGTTCAATCAGGGCAAATGCGAGGTGATGCATTTTGGAAGATCCAGTTCAAGAGTGAACAATACAGTAAATGGAAAAGTCCTGGGGAAAATTGATGTCCAGAGAGATTTGGGTGTTCAGGTCCACTGTTCCCTGAAGGTGGCAACGCAGGTAAATAGAGTGGTCAAGAAGGCATACGGCATGCTTTCCTTCATCGGACGGGGCATTGAGTACAAGAGTTGGCAGGTCATGTTACAGTTGTATAGGACTTTGGTTCGGCCACATTTGGAATACTGCGTACAGTTCTGGTCGCCACATTATCAAAAGGATGTGGATGCTTTGGAGAGGGTGCAGAGGAGGTTCACCAGGATGTTGCCTGGTATGGAGGGCGCTAGCTATGAAGAGAGGTTGAGTAGATTAGGATTATTTTCATTAGAAAGACGGAGGTTGAGGGGGGACCTGATTGAGGTGTACAAAATCATGAGAGGTATAGACAGGGTGGACAGCAAGAGGCTTTTTCCCAGAGTGGGGGTTTCAATTACTTGAGGACACGAGTTCAAAGTGAAAGGGGAAATGTTTAGGGGGGATATGCGTGGAAAGTTCTTTATGCAGAGGGTGGTGGGCACCTGGAACGCGTTGCCAGCGGAGGTGGTAGACGCGGGCACGATGGAGTCTTTTAAGATGTATCTAGACAGATACATGAATGGGCAGGAAGAAAAGAGATACAGAACCTTAGAAAATAGGCGACATGTTTAGAGAGAGGATCTGGATCGGAGCAGGCTTGGAGGGCCGAAGGGCCTGTTCCTGTGCTGTAATTATCTTTGTTCTTTGTTTTTTTTATCCAAGCCCCTAGCACTAAGTGAGTCCCAGTCAATATCGGGGAAGTTAAAATCACCCACCACTACAACCCTGTTACCTTTACATCTTTCCAAAATCTGTCTATATATCTGCTCCTCTACCTCCCGCTTGCTGTTGGGAGGCCTGTAGAAAACCTCCAACATCGTGACTGCACCCTTCCTATTCCTGAGCTCCACCCATATTGCCTCGCTGCATGACCCCTCCGAGGTGTCCTCCTGCAGTACAGCTGTGATATTCTCCTTAACCAGTAATGCAACTCCCCCACCCCTTTTACATCCCCCTCTATCCCGCCTGACGCTTCAAAATCCCGGAACATTTAGCTGCCAATCCTGTCCTTCCTTCAACCAAGTCTCTGTAATAGCAACAACATCATAGTTCCAAGTACTAATCCAAGCTTTAAGTTCATCTGCCTTACCTGTTATACTTCTCGCATTGAAACAAATGCACTTCAGACCACCAATCCCGCTGTGTTCAGCAACATCTCCCTGCCTGCTGTTCCTCTTAGTCTTACTGGCCTTATTTACAAGTTCCCCCTCATTTATTTCACTTGCTGTCCTACTGCTCTGGTTCCCACCCCCCTGCCACACTAGTTTAAACCCTCCCGAGTGAAGCTGGGCTGTTCTCCTTGGAGAAGAGAAGGTTGAGAGGAGATTTGATAGGGGTGTTCAAAATCATGAGGGGTCTGGACAGAGTATGTAGAGAGAAACTGTTCCCATCGGCAGAAGATTCGAGAACCAGAGGACATGGTTTTAAGGTGAATGGCAAAAGATCCAACGGTGACATGAGGCAAACCTTTTTACACAGCGAGTGGTATGGATCTGGAATGCAGAGCTTTAGAGAGTGGTGGAGGCAGATTCAATCATGGCTTTCAGAAGGGAATTAGATAAGGACATGAAGAGAAAGAATTTGCAGGGCTATGGAGAAAGGGTGGGCAGTGGGACTGGGTGAGCTGCTCTTGCAGCGAGACAGCATGGACATGACAGACTGAATGGCCTCCTGTATGCTGTAAATATTCTATGATTCCATGAACACTCATCAAGCTGAGAGTAGGGGGAGTCCTATGGGAGAGTAGGGTTTTTTATTCATTCATGGGATGTGGGCATCGCTGGCCAGGCCAGCATTTATTGCCCATCCCTAATTGTCCTTGAGAAGGTGGTGGTGAGCTGCCTTCTTGAACCGCTGCAGTCCTTGAGGTGCAGGCACATCCACAGTGCTGTTAGGAAGGGAGTTCCAGGAGTTTGACCCGGCGGCAATGAAGGAACGGCGATATAGTTCCAAGTCAGGATGGTGTGTGACTTGGAGGGGAACTTGCAGGTGGTGGTGTTTCCATGCATCTGCTGACCTTGTCCTTCTAGTTGGTAGAGGTCACAGGTTTGGAAGGTGCTGTCTAAGGAGCCTTGGTGAGTTGCTGCAGTGCATCTTGTAGATAGTCCACACTGCTGCCACTATGCTTCAGAGGTGGAGGGTGTGAATGTTTGTGGATGGAGTGCCAATCAAGCGGGCTGCTTTCTCTTGGATGGTGTCGAGCTTCTTGAGTGTTGTTGGAGCTGCACCCATCCAGGCAAGTGGAGAGTATTCCATCACACTCCTGACTTGTGCCTTGTAGATGGTGGACAGGCTTTGGGGAGTCAGGAGGTGAATTATTTACAACAGAATTCCCAGCCTCTGACCTGCTCTTGTAGCCACAGTATTTATGTACTGGGGAGAGGGGAGAGAGTAAGTCCCAGGGTATAGAGGAGAGAGGGAGTTCCAGGAGAGGGCAGGGAAAGGGAGTCCCAGGGGAGAGAAGGAGTACCATGGGAGTGGGGAGAGTGAGTTCCAGGGGAGAGGGGAGATAAGGAGTCCTAGGGGAGAGGGGAGAGAGGGAGTACCATGGGAGTGGGGAGAGAGGGAATTGCAGGGGAGAGGGTAGGGAGTGGAGAGGTTAGTAGTGGGGAGAGAGGTGGGGAAGTACCCGGGGAAAGGGGAGGGGAGAGGCAGGGAAGGGGATAGCACCTGGTGCAGAGCTTGGACAAAGGGCTAGAGAGTATAGAATATAAAAAGAAGAAAGTTGGACTGCAGTTATACTGAGCACTGGCTCAGGCTGATCTGCAACATTTCAGCTGGAGCAATGATTCAGCTGATGTTGTTTGGGATGAAGCTAAGGAGATACAGTTAGAGATGGGATAAATGTGGTTTATATTGCCTCAAAATAGAACAAGAAGGGATAATCTGATTGTTGTGTTTAAAATAAGGGGTTTGACAATGGATCTATGCAGGCTTATAACTGTTTCAGATCATTGATTCAAAAGTAAAATACTGCAGATGCTGGAAATATGAAATAAAAACAGAAAGTGGGTCACAGACCAGAAACATTAACTCTGTTTCTCTCTCCACAGATGCTGCCAGACCTGCTAAGTATTTCCAGCACTTTTTGTTTATATTATTTGTTCATCTTATCAAGGATAGTAGGAAAGTGGAATATGATATCAAATTCTCAGTTGCCTGAACAAAATAAAACGATTCACAGCTTTTATAGTGTTTTAGAAAATGTGACAGAAATAAATTGTTGGAAAGTTAGAAATCCCAAAGAAATATTTCATTTCTGGATTCCATTGATCCAAAGGGACACAGCTTGAAATATCAGCAACAAATCAGAACCCCAATGCTGGACCCTGGGTGAGGCCGGTCCTGATAGACCCCTCCTACCAACAGTAGTTAGTAACTATGTGTTATCTTCCCATCCATCAACTCCACACCCTGTCCATCCCAGTCCTGTCTGCTCGCTGCCACATTAACTTCCCGTCCTGTCAACTCCCCGGTTCCATCGCTCCCACACAAATGTTTCCTTACCTCATGACTGTGGAATCTGATTGCAGAAATCATTTTTCGAAGGACACACCTGCAGCTGAGTGGATTTTGAACCAAACCCGATCTGTCATTGCGAGGTAAGGAGCAAGGTGTGAAATTCACAGCTCTGGACAGTTGGAGGAAGGGGAAGAATAGTAATTTGCACCTGTTGTGATGTCACAGTGAAATACCGTGACATCATAAAACAGCTTACCGAGATTCACAGTTCACCGGTTACTGAGAAAACAACCAGTCTTCATAGCAGTTCCACTGGGAGCTGTTTGCACTGTTACTCTGGGAGCTGTTTGCAGAGTTACACTGGGAGCTGTTTGCAGAGTTACACTGGGAGTTGTTTACACTGTTACACTGGGAGCTGTTTGGAGAGTTACACTGGGAGTTGTTTACACTGTTACACTGGGAGCTGTTTGCAGAGTTACACTGGGAGCTGTTTGCACTGTTACTCTGGGAGCTGTTTGCACAGTTACTCTGGGAGCTGTTTGTACTGTTGCACTGGGAGCTGTTTGCAGAGTTACACTGGGAGTTGTTTACACTGTTACACTGGGAGCTGTTTGCAGAGTTACACTGGGAGTTGTTTACACTGTTACACTGGGAGCTGTTTGCAGAGTTACACTGGGAGCTGTTTGCACAGTTACACTGGGAGCTGTTTACACTGTTACACTGGGAGCTGTTTGCAGAGTTACACTGGGAGTTGTTTACACTGTTACACTGGGAGCTGTTTGCAGAGTTACACTGGGAGCTGTTTGCACTGTTACTCTGGGAGCTGTTTGCACAGTTACTCTGGGAGCTGTTTGTACTGTTGCACTGGGAGCTGTTTGCAGTGTTACACTGGGAGTTGTTTACACTGTTACGCTGGGAGATGTTTGCATTGTTACACTGGGAGCTGTTTGCATTGTTACACTGGGAGCTTTTTACACAGTTACTCTGGGAGCTGTTTGCACTGTTACTCTGTGAGCTGTTTGCATTGTTACACTGTGAGCTGTTTACACAGTTGCACTGGGAAATGTTTGCAATGTTACTCTGGGAGTTGTTTATACTGTTACGCTGGAAGATGTTTGCAGAGTTACACTGGGAGCTGTTTACACTGTTACACTGGGAGCTGTTTGCACTGTTACTCTGGGAGCTGTTTGCATTGTTAATCTGGGAGCTGTTTGCATTGTTACACTGGGACTTGTTTACACTGTTACACTGGGAGCTGTTTGCACAGTTACACTGGGAGCTGTTTACACTGTTACTCTGGGTGCTGTTTGCAGAGTTACACTGGGACTTGTTTACACTGTTACACTGGGAGCTGTTTGCATTGTTACATTGTGAGCTGTTTACACAGTTACACTGGGAGCTGTTTGCACTGTTACTCTGGAAGGTGTTTGCACAGATACTCTGGGAGCTGTTTGCACTGTTACTCTGGGAGCTGTTTACACAGTTACACTGGGAGCTGTTTGCACTGTTACTCTGTGAGCTGTTTGCACTGATACTCTGTGAGCTGTTTGCACTGATACTCTGTGAGCTGTTTGCACTGATACACTGGGAGCTGTTTGCACTGTTACTCTGGGTGCTGTTTGCAGAGTTACACTGGGAGTTGTTTACACTGTTACACTGGGAGCTGTTTGCACTGTTACTCTGGGAGCTGTTTACACTGTTTCTCTGGGAGCTGTTTGCACTGATACACTGGGAGCTGTTTACACTGTTACTCTGTGAGCTGTTTGCACTGTTACTCTGTGAGCTGTTTGCACTGACACACTGGGAGCTGTTTGCACTGTTACTCTGGGAGCTGTTTGCATTGTTACACTGCGAGCTGTTTACACAGTTACACTCGGAGCTGTTTGCACTGTTACTCTGGAAGGTGTTTGCACAGATACTCTGTGAGCTGTTTGCACTGTTACTCTGGGAGCTGTTTGCACTGATACACTGGGAGTTGTTTACACTGTTACTCTGGGAGCTGTTTGCAGAGTTACTCTGGGAGCTGTTTGCAGAGTTACACTGGGAGCTGTTTGCAGAGTTACACTGGGAGTTGTTTACAATGTTACACTGGGAGCTGTTTGCAGAGTTACACTGGGAGCTGTTTGCAGAGTTACACTGGGAGTTGTTTACACTGTTACACTGGGAGCTGTTTGCAGAGTTACACTGGGAGTTGTTTACACTGTTACACTGGGAGCTGTTTGCAGAGTTACACTGGGAGCTGTTTGCACTGTTACTCTGGGAGCTGTTTGCACAGTTACTCTGGGAGCTGTTTGTACTGTTGCACTGGGAGCTGTTTGCAGTGTTACACTGGGAGTTGTTTACACTGTTACGCTGGGAGATGTTTGCATTGTTACACTGGGAGCTGTTTGCATTGTTACACTGGGAGCTTTTTACACAGTTACTCTGGGAGCTGTTTGCACTGTTACTCTGTGAGCTGTTTGCATTGTTACACTGTGAGCTGTTTACACAGTTGCACTGGGAAATGTTTGCAATGTTACTCTGGGAGTTGTTTATACTGTTACGCTGGAAGATGTTTGCAGAGTTACACTGGGAGCTGTTTACACTGTTACACTGGGAGCTGTTTGCACTGTTACTCTGGGAGCTGTTTGCATTGTTAATCTGGGACTTGTTTACACTGTTACACTGGGAGCTGTTTGCACAGTTACACTGGGAGCTGTTTACACTGTTACTCTGGGTGCTGTTTGCAGAGTTACACTGGGACTTGTTTACACTGTTACACTGGGAGCTGTTTGCATTGTTACACTGTGAGCTGTTTACACAGTTACACTGGGAGCTGTTTGCACTGTTACTCTGGAAGGTGTTTGCACAGATACTCTGGGAGCTGTTTGCACTGTTACTCTGGGAGCTGTTTACACAGTTACACTGGGAGCTGTTTGCACTGTTACTCTGTGAGCTGTTTGCACTGATACTCTGTGAGCTGTTTGCACTGATACACTGGGAGCTGTTTGCACTGTTACTCTGGGTGCTGTTTGCAGAGTTACACTGGGAGTTGTTTACACTGTTACACTGGGAGCTGTTTGCACTGTTACTCTGGGAGCTGTTTACACTGTTTCTCTGGGAGCTGTTTGCACTGATACACTGGGAGCTGTTTACACTGTTACTCTGTGAGCTGTTTGCACTGTTACTCTGTGAGCTGTTTGCACTGACACACTGGGAGCTGTTTGCACTGTTACTCTGGGAGCTGTTTGCATTGTTACACTGCGAGCTGTTTACACAGTTACACTCGGAGCTGTTTGCACTGTTACTCTGGAAGGTGTTTGCACAGATACTCTGTGAGCTGTTTGCACTGTTACTCTGGGAGCTGTTTGCACTGATACACTGGGAGCTGTTTGCACTGTTACGCTGGGTGCTGTTTGCAGAGTTACACTGGGAGTTGTTTACACTGTTACACTGGGAGCTGTTTGCACTGTTACTCTGGGAGCTGTTCACACTGTTACTCTGGGAGCTGTTTACACAGTTACACTGGGAGCTGTTTGCACTGTTACTCTGTGAGCTGTTTGCACTGTTACTCTGTGAGCTGTTTGCACTGATACACTGGGAGCTGTTTGCACTGTTACTCTGGGTGCTGTTTGAAGAGTTACACTGGGAGTTGTTTACACTGTTAGACTGGGAGCTGTTGGCACTGATACACTGGGAGCTGTTTGCACTGTTACTCTGGGTGCTGTTTGAAGAGTTACACTGGGAGTTGTTTACACTGTTAGACTGGGAGCTGTTGGCACTGTTCCTCTGGGAGCTGTTTACATTGTTACTCTGGGAGCTGTTTGCACTCTTTCTCTGGGAGGTGTTTGCACAGATACTCTGGGCGCTGTTTGCACTGTTATTCTGGGAGCTGTTTACACTATTACACTGGGAGCTGTTTACACAGTTACACTGGGAGCTGTTTACACTGTTACTCTGTGAGCTGTTTGCACTGTTACTCTGTGAGCTGTTTGCACTGATACACTGGGAGCTGTTTGCACTGTTATTCTGGGAGCTGTTTACACTGTTACACTGGGAGCTGTTTGCAGTTACACTGGGAGGTGTTTGCACTGTTACTCTGGGAGGTGTTTGCACAGATACTCTGGGAGCTGTTTGCACAGTTACACTGGGAGCTGTTTGCACTGTTACACCTGGAGCTGTTTGCATTGTTACTCTGGAAGGTGTTTGCACTGTTACTCTGTGAGCTGTTTGCACTGTTGCTCTGGGAGCTGTTTGCACTGTTACCCTGGGAGCTGTTTGCACTGATACACTGGGAGCTGTTTGCACTGTTACTCTGGGTTTTGTTTGCACTGTTACTCTGGGAGGCGTTTGCACTGTTACTCTTGGAGCTGTTTGCACAATTACTCTGGCCGTTCCTTGCTTGGTTACACTGGGTATTGTTTTCAAAGCTACACTGGGAGCTGTTTGCAGAGAGACACTGGGAGTTGTTTACACTGTTACGGTGGGAGGTGTTTGCACTGTTACACTGGGAGCTGTTTGCAGAGTGACACTGGGAGCTGTTTGCACTGTTACTCTGGGAGCCTTTTGTACTGTTACACTGGGAGATGTTTGCACGGTTACTCTGGGATCTGTTTGCAGAGTTACACGGGGAGGTGTTTGCACTGTTACTCTGGGAGCTGTTTGCACCGTTACTCTGGGAGCTGTTTTCACTGTTACACTGGGAGCTGTTTACATTGTTACACTGGGTGCTGTTTGCACAATTACTCTGGCTGTTCTTTGCTTGGTTACACTTGGCATTGTTTGCACTGTTACACTGGGAGCTGTTTACACTGTTACTCTGGGAGCTGTTTGCAGAGTTGCACTGGGAGATGTTTGCACGGTTACTCTGGGATCTGTTTGCAGAGTTACACGGGGAGGTGTTTGCACTGTTACTCTGGGAGCTGTTTGCACTGTTACTCTGGGAGCTGTTTGCACCGTTACTCAGGGAGCTGTTTGCACTGATACACTGGGAGCTGTTTGCACTGTTACGCTGGGTGCTGTTTGCAGAGTTACACTGGGAGTTGTTTACACTGTTACACTGGGAGCTGTTTGCACTGTTACTCTGGGAGCTGTTCACACTGTTACTCTGGGAGCTGTTTACACAGTTACACTGGGAGCTGTTTGCACTGTTACTCTGTGAGCTGTTTGCACTGTTACTCTGTGAGCTGTTTGCACTGATACACTGGGAGCTGTTTGCACTGTTACTCTGGGTGCTGTTTGAAGAGTTACACTGGGAGTTGTTTACACTGTTAGACTGGGAGCTGTTGGCACTGTTCCTCTGGGAGCTGTTTGCACTGTTACTCTGGGTGCTGTTTGAAGAGTTACACTGGGAGTTCTTTACACTGTTAGACTGGGAGCTGTTGGCACTGTTCCTCTGGGAGCTGTTTACATTGTTACTCTGGGAGCTGTTTGCACTCTTTCTCTGGGAGGTGTTTGCACAGATACTCTGGGCGCTGTTTGCACTGTTATTCTGGGAGCTGTTTACACTATTACACTGGGAGCTGTTTACACAGTTACACTGGGAGCTGTTTACACTGTTACTCTGTGAGCTGTTTGCACTGTTACTCTGTGAGCTGTTTGCACTGATACACTGGGAGCTGTTTGCACTGTTATTCTGGGAGCTGTTTACACTGTTACACTGGGAGCTGTTTGCAGTTACACTGGGAGGTGTTTGCACTGTTACTCTGGGAGGTGTTTGCACTGTTACTCTGGGAGGTGTTTGCACAGATACTCTGGGAGCTGTTTGCACAGTTACACTGGGAGCTGTTTGCACTGTTACACCTGGAGCTGTTTGCATTGTTACTCTGGAAGGTGTTTGCACTGTTACTCTGTGAGCTGTTTGCACTGTTGCTCTGGGAGCTGTTTGCACTGTTACCCTGGGAGCTGTTTGCACTGATACACTGGGAGCTGTTTGCACTGTTACTCTGGGTTTTGTTTGCACTGTTACTCTGGGAGGCGTTTGCACTGTTACTCTTGGAGCTGTTTGCACAATTACTCTGGCCGTTCCTTGCTTGGTTACACTGGGTATTGTTTTCAAAGCTACACTGGGAGCTGTTTGCAGAGAGACACTGGGAGTTGTTTACACTGTTACGGTGGGAGGTGTTTGCACTGTTACACTGGGAGCTGTTTGCAGAGTGACACTGGGAGCTGTTTGCACTGTTACTCTGGGAGCCTTTTGTACTGTTACACTGGGAGATGTTTGCACGGTTACTCTGGGATCTGTTTGCAGAGTTACACGGGGAGGTGTTTGCACTGTTACTCTGGGAGCTGTTTGCACCGTTACTCTGGGAGCTGTTTTCACTGTTACACTGGGAGCTGTTTACATTGTTACACTGGGTGCTGTTTGCACAATTACTCTGGCTGTTCTTTGCTTGGTTACACTTGGTATTGTTTGCACTGTTACACTGGGAGCTGTTTACACTGTTACTCTGGGAGCTGTTTGCAGAGTTACACTGGGAGATGTTTGCACGGTTACTCTGGGATCTGTTTGCAGAGTTACACTGGGAGCTGTTTGCACTGTTACACCTGGAGCTGTTTGCATTGTTACTCTGGAAGGTGTTTGCACTGTTACTCTGTGAGCTGTTTGCACTGTTGCTCTGGGAGCTGTTTGCACTGTTACCCTGGGAGCTGTTTGCACTGATACACTGGGAGCTGTTTGCACTGTTACTCTGGGTTTTGTTTGCACTGTTACTCTGGGAGGCGTTTGCACTGTTACTCTTGGAGCTGTTTGCACAATTACTCTGGCCGTTCCTTGCTTGGTTACACTGGGTATTGTTTTCAAAGCTACACTGGGAGCTGTTTGCAGAGAGACACTGGGAGTTGTTTACACTGTTACGGTGGGAGGTGTTTGCACTGTTACACTGGGAGCTGTTTGCAGAGTGACACTGGGAGCTGTTTGCACTGTTACTCTGGGAGCCTTTTGTACTGTTACACTGGGAGATGTTTGCACGGTTACTCTGGGATCTGTTTGCAGAGTTACACGGGGAGGTGTTTGCACGGTTACTCTGGGAGCTGTTTGCACCGTTACTCTGGGAGCTGTTTTCACTGTTACACTGGGAGCTGTTTGCATTGTTACACTGGGTGCTGTTTGCACAATTACTCTGGCTGTTCTTTGCTTGGTTACACTTGGCATTGTTTGCACTGTTACACTGGGAGCTGTTTACACTGTTACTCTGGGAGCTGTTTGCAGAGTTACACTGGGAGATGTTTGCACGGTTACTCTGGGATCTGTTTGCAGAGTTACACGGGGAGGTGTTTGCACTGTTACTCTGGGAGCTGTTTGCACTGTTACTCTGGGAGCTGTTTGCACTGTTACTCTGGGAGCTGTTTGCACCGTTACTCTGGGAGCTGTTTGCACTGATACACTGGGAGCTGTTTGCACTGTTACGCTGGGTGCTGTTTGCAGAGTTACATTGGGAGTGGTTTGCACTGTTACACTGGGAGCTGTTTGCACTGTTACTCTGGGAGCTGTTCACACTGTTACTCTGGGAGCTGTTTACACAGTTACACTGGGAGCTGTTTGCACTGTTACTCTGTGAGCTGTTTGCACTGTTACTCTGTGAGCTGTTTGCACTGATACACTGGGAGCTGTTTGCACTGTTACTCTGGGTGCTGTTTGAAGAGTTACACTGGGAGTTGTTTACACTGTTAGACTGGGAGCTGTTGGCACTGTTCCTCTGGGAGCTGTTTGCACTGTTACTCTGGGTGCTGTTTGAAGAGTTACACTGGGAGTTGTTTACACTGTTAGACTGGGAGCTGTTGGCACTGTTCCTCTGGGAGCTGTTTACATTGTTACTCTGGGAGCTGTTTGCACTCTTTCTCTGGGAGGTGTTTGCACAGATACTCTGGGCGCTGTTTGCACTGTTATTCTGGGAGCTGTTTACACTATTACACTGGGAGCTGTTTACACTGTTACTCTGTGAGCTGTTTGCACTGTTACTCTGTGAGCTGTTTGCACTGATACACTGGGAGCTGTTTGCACTGTTATTCTGGGAGCTGTTTACACTGTTACACTGGGAGCTGTTTGCAGTTACACTGGGAGCTGTTTGCAGTTACACTGGGAGGTGTTTGCACTGTTACTCTGGGAGTTGTTTGCACAGATACTCTGGGAGCTGTTTGCACAGTTACACTGGGAGCTGTTTGCACTGTTACACCTGGAGCTGTTTGCATTGTTACTCTGGAAGGTGTTTGCACTGTTACTCTGTGAGCTGTTTGCACTGTTGCTCTGGGAGCTGTTTGCACTGTTACCCTGGGAGCTGTTTGCACTGATACACTGGGAGCTGTTTGCACTGTTACTCTGGGTTTTGTTTGCACTGTTACTCTGGGAGGCGTTTGCACTGTTACTCTTGGAGCTGTTTGCACAATTACTCTGGCCGTTCCTTGCTTGGTTACACTGGGTATTGTTTTCAAAGCTACACTGGGAGCTGTTTGCAGAGAGACACTGGGAGTTGTTTACACTGTTACGGTGGGAGGTGTTTGCACTGTTACACTGGGAGCTGTTTGCAGAGTGACACTGGGAGCTGTTTGCACTGTTACTCTGGGAGCCCTTTGTACTGTTACACTGGGAGATGTTTGCACGGTTACTCTGGGATCTGTTTGCAGAGTTACACGGGGAGGTGTTTGCACTGTTACTCTGGGAGCTGTTTGCACCGTTACTCTGGGAGCTGTTTTCACTGTTACACTGGGAGCTGTTTGCATTGTTACACTGGGTGCTGTTTGCACAATTACTCTGGCTGTTCTTTGCTTGGTTACACTTGGCATTGTTTGCACTGTTACACTGGGAGCTGTTTACACTGTTACTCTGGGAGCTGTTTGCAGAGTTACACTGGGAGCTGTTTACACTGTTACTCTGGGAGCTGTTTGCACAGTTACTCTGGGAGCTGTTTGTACTGTTGCACTGGGAGCTGTTTGCAGTGTTACACTGGGAGTTGTTTACACTGTTACGCTGGGAGATGTTTGCATTGTTACACTGGGAGCTGTTTGCATTGTTACACTGGGAGCTTTTTACACAGTTACTCTGGGAGCTGTTTGCACTGTTACTCTGTGAGCTGTTTGCATTGTTACACTGTGAGCTGTTTACACAGTTGCACTGGGAAATGTTTGCAATGTTACTCTGGGAGTTGTTTATACTGTTACGCTGGAAGATGTTTGCAGAGTTACACTGGGAGCTGTTTGCACTGTTACTCTGGGAGCTGTTTGCATTGTTACTCTGGGAGCTGTTTGCATTGTTACACTGGGACTTGTTTACACTGTTACACTGGGAGCTGTTTGCACAGTTACACTGGGAGCTGTTTACACTGTTACTCTGGGTGCTGTTTGCAGAGTTACACTGGGACTTGTTTACACTGTTACACTGGGAGCTGTTTGCATTGTTACACTGTGAGCTGTTTACACAGTTACACTGGGAGCTGTTTGCACTGTTACTCTGGAAGGTGTTTGCACAGATACTCTGGGAGCTGTTTGCACTGTTACTCTGGGAGCTGTTTACACAGTTACACTGGGAGCTGTTTGCACTGTTACTCTGTGAGCTGTTTGCATTGTTACACTGGGAGCTGTTTGCAGAGTTACACTGGGAGTTGTTTACACTTTTACGCTTGGCGGTGTTTGCACAGTTACTCTGGGAGCTGTTAGCATTGTTACTCAGGGAGCTGTTTGCACAGTTACACTGGGAGTTGTTTACACTGTTACACTGGGTGTTGTTTACACTGTTATGCTGGGAGGTGTTTGCATTGTTACACTGGGAGCTGCTTGCACAATTACTCTGGCCGTTCCTTGCTTGGTTACACTGGGCATTGTTTGCAGAGTTACACTGGGAGCAGTTTACACTGATCCTCTGGGAGCTGTTTGTACTGTTGCACTGGGAGCTGTTTGCAGAGTTACACTGGGAGCTGTTTGCACCGTTACACTGGGAGCTGTTTGCAGAGTTACACTGGTTGTTGTTTACACTGTTACGCTGGGATCTGTTTGCAGAGTTACTCTGGGAGCTGTTTGCACAGTTACTCTGGGAGCTGTTTGCCCTGTTGCACTGGGAGCTGTTTGCACAATTACTCTGGCCGTTCCTTGCTTGGTTACACTGGGCAATGTTTGCAGAGTTACACTGGGAGCAGTTTACACTGTTCCTCTGGGAGCTGTTTGCACAGTTACTCTTGGAGCTGTTTGCACTGTTGCACTTGGAGCTGTTTGCGCTGTTACACTGGAATCTGTTTGGACATTTACTCTGGCCGTTCTTTCCTTCGTTACATTGGGCAATGTTTGCAGAGTTACACTGGGAGCTGTTTACACTGTTACACTGGAATCTGAGTGGACATTTACTCTGGCCGTTCTTTCCTTGGTTACACTGGGCAATGTTTGCAGAGTTACGCTGGGAGCTGTTCACACTGTTACACTGGGAGCTGTTTGCACTGTTACATTGGGAGCTGTTTGCACTGTTACTCTGGGATCTGTTTGCAGAGTTACACAGGGAGCTGTTTGCCCTGTTGCACTGGGAACTGTTTCCACTGTTACACCGGGAGCTGCTTGCACTGTTACTCTGGTAGCTGTTTACACAGTTACTCTGGGAGCTGTTTACACTGTTACTCTGGGAGCGGTTTGCACAGTTACACTGGGAGGTTTTCACACTGTTATGCTGGGAGGTATTTGCATTGTTACACTGCGAGCTGCTTGCACAATTACTTTGGCCGTTCCTTGCTTGGTTACACTGGGCATTGTTTGCAGAGTTACACTGGGAGTTGTTTACACTTTTACGCTTGGCGGTGTTTGCATTATTACTCAGGGAGCTGTTTGCAGAGTTACACTGGGAGTTGTTTACACTGTTACACTGGGAGGTGTTTGCATTGTTACTCTGCGAGCTGTTTGCAGAGTTACACTGGGAGTTGTTTACACTGTTACACTGGGTGTTGTTTACACTGTTATGCTGGGAGGTGTTTGCATTGTTACACTGGGAGCTCCTTGCACAATTACTCTGGCTGTTCCTTGCTTGGTTACACTGGGCATTGTTTGCAGAGTTACCCTGGGAGCAGTTTACACTGTTCCTCTGGGAGCTGTTTACACTGTTACACTGGGAACTGTTTGTACAGTAACACTGGGCATTGTTTGCAGTTACTCTGGGAGCTGTTTGCACTATTGCACTGGGAGCTGTTTGCACTGTTACTCTGGGAGCTGCTTGCACTGTTACTCTGGTAGCTGTTTACACAGTTACTCTGCGAGCTGTTTGCAGAGTTACACTGGGAGTTGTTTACACTGTTACACTGGGTGTTGTTTACACTGTTATGCTGGGAGGTGTTTGCATTGTTACACTGGGAGCTCCTTGCACAATTACTCTGGCTGTTCCTTGCTTGGTTACACTGGGCATTGTTTGCAGAGTTACCCTGGGAGCAGTTTACACTGTTCCTCTGGGAGCTGTTTACACTGTTACACTGGGAACTGTTTGTACAGTAACACTGGGCATTGTTTGCAGTTACTCTGGGAGCTGTTTGCACTATTGCACTGGGAGCTGTTTGCACTGTTACTCTGGGAGCTGCTTGCACTGTTACTCTGGTAGCTGTTTACACAGTTACTCTGGGAGCTGTTTACACTGTTACTCTGGGAGCGGTTTGCACAGTTACACTGGGAGGTTTTCACACTGTTATGCTGGGAGGTATTTGCATTGTTACACTGCGAGCTGCTTGCACAATTACTTTGGCCGTTCCTTGCTTGGTTACACTGGGCATTGTTTGCAGAGTTACACTGGGAGTTGTTTACACTTTTACGCTTGGCGGTGTTTGCATTGTTACTCAGGGAGCTGTTTGCAAAGTTACACTGGGAGTTGTTTACACTGTTACACTGGGAGGTGTTTGCATTGTTACTCTGCGAGCTGTTTGCAGAGTTACACTGGGAGTTGTTTACACTGTTACACTGGGTGTTGTTTACACTGTTATGCTGGGAGGTGTTTGCATTGTTACACTGGGAGCTCCTTGCACAATTACTCTGGCCGTTCCTTGCTTGGTTACACTGGGCATTGTTTGCAGAGTTACACAGGGAGCTGTTTGCACTGTTACTCAGGGAGCTGTTTGCAGAGTTACACTGGGAGTTGTTTACACTGTTACACTGGGTGTTGTTTACACTGTTATGCTGGGAGGTGTTTGCATTGTTACACTGGGAGCTCCTTGCACAATTACTCTGGCCGTTCCTTGCTTGGTTACACTGGGCATTGTTTGCAGAGTTACACAGGGAGCTGTTTGCACTGTTACTCAGGGAGCTGTTTGCAGAGTTACACTGGGAGTTGTTTACACTGTTACACTGGGAGGCGTTTGCATTGTTACACTGGGAGCTGTTTGCACAATTACTCTGGCCGTTCCTTGCTTGGTTACACTGGGCATTGTTTGCAGAGTTACACTGGGAGCAGTTTACACTGATTCTCTGGGAGCTGTTTGTACTGTTGCACTGGGAGCTGTTTGCACAGTTACTCTGGGAGCTGTTTACACTGTTACACTGGGAGCTGTTTGCACCGTTACACTGGGAGCTGTTTGCAGAGTTACACTGGTTGTTGTTTACACAGTTACGCTGGGAGGTGTTTGCATTGTTACACTGGCAGTTGTTTACACTGTTACTCTGGGATCTGTTTGCAGAGTTACACAGGGAGCTGTTTGCACCGTTACACTGGGAGCTGTTTGCAGAGTTACACTGGTTGTTGTTTACACTGTTACGCTGGGAGGTGTTTGCATTGTTACACTGGCCGTTGTTTCCACTGTTACTCTGGGATCTGTTTGCAGAGTGAAACTGGGAGTTGTTTACACTGTTACGCTGGGAGTTGTTTACACTGTTACGCTGGGATCTGTTTGCAGAGTTACACTGGGAGTTGTTTACACTGTTACACTGGGTGTTGTTTACACTGTTATGCTGGGATCTGTTTGCAGAGTTACACAGGGAGCTGTTTACACTGTTACTCGGTGAGCTGTTTGCACTGTTACTCGAGGAGCTGTTTGCAGAGTTACTCTGGCTGTTCCTAGCTTGGTTACACTTGGCATTGTTTACACAATTGCACTGGGCATTATTTGCACTGTTACACTGGAATCTTTTTGCACAGTTACTCTGGCCGTTCCTGGCTTGGTTACACTGGGTGATGTTTGCAGAGTTACACTGGGAGCGGACTCGGAAGTGGGTGCTTTTCCCGCTCATCACATGCGTGGCCACCCCACCGCAATCGCCTGGCAGGCAGCCAATTATCATCATGGAGGCGCGTGGCCTGTCCAATCACATGGCAGTGCGGGATGCGAGAAGCTGAATATGGTGTCAGATGACTCTGGAGCAGGTGCTCATGGCCTGCCAGACCTCCTGAAATGTTAACTCTGCTTCACTCTCCACAGATGCTGCCTGACCTGCTGAGTTTTTCCAGCACTTTCTGTTTTTATTTCTGCATTCGCTTCTGCCGGGTGTAAAAGTGCCTTCCTGAGTACCCTCTGCTGCCCGAGGACCCCTTCTGCTGCCCGCTAGGCCAGGAGATGAACCCAAGCCTGCAGCAACCATGGCTGAAGGAAGAAACCAGGTGGCCCCACGTTTCAGTGATACCTCCCTCGAGATTCTCCTCCAGGCTGCAAGGGAAAGGTGGGAGATTCTCTTCTCCAGCGATGGCAAGAAGAGATCCTCCCAATTGACCAAGCAAGCCTGGTCAGAAATGGCCGATGAGGTCAGCAGCAATGGGGTTACCCCTGAACATGGGTCCAGTGCCGCAAGATGGTCAACAAGCTCCTTCGTTCTGCCAAGGTGACTGCTCCACACCTCTCTCCTTTTTTTGGGATTGCATGTGTTTATGCAGGAGGAAGTGGGACATGGGGAGGGAAGTATTCCAAAGGCTCTGACAATGGGGGTTAAGCAGCACCTCATCCTGACAGATACATGGCTGGAAAGTGGAGTTAAGGCTCCAATCAGCCATGATTTTATTAAATGGCAGAGCAGGCTTGAGGGGCCGAATGACCTACTGCTGCTTCTATTTCTTATGTTCTGATGCATCTCGGTCACAGCCCACCTTCTTTCACAGCTCACCCCCATTAACTCCCCCGAGAGCGGTCAGGACGATGAGCAATATGGGATACCCCAGTAGCGGATGAGGGGCTGACATGAGCAGAACTGTCATGTTGATCTCGCTATGAAATATTACTCTCTCCTGCTTTCCACTTGCAGGACAAGAGGGTCCATAACAGCAGGGAGACATCCTGGACTGACGGAGGCCTTTCTCCACAGCTGAGGGAGCACTTGAACTTGTGGGGACCCAGGCCGGCCACAAGTAGAGATCAGCCGCTGAAGTCATCCCAGGCCAAGGGGCAGCCTGACCAGCAGCCTGCCTCAGTCCAGTTGCTAGTGCAGGGGTTGCACCTTGTAGAAGCACTCGTAAATGTATAAAGAAAAACACTAGAGACGCGCAGAGGTTCACAGGTGTTTGAAATTTGTTTTCTCATATGAAGTTCTTTTGTTTTTGAAATTAACCTTCATTGTGTAAAAGTTATTATTCTATCATGCATTAATTGTGAGCTGCTGACTTCACCCTTTCCCCTTAGTGGATGCCAATGCAAACACACCCCTCATTTGATTAGCATCTCCCATGGAGCATTGCACGTGGTCCAGCTGGGCGCTTGGCACAGAACGCAAATGGAAAGGAGGCAACAGACTGCAAGCATTGAGGTGAGTCGTTACTGTTTTCACACTGAGATGACATCATGGTGGCTGGAATCTGGCAAGTAAGAGATTGTCTCTTACCTACTTGGCCCATCGCTCAATCTGCCTGGCCTCTGGTGCAAGAGCTTCAACATCCAGTGCTGCTTGCTCATCTCCTTCCTTCGCATCCTCCTCGTTGGTGGAGGAGTGTCGTTCAATCATGCAAGGCCTCCCCTGTCTGCAGTGCAGAGCAGAGCAGACCACAACAATGCACGAGGCTGTCGCTGGGGCAAACTGCAGGGCTCCATTGAATCAATCCAGGCAATGGACTTTCATCTCCAGCAGCCCAATGTCTTGCTCGATGGTCACTCGTGTGGAGTCTTGGCAAGTGTTGTTCCTCTCTTGTGCTGCAGTGTGAGGCAAATCCAATGGGGGGCAGAAAAGCTATGGCACCTGTCATGCACGGAAGGAGCCATGATGAAATAAATAATGAAATGGAAGAATTATGAATTAAAAAGTCAATTGTGAAACAACTGTTTTAATGCCTGTAAAAGTTTCTATAGGTATGTGAAGAAAAAAAGATTGGTGATGACAAATGTAGGTCCCTTACAGTCAGAAACTGGGGAATTTATTATGAGGAACAAAGAAATGGCTGACCAACTAAATGCATACTTTGGTTCTGTCTTCACAAAGGACGACACAAATATCATATCAGAAATGTTGGGGAGCACAGGGTTTAGTGAGAGAGAGGAACTGAAGGAAATCAGTATTAGTAGAGAAATGGTGTTGGGGAAATTGATGGGATTGAAGGCCGATAAATTCCCAGGGCCTGATGGTCTACATCCCAGAGTACTTAAGGAAGTGGCCCTAGAAATAGTGGATGCATTGGTGGTCATCTTCCAAGATTCTATAGACTCTGGAACAGTTCCTACAGATTGGAGGGTAGCTAATGTAACCCCACTATTTAAAAAGGGAGGTAGAGAGAAAGCAGGGAATTATAGACCAGTCAGCCTGAAATTGGTAGTGGGGAAAATTCTAGAGTCCATTATCAAAGATTTTATAGCAGAGCACTTAGAGAATAGTGGTAAAATCGGGCGGAGTCAGCATGCATTTATGAAAGGGAAATCATGCTTGACAAATCTACTAGAATTCTTCGAGGATGTAACCAGTAGAGTTGATGAGGGGGAGCCAGTGGATATGGTTTATTTGGACTCTCAGAAGGCTTTAGACAAAGTCCCACATAAGAGATTAGCGTGTAAAATTAAAGCGCTTGGGATTGGGGGTAGTGTATTGCGATGGGTAGAAAATTGGTTGGCAGACAGGAAACAAAGAGTAGGGATAAATGGGTCTTTTTCCGAATGGCAGGCAGTGACTAGTGGGGTACCACAGGGATCGGTGCTAGGACACCAGCTATTCACAATATATATTAATGATTTAGATGAGGGAACTAAATGTAATATCTCCAAATTTGCAAATGACACAAAACTGGGTGGGAGGGTGAGTTGTGAGGAAGATGCAGAGAGGCTTCAGGGTGATTTGGACAAGTTGAGTGAGTGGGCTAATGCATGGCAGATGCAGTATAATGTGGATAAATGTGAGGTTATCCACTTTGGTAGCAAAAACAGGAAGGCAAATTATTATCTGAACGGCTATAAACTGAGAGAGTGGGATACGCAGCGAGACCTGGGTGTTCTCGTACACCAGTCGCTGAAGGTAAGCATGCAGGTGCAACAGGCGGTAAAAAAGGCAAATGGCCTTCATAGCGAGAGGATTCGAGTACAGGAGCAGGGATGTCTTGCTGCAATTATACAGGGCCTTGGTGAGTCCACACCTGGAATATTGTGTGCAGTTTTGATCTCTTTATCTGAGGAAGGATGTTCTTGCTATAGAGGGAGTGCAGCGAAGGTTTACCAGACTGATTCCTGGGATGGTGGGACTGACGTATGAGGAGAGATTGAGTCGGTTAGGATTATATTCACTGGAGTTCAGAAGAGTGAGGGGGGGATCTCATAGAAACCTATAAAATTCTAACAGCACTTGACAGGGTAGATGCAGGAAGGATGTTCCCGATGGTGGGGGAGTCCAGATCCAGGGGTCATAGTCTAAGGATACGGGATAAACCTTTCAGGACTGAGATGAGGAGAAATTTCTTCACCCAGAGAGTGGTGAACCTTTGGAATTCACTACCATAGAAAGCAGTTGAGGCCAAAACATTGTATGTTTTCAAGAAGGAGTTAGATATAGCTCTTGGGGCGAAAGGGATCAAAGGGTATGGGGTGAAAGCGGGAACAGGTTACTGAGTTGGATGATCAGCCATGATCATAATGAATGGCGGAGCAGGTTTGAAGGGCCGAATGGCCTACTCCTGCTCCTATTTTCTATGTTTAAAACCACAAGAACATGAACACTTGTATCCCAGTCAAAATGGAGCAGCAGACACATCACCCCCTCCTGTACTGGAAATCAATAAACTTGTTTGCACAGCTGGACTCATTAACCTCATCTGAAATAGCCCTGGGGAGAAACCCCAGAAGAGTAGCATTGCATATCGATGGCTCTTATCAACATGAATGAACTAACAAAGGATTATGGAGACAGACTGACTCACAGCCCAAACCAAAATGAATATGAGTGAAGTAGCACCATGTTAACAGAATGGTCTCCATTCAGACATCAATAGATACCATGGTTTCCATTTCCTGGTTCATTGTGTGGTCACACTAGGGGAGAGGG
The DNA here is from genome assembly GCF_036365525.1 of Heterodontus francisci. NCBI lineage: Eukaryota > Metazoa > Chordata > Chondrichthyes > Heterodontiformes > Heterodontidae > Heterodontus > Heterodontus francisci. The sequence continues at coordinate 120,931,594 of NC_090381.1, read as the reverse complement.
CCATGTGTCTCCTGACAGAAACTCTAATGTGAAGGATTTTTTCCTGAAAAAGGTAACCCTCTGGAGAGAGAGGGGAGATCAAGAGAACACCTGAAAAAACAGTCCAGTCAGAGGCTGTGTAAGAGATCTAGCCAAACAAGAAGAACCCTGCTAAACAATAACTGAACAATCATTACAGCAGAGACATCACAAAGTGACTTTAAGACTCGTCATCTGTGAAGATAATAAAATCCACACCACTAGCTCTGTGCTGTGTTGTATCCACTGGAACGCTACAACACCTCAACAAGTTCAAGACTACAAATGCCCAGGCCTGCACCTTTAAACAAGACTGTCCTCCTGAGAAGATTCAACAGGTTTACTGTAAACCACAAACACACCTCATTTTGAACTTTAAACTACTTACCCATTTCTCTCTATCTGTCTGTCTGTCTGTCTGTCTATCTATCTATCTATCTATCTATCTATCTATCTATCTATCTATCTATCTATCTATCTATCTATTCTTATGTATGTGTGTGGTGTGAGTGAATGTGTGTGTGGGTGAGGCTGCAACCATTTCGTGAATAGTGGAAAAATAGTTATCCTTTCTTAACCTATGAGAAAACCGGTAATTTGTCTGTTTATTTGACCCAAAAGACGTTCAGGAGCTCCTGCAACATTTTGACAAAACACGATTGCGGTCAGTTGGGAGGTGAACAGTGGGAACCACCCACACCCCTTTCCACCTGTCAAAGAACAAAGAACAAAGAACAGTACAGCACAGGAACAGGCCATTCGGCCCTCCAAGACTGCGCCGATCTTGATGCCTGCCTAAACTAACAGCTTCTTCACTTCCGGGGCCCATATCCCTCTATTCCCTTCCTATTCATATATTTGTCAAGATGTCTCTTAAACATCACTATCGTATCTGCTTCCACCACCTCCCCAGGCAGCAAGTTCCAGGCACTCACCACCCTCTGTGTAAAGAACTTGCCTCGAACATCCCCTCTAAACTTTGCCCCTCTCACCTTAAACCTATGTCCCCCAGTAACTGACTCATCCACCCTGGGAAAAAGCTTCTGACTATCCACTCTTTCCATGCTGCTCACAACTTTGTAAACCTCTATCATGTCGCCCCTCCACCTCTGTCGTTCCAGTGAAAACAATCCGAGTTTATCCAACCTCTCCTCATAGCTGCAACACACACTTAGGACTGTCAAAGTATGTGGGCTTCGTGGCTGCCTCTTGGGAAGCGGGCATACACTTGCAGGAAACACTTTCAGTGGTCGCAGACCAGTTGAACATTGATTGAATGGAAGCCCTTCCTGTTGATGAAGGCTGGTCTGTTAAAGTCTAAAAGTTAAACGCCACGGTGATTTTCAAGGCCCCAGACATAGTATGACCACCAGATCCCATAGGTCATAACTCGTCCTGTAGCAGGTTCCATAAGTCAGTGATGGCCTGTACCGAGAGCCATAGACTTTTTTTAGAACATTACAGCGCAGTACAGGCCCTTCGGCCCTCGATGTTGCGCCGAGCTGTGAAACCATCTGACCTACACTATTCCATTTTCATCCATGTGTCTATCCAATGTCCACTTAAATGCCCTTAAAGTTGGCGAATCTACTACTGCTGCAGGCAGGGCGTTCCACGCCCTTACTACTCTGAGTAAAGAAACTACCTCTCACATCTGTCCTATATCTATCACCCCTCAACTTGAAGCTATGTCCCCTCGTGTTTGCCATCACCATCCGAGGAAAAAGACTCTCACTATCCACCCTATCTAACCCTCTGATTATCTTATATGTCTCTATTAAGTCACCTCTCCTCCTCCTTCTCTCCAACGAAAACAACCTCAAGTCCCTCAGCCTTTCCTCGTAAGACCTTCCCTCCATACCAGGCAACATCCTAGTAAATCTCCTCTGCACCCTTTCCATAGCTTCCACATCCTTTCTATAATGCGGTGACCAGAACTGCACGCAATACTCCAGGTGTGGTCTCACCAGAGTCTTGTACAGCTGCAGCATGACCTCGTGGCTCCGAAACTCGACCCCCCTACTAATAAAAGCTAACACACCATATGCCTTCTTGACAGCCCTATTAACCTGGTTAGCAACCTTCAGGGATTTATGCACCTGGACACCAAGATCTCTCTGCTCATCTACACTAACAAGAATCTTCCCATTAGCCCAGTACTCTGCATTCCTGTTACTCCTTCCAAAGTGAATCACCTCACACTTTTCCGCATTAAACTCCATTTGCCATCTCTCAGCCCAGCTCTGCAGCCTATCTATGTCTCTCTGTACCCTACAACATCCTTCGGCACTATCCACAACTCCACCGACCTTAGTGTCATCTGCAAATTTACTAACCCACCCTTCTACACCCTCTTCCAGGTCATTTATAAAAATGACAAACAGCAATGGCCCCAAAACAGATCCTTGCGGTACACCACTAGTAACTAAACTCCAGGATGAACATTTGCCATCAACCACCACCCTCTGTCTTCTTTCAGCTAGCCAATTTCTGATCCAAAGCTCTAAATCACCTTCAACCCTTCACTGACAATGCGCTCGGATATCTGGAGGTAGCTGATTCCAGTCCAGTGAATTTTCTGATGCAGTTGGGCCCTTCTCAGTGTGGCCAGCTGCTCTCGTAGTGGAACTTCACGGGCAGGCACAGCTGCATCCTGTCCCTCCTTCTGTTGGAAGCGCTGCATCACATAAGAACATAAGAAATAGGAGCAGGAGTAGGCCATTCAGCCCTTCGAGCCCACTCCACCATTCAATGAGATCTTGACTGATCTTCTACTTCAACACTATTTTCCTGCACTATCCCTGTATCCCCTGATGTTTTTAATATGTAGAAATCTATTAGAACATAGAACATAGAACAGTACAGCACAGTACAGGCCCTTCGGCCCACGATGTTGTGCTGAACCTTTAACCTACTCTGAGATCAAACTACCTACATACCCTTCATTCTACTATCATCCATGTACCTATCCAAGAGTCGCTTAAATGTCCCTAATGTATCTGCTTCTACTACCACCGCTGGCAGTGCATTCCACGCACCCACCACTCTCTGTGTAAAGAACCTACCTCTGACATCTCCCCGAAACCTTCCTCCAATCACCTTAAAATTATGACCCCTGGTGATAGCCCTTTCCACCCTGGGAAAAAGTCTCTGACTATCCACTCGATCTATGCCTCTCATCATCTTGTACCCCTCTATCAAGTCACCTCTCATCCTTCTTCGTTCCAATGAGAAAAGCCCGAGCACCCTCAATCTTTCTTCGTAAGACATGCCCTCCAGTCCAGGCAGCATCCTGGTAAATCTCCTCTGCACCCTCTCTAAAGCTTCCACATCCTTCCTATAATGAGGCGACCAGAACTGAACACAATATTCCAAGTGTGGTCGAACCAGGGCCTTGTAGAGCTGCAGCATAACCTCGCGGCTCTTAAACTCAATCCCCCTGTTAATGAAAGCCAACACACCATACGCCTTCTTAACAGCCCTATCAACTTGGGTGGCAACTTTGAGCGATCTATGGACATGGACCCCAAGATCCCTCTGTTCCTCCACACTACCAAGAATCCTGTCTTTAAGCCTGTAATCCGCATTCAAATTCGACCTTCCAAAATGAATCACTTCACACTTTTCCAGGTTGAACTCCATCTGCCACTTCTCAGCCCAGCTCTGCATCCTGTCAATGTCCCGTTGCAACCTCTCAGTCTTGAACATACTCAATGACTGAGCCTGAAATACCCTCTGGGTTAGAGAATTCCAAAGATTCACCACCCTCTGAGTGCAGAAATTCCTCCTCATCTCAGTCCTAAATGGCCTGCCTCTTATTCTGAGACTGTGTCCCCTTATTCTGGACTCCCCAGCCAGGGGAAACCTCCTTCCTGCATCAACCCTGTCGAGCCCTGTAAAAATTTTGTATGTTTGAATGAGATCACCTCTCATTCTTCTAAACTCTAGAGAATAAAGGCCCAGTCTATTTAATCTTTCCTCATAGGACAATGCCTCCATTCCAGGAATTAGTTTGGTGAACCTTCATTGCACTCACTCTATAGCAAGTGTGTCTTTGCTTCGGTAAGGAGACCAAAACAGCACGCAATATTCCAGGTGTGGTCTCACCAAGGCTCTATATAATTGCAGTAAAACATCTTTACTCCTAAAGTCAAATCCTCTTGTAATGAAGGCCAACATACCATTTGCTGCCTTATTTGCTTGCTGTACCTGCATGTTAACTTTCAGTGACTTATGAACAAGGATACCCAGGTCCCTTTGAAATTCAACACTTCCCAGCCTCTCACCATTGAAGAAATACTCTGTATTTCTGTTTTTTCTACCAAAGTGGATATAGTCACATTTCTGCACATTGTATTCCATATGCCAAATATTTGTCCACTTGCTTAGCCTCTCCAAAACCCCTTGAAGTGTTTTTGCAACCTCCTCACAACTCACACTTCCACCTAGTTTTATGTCATCTGCAAACTTGGAAATATTATATTGAATCTCCACATCCAAATCATTGATTATAGATTATGAATATCTGGGGCCCAAGCATTGATCCTTGTGGTACGCCACGCGGCACAACCTGCCAAACTGAAATGACCCATTTATTCATACTCTTTGTTTTCTGTCCATAAACCAGTTCTCAAGCCATGCCAGTAGATTCTCCCCAATCCCATTTGCTCTAATTTTGTTTGCTAACCTCTTGTGTGGGACCTTATCAAAAGCTTTCTGAAAATCTAAGTAAACCACATCCACCAGTTCCCTCTTATCTATTCTGCTAGATACATCCTCAAAAAACTACAGCAGGTTTTTAAACCTGATTTCCCTTTCATAAATCCATGTTGACTCTGCCCAATCCTACCATTATTTTCTAAGTGTCCTGTTATCACATCCTTTATTTTTCGATTCTAGTATTTTCCCTATGACTGATGTTCGACTAACAGGTCTTTAGTTCCCCATTTTCTCACTCCCTCCTTTCTTAAATAGCGGAGTTACATTTGCCACCTTCCAATTTGCAGAAACTATTTCAAAGTCTATAGAATTTTGAAAGATGATCACCAATGCATCTATTATCTCTACAGCTACTTCTTTCAACACTCCAGGATGTAGATCATCAGGTCCAGAGGATTTCTCTACTTTGAGTCCCATTAATTTCTCAAGTACTATTTTTACTAATATTAATATCTCACAGTTCCTCATTTACACTAGTCCCTTGATTCTCCATTATTTCTCTCTTTGTGAAGAGATACGCAAAGTATTTGTTTAGTTTCTCTGCCATTTCCTTATTCCCCATTATAAATTCTCCTAACTCCACTTGTAATGGACCCACATTTGTCTTTGCTAATCTTTTCCTTTTTACATACCTATAGAAGATTTTACAATACATTTTTATATTTCTATTTTCCCTTTCTTAATCTTTTTCTTGATCCTCTTTTGCAGAATTCTAAAATACTCCCAATCCTCAAGCTCACCATTGTTTTGGCAACTTTATTAGCCTCTTCCTTTGATGCAATACAATCCTTGATTTCTTTCATTAGCCACAGTTGGACTCTTTCCTTGCTGGGTTTTTGTGCATTCAAGGAGTGTATATTTGTTGTAACTTATGTATTAGTTCTTTAAATGTTCATCATTGCCTGTCTAATGTCATACCTTTTTATGTAGTTTCCCAATCCACGATAGCCAATTTGCCCCTCATACCTTCACAGTTTCCTTTGGTTAGATTTAAGACCCTAGTCTCTGATTGAACGATATCAATTTCAAACTTAATGTAAAAGTCTATCATATTATGCACAGATAGGCGCTTCTGTGGACGTGAAAGAGACTCCAGGATGGTATGTTGCCTCCCTGGTGCCAGGGTCAAGGACGTCTCTGAATGGGCAGGGGGCATTCTGAAGGGGGATGGTGAACAGCCAGAGGTTGTGGTACACATCGGGACCAATGACATAGGCAGGAAGAGTGTTGAGGTCCTGCAGGGGGAGTTTAGGGAGTTAGGTAGAAAGTTAAAAGACAGGACCTCTAGGGTTGTAATCTCGGGATTACTCCCTGTGCCATGTGCCAGTGAGGCTAGAAATAGGAAGATAGTGCAGCTAAACATGTGGCAGAACAGCTGGTGTAGGAGAGAGGGTTTCAGATATCTGGATCATTGGGATCTCTACAGGGAGAGGTGGGACCTGTACAAGAAGGACGGGTTGCATCTAAACTGGAGGGGCACAAATATCCTGGCTGCGAGGTTTGCTAGCGTCACTCGGGAGGGTTTAAACTAGTGTGGCAGGGGGTGGGAACCAGAGCAGTAGGACAGCAAGTGAAATAAATGAAGGGGAACTAGTAAATAAGGCCAGTAAGACTAAGAGGAAGAGCAGGCAGGGAGATGTTGCGGAGCACAGTGGGACTGGTGGTCTGAAGTGCATTTGTTTCAATGCGAGAAGTATAACAGGTAAGGCAAATGAACTTAGAGCTTGGATTAGTACTTGGAACAATGATGTTGTTGCTATTACAGAGACTTGGTTGAGGGAAGGACAGGATTGGCAGCTAAATGTTCCGGGATTTAGAAGCTTCAGGCGGATAGAGGGGGATGTAAAATGGGTGGGGCAGTTGCATTACTGGTTAAGGAGAATATCACAGCTGCACTGCGGGAGGACACCTCAGAGGGGTCATGCAGTGAGGCAATATTGGTGGAGCTCAGGAATAGGAAGGGTGCAGTCACTATGTTGGGGGTTTACTACAGGCCTCCCAACAGCCAGCAGGAGGTAGAGGAGCAGATATGTAGACAGATTTTGGAAATACGTGAAAGTAACAGAGTTGTAGTGTTGGGTGATTTTAACTTCCCCTATATTGACTGGGACTCACTTAGTGCTAGGGGCTTGGATGGGGCAGAATTTGTAAGGAGCATTCAGGAGGGCTTCTTGAAACAATATGTAGATAGTCCAACTAGGGAAGGGGCCGTACTGGACCTGGTATTGGGGAATGAGCCCGGCCAAGTGGTCGAAGTTTCAGTAGGGGAGCATTTCTGGAACAATGACCATAATTCCGTAAGTTTTAAGGTATTTATGGATAAGGATAAGAGTAGTCCTCGGGAGAAATGACGCGAACAACAGAGGCCCCTCTACGTTGCTTTCGTTGATCTCACCAAAGCCTTTGACCTCGTCAGCAGACGTGGCCTCTTCAGACTAATAGCAAAGATCGGATGTCCACCAAAGCTACTAAGTATCATCACCTCATTCCATGACAATATGAAAGGCACAATTCAGCATAGCAGCACCTCATCAGACCCCTTTCCTATCCTGAGTGGCGTGAAACAGGGCTGTGTTCTCGCACACACACTGTTTGGGATTTTCTTCTCCCTGCTGCTCTCACATGCGTTCAAGTCTTCAGAAGAAGGAATTTTCCTCCACACAAGATCAGGGGGCAGGTTGTTCAACCTTGCCCGTCTTAGAGCAAAGACCAAAGTATGGAAAGTCCTCATCAGGGAACTCCTCTTTGCTGATGATGCTGCTTTAACATCTCACACTGAAGAGTGTCTGCAGAATCTCATCGACAGGTTTGCGGCTGCCTGCAACGAATTTGACCTAACCATCAGCCTCAAGAAAACGAACATCATGGGACAGGACGTCAGAAATGCTCCATCCATCAATATCGGCGACCACGCTCTGGAAGTGGTTCAAGAGGTCACCTACCTAGGCTCAACTATCACCAGTCACCTGTCTCTCGATGCAGAAATCAACAAGCGCATGGGAAAGGTTTCCACTGCTATGACCAGACTGGCCAAGAGAGTGTGGGAAAATGGCGCACTGACACGGAACACAAAAGTCCGAGTGTATCAAGCCTGTGTCCTCAGTACCTTGTTCTACGGCAGCGAGGCCTGGACAACGTATGTCAGCCAAGAGCGACGTCTCAATTCATTCCATCTTCGCTGCCTCCGGAGAATCCTTGGCATCAGGTGGCAGGACAGTACCTCCAACACAGAAGTCCTCGAGGCAACATCCCCAGCTTATACACACTACTGAGTCAGCGGCGCTTCAGATGGCTTGGCCATGTGAGCCGCATGGAAGATGGCAGGATCCCCAAGGACACATTGTACAGCGAGCTCGCCACTGGTATCAGACCCACCGGCCGTCCATGTCTCCGCTTTAAAGACGTCTGCAAACGCGACATGAAGTCCTGTGACATTAATCACAAGTCGTGGGAGTCAGTTGCCAGCGATCGCCAGAGCTGGCGGGCAGCCAGAAAGGCGGGGCTAAAGTGTGGCGAGTCGAAGAGACTTAGCAGTTGGCAGGAAAAAAGACAGAAGCGCAAGGGGAGAGCCAACTGTGTAACAGCCCCGACAGCCAATTTTATCTGTAGCACCTGTGGAAGAGCCTGTCACTCTAGAATTGGCCTTTATAGCCACTCCAGGCGCTGCTCCACAAACCACTGACCACCTCCAGGCGCTTACCCATTGTCTCCCGAGACAAGGAAGCCAAAGAAGGAGAGTCCTCGTGTGAAGGTGCCAAATTGGGGGAAGGCTAATGATAACAATATTAGGCAGGAACTAAGAATTTAGACTGGGGGCGGCTGTTTGAGGGTAAATCAACATCTGACATGTGGGAGTCTTTCAAACGTCAGTTGATTAGAATCCAGGACCGGCATGTTCCTGTGAGGAAGAAGGATAAGTTTGGCAAGTTTCAGGAACCTTGGATAACGAGGGATATTGTGAGCCTAGTTAAAAAGAAAAGGGAAGCATTCGTAAGGGCTAGAAGGCTGGGAACAGACGAAACCCTTGAGGAATATAAAGACAGTAGGAAGGAACTTAAGCAAGGAGTCATGAAAAGTCATTGGCAAACAGGATTAAAGAGAATCCCAAGGCTTTTTATACGTATATAAAGAGCAAGAGGGTAACCAGGGAAAGGGTTGGCCCACTCAAGGACAGAGGAGGGAATCTATGTGTGGAGCCAGAGGAAATGGGCGAGGTACTAAATGAGTACTTTGCATCAGTATTCACCAAAGAGAAGGACTTGGTGGATGATGAGCCTAGGGAAGGAAGTGTAGATAGTCTCAGTCATCTCATTATCAAAAAGGAGGAGGTGTTGGGTGTCTTGCAAAGCATTAAGGTAGATAAGTCCCCAGGGCCTGATGGGATCTATCCCAGAATACTGAGGGAGGCAAGGGAAGAAATTGCTGGGGCCTTGACAGAAATCTTTGCATCCTCATTGGCTACAGGTGAGGTCCCAGAGGAGAACAGCCAATGTTGTTCCTTTGTGTAAGAAGGGTAGCAAGGATAATCCAAGAAATTATAGGCCGGTGAGCCTTAGGGTCAATGGTAGGGAAATTATTAGAGAGGATTCTTCGGGACAGGATTTACTCCCATTTGGAAACAAATGGACTTAATAGCGAAAGGCAGCATGGTTTTGTGAAGGGGAGGTCGTGTCTCACTAATTTGATTGCGTTTTTTGAGGAAGTGATGAAGATGATTGATGAAGGAAGGGCAGTGGATGTTATCTATATGGACTTCAGTAAAGCCTTTGACAAGGTCCCTCATGGCAGACTGATACAAAAGGTGAAGTCACATGGGATCAGAGGTGAGCTGGCAAGATGGATACAGAACTGGCACAGTCACAGAAGACAGAGGGTAGCAGTGGAAGGGTGCTTTTCTGAATGGGGGGCTTTGACTAGTGGTGTTCCACAGGGATCAGTGCTGGGACCTTTGCTGTTTGTAGTATATATAAATGATTTGGAGGAAAATGTAGCTGGTCTGATTAGTAAGTTTGTGGACGACACAAAGGTTGGTGGAGTTGTGGATAGTGATGAGGATTGTCAGAGGATACAGCAGGATATAGATCGGTTGGAGACTTGGGCGGAGAAATGGCAGATGGAGTTTAATCTGGACAAATGTGAGGTAATGCATTTTGGAAGGTCTAATACAGGTGAGAAGTATACAGTAAATGGCAGAACCCTTAGGAGTATTGACAGGCAGAGAGATCTGGGCGTACAGGTCCACAGGTCACTGAAAGTGGCAACGCAGGTGGATAAGGTAGTCAAGAAGGCATACGGCATGCTTGCCTTCATCGGTCGGGGCATAGAGTATAAAAATTGGCAAGTCATGCTGCAGCTGTACAGAACCTTAGTTAGGCCGCACTTAGAATATTGCGTGCAATTCTGGTCGCCACACTACCAGAAGGATGTGGAGGCTTTGGAGAGGGTACAGAAGAGGTTTACCAGTATCTTCCCTGGTCTGGAGGGCATTAGCTATGAGGAGAGGTTGGATAAACTCGGATTGTTTTCACTGGAACGACGGAGGTGGAGGGGCGACATGATAGAGGTTTACAAAGTTATGAGCGGCATGGACAGTGTGGATAGTCAGAAGCTTTTTCCCAGGGTGGAAGAGTCAGTTCCTCGGGGACATAGGTTTAAGGTGAGAGGGGCAAAGTTTAGAGGGGATGTGCGAGGCAAGTTCTTTACACAGAGGGTGGTGAGTGCCTGGAATTTGTTGCCGGGGGAGGGGGTGGAAGCAGGTGCGATAGCGACGTTTAAGAGACATCTTGACAAATACATGAATAGGATGGGAATAGAGGGATACAGTCCCCGGAAGTGCAGAAGGTGTTAGTTTAGACAGGCATCAAGATCGGCGCAGGCTTGGAGGGCCGAATGGCCTGTTCCTGTGCTGTACTGTTCTTTGTTCTTTGTTCTTTGTGGACACTCTTTCCTCAAGGCTCCTTTTTAGCAAGATTAGTCCTTTTTCATTGCACAATACTAGATCTAAAATAACCCGTTCCCTTGTTGGTTCTTCAACCTATTGCTCTGGAAAACCACATAACACAATCCTTACAGTGCAGAAGGAGGCCATTCAGCCCATCATGTTAGCACCGGCTCTCTGAAAGAGAAATTCCCTCAGTTCCATTCCTCTGCCTTCTCCCCATAACCCTACACATTCTTCCTTTTCATATAACTGTCCAATTCCCTTTTGAATGCTTCAATTGAACCTGCTTCCATCGAGTCATAGAGTTATATAGCACAGAAACAGGCCCTTCGGCCCATCATGTCTGCGCTGGCCATCAAGCACCTAACTATTCTCGTCCCATTTTCCAGCAATTGGCCCGCAGCTTTGTATGCTATGGCGTTTCAAGTGCTCATTTAAATACTTCTTAACTGTTGTGAGGGTTCCTGCCTCTACCACCTCTTCAGACAGTGCGTTCCAGATTCCAACCACCTTCTGGGTGAACATTTTTTTCCTCAAATCCCCCTAAACCTCCTGCCCCTTATCTTAAATCTATGCCCCTGGTTATTGACACCTCCGCTAAGGGAAAAAGTCTCCTCCTATCTATCCTATCAATGCCCCTCATAATTTTGTATACCTCAATCATGTCCCCCCTCAGCCTTCTCTGCTCTAAGGAAAAGAACCCTAGCCTTTTCAGTCTCTCTTCATAGCTGAAATGCTCCAGCCCTGGCAACATCCTGGTGAATCTCCTCTGCACCCTCTCCAGTGCAATCACATCCTTCCTATAGTGTGGTGCCCAGAACTGTACACAGTACTCCGGCTGTGGCTAACTAGTGTTTTATACAGCTCCATCATCACCTCCCTGCTCTTACAGTCTATGCCTCGGCTAATAAAGGCAAGTATCCCATATGCCTTCCTCACCACCTTATCTACCTGTGCTGCTGCCTTCAGTGATCTATGGACAAGTACACAAAGGTCCCTCTGACCTTCTGTACTTCCTAGAGTCCTCCCATCCATTGTATATTCCCTTGCCTTGTTAGTCCTCCCAAAATGCATCACCTCACGCTTCTCAGGATTAAATTCCATTTGCCACTGCTCCGCCCATCTTACCAGCCGGTCTATATCGTCCTGTAATCTAAGGCTTTCCTCCTCAATATTTACAATACCACCAATCTTCGTGTCATCTGTGAACTTACTTATCATATTCACGTCTAAATCATTAATGTACACTACAAACAGCAAGGGTCTCAGCACCAATCCCTGTGGTACACCACTGGTCACAGGCTTCCACTCAGAAAAACAACCCTCGACCATTACCCTCTGCCTCCTTCCACTAAGCCAATTTTGGATCCAATTTGCCAAATTGCCCTGGATTCCATGGGCTCTTACCTTCTTAACCAATCTCCCATGTGGGACCTTATCAAAAGTCTTACTGAAGTCCATGTAGACTACATCAACTGCCTTCCCCTCATCTAGACATCTCGTCACCTTAGTTAGACCCGATCTCCCCCTGACAAAGCGTTGCAGACTATCTGGGGCGGCACAGTGGTGCAGTGGTTAGCACCGCAGCTTCACAGCTCCAGGGACCTGGGTTCGATTCTGGGTACTGCCTGTGCGGAGTTTGCAATTCTCCCTGTGACTATGTGGGTTTTCGTCGGATGCTCTGGTTTCCTCCCACAGCCAAAGACTTGCAGGTGATAGGTAAATTGTCCATTGTAAATTGCCCCTAGTGTAAGTAGGTGATAGGGAATATGGGATTATTTTAGGGTTAGTATAAATGGGTGGTTGATGGTCGGCACAGACTCGGTGAGCCAAAGGGCCTGTTTCAGCGCTGTATCTCTAAAATAAAAAAATTAAAAATAAAATCCCTAATTAATCCTTACCTCTCCAAGTGGAGATTAATCCTGTCCCTCAGAAATGTTTCCAATAGTTTCACTACCACTGATGTTAGACTGACTGGTCTGTAATTACCTGGTTTATCCTTGCTACCCTTCTTGAATAATGGTACCACATTTGCTGTCCTCCAATCCTCTGATACCTCTCCTGTGGCCAGAGAGGATTTGAAAATTTGTGTCAGAGCCCCTGCAATCTCCTCCCTTGCCTCACATAACAGCCTGGGATACATCTCATCTGGGCCTGGGGATTTATCCACTTTTAAACCCGCTAAAACATCTAAAACTTACTCCCTTTCAATGTTAATATGTTCAAGTATATCGCAATCCCCCTCCCTGATCTCTACACCTACATCGTCCTTCTCCATAGTGAATACAGATGAAAAGTAATCATTTAAAACCTCACCTATGTCCTCCAGCTCCACACACAGATTGCCACTTTGGTCCCTAACGGGCCCTACTCTTTCCCTGGTTATCCTCTTGCCCTTAATATACTTATAAAAAAAGCCTTAGGATTTTCCTTTATTTTGCCCACCAATGTTTTTTCATGTCCCCTCTTCGCTCTCCTAATATCTTTTTAAAGTACCCCCCCTACACTTTCTATCCTCCTCTCGGGCCTCCACTGTTTTCAGCACTCTGAATCTGCCATAAGCCTCCTTTTTTTTCCTGATCCAATCCTCTATATCCCTTGAGATCCAGGGTTCCCTGGACTTGTTGGTCCAACCCTTCACCTTAATGGGTACATGTTGCTCTGAACTCTCATTATTTCCTCTTTGAATGACTCCCACTGGTCTGATGTAGACTTTCCTACAAGTAGCTGCTCCCAGTCCACTTTGGCCAGATCCTGTTTTATCATATTGAATTTGGCCTTCCTCCAATCCAGTACCTTTATTTCAGGTCCATCTTTGTCCTTTTCCATAACTACCTTAAATCTTACTGAGATATCCCTGAAATGTTCCCCCACTGACACTTCTACCACTTGTCCGGCTTCATTCCCTAGGATTAGGTCCAGTACTGCTCCTTCTCTTGTAGGACTTTCTACGTACTGGCTCAAAAAGCTCTCCTGGATGCATTTTAAGAATTCCGCCCCCTTTCAGCCTTTTACACTAAGACTATCCCAGTTAATATTGGGGAAGTTGAAATCCCCTGCTATTATTACCCTATTATTTTTACACCTCTCTGAGATTTGCCTATATATCTGCTCCTCTATCTCCCCCTGACTGTTTGGAGGCCTGTAGTACATTCATCTGGGATACATCTCATCTGGGCCTGGGGATTTATCCACTTTTAAGCCCGCTTGGGAATGGGCAGGAAGTAAAGAGATACAGACCCTTAGAAGATAGGCGTCATGTTTAGATAGAGGATCTGGATCGGCGCAGGCTTGGAGGCCCGAAGGGCCTGTTCCTGTGCTGTAATTTTCTTTGTTATTTTGTTCTACACGCCCAGCCAAGTGATTGCCCCCCCACCTTTTGTTCTTAGGTTCTACCCAAATGGCTTCATTTGAGGAACCTTGTAAGATATCATCCCTCCTTACTGCAGTAATTGACTCCTTGATCAACAGTGCAATACCACCACCTCTTTTATCCCCTCCTCTATCATGCCTGAAGATTCTATCCCCTGGAATGTTGAGTTGCCAGTCCTGCCCTTCCCTCAGCCATGTCTCTGTGATAGCAATAATATCATAATCCCATGTGCTAATCAATGCCCTCAATTCATTTGCCTTATTAGTAAGACTCCATGCATTAAATTAAATGCAATCCAGCCGTGCATTTTTCACTTGTGCCTTAACAGGTCTATATTTGCTCTGCACCATGTTCCAACGCACTCTCTACCATGTTGCATACATTTCAAGAATTTGTCCCTCACAACATTAGTACTGATAAAGTTTACCCAATCTATCTTTCTTTGGCTTCCTTGTCTCGAGAGACAATGGGTAAGCGCCTGGAGGTGGTCAGTGGTTTGTGAAGCAGCGCCTGGAGTGGCTATAAAGGCCAATTCTACAGGTGCTGCAGAGAAATTTGTTTGTCGGGGCTGTTACACAGTTGGCTCTCCCCTTGCGCCTCTGTCTTTTTTCCTGCCAACTACTAAGTCTCTTCGACTCGCCACACTTTAGCCCCGCCTTTATGGCTGCCCGCCAGCTCTGGCGATCACTGGCAACTGACTCCCACAACTTCTGATCAATGTCACAGGATTTCATGTCGCGTTTGCAGACGTCTTTAAAGCGGAGACATGGACGGCCGGTGGGTCTGATACCAGTGGTGAGCTCGCTGTACAATGTGTCTTTGGGGATCCTGCCATCTTCCATGCGGCTCACATGGCCAAGCCATCTCAAGCGCCGCTGACTCAGTAGTGTGACCCAATCTATATGTAGATTGAAAACTGCCATGATTACTGTATTACCCTTGTTACACGCTGCTCTAATTTCCTGGTTTATACTGTGAATTACATTACCGCTGCTGTTTGGTGGCCGATAAAGAACTCACACCTATGTTTTCTGCCCCTTGCTGTTTCTTAGTTCCACCCAGATTCTATGTCTTGATCTTTGGAACCAAGGTCATCTCTCACTACAATACAAATACCCTCTTTAAATAATAGAGCTACCCCACCAGCTTATCCCAGCTTCCTGTCCTTCCTGAATGTCACATACCCTTGGATATTCAGGTCCCTGCTTTGGTTTCCTTGTATCCACATCTCTGTCATGTCTATCAGGTCATACATATGAATTTCTATTTGAGCTGACAATTTATCTGTTTTATTGCAAATGCTGCTGGAATTCAGATACAGAACCCTGAATTCATTTTTTTGGACTGTTTTTGTACACTTTGGCCCTATCTGCTGGCACACTCTTCAAGTTTCAATCGCTGTCCCTTCTTGCCATCACGCTATGCGGGTCCAAAATGACCGGGTGTATGAGACCCTTGCCAGGTGATCAGTGGGCTTCCAAAATGCTGTCCTTGCAGATGCAACCCTGCCTTGGCAGCTGTCCCTTTGCTATTTCTCCTGGAAGACTCCCAGATGGCCCTCAGTGCCCACCTTTGCTGATAGCCGACTCTCTCACCCAGCAGTATGGTCACCTGATACAGCCACCCAAAACTAAGCCACCCGTGAACCAGCCCACCCAGTACTGCAACCCTAGACCAAGTCCAGCCTTGCACAGCGCACAGCACTGAAGGCCGACAATCGCCTCCATTCCTCCATGATGTGGTGGTTACTGCTGCCTACTCATCATGGCACTGAGGCCTCGCCTCGGTGCTGCCAGCTTTCAATGGCCGAGGTTCCGAAGGCACGTGAGGGATGCCCGTCATCCACTTAATTCCAAGTGCCCCATTGACTTGCTTACATTTACATGCTAATGTAGTAAAACTAACTATTCTACAATTTAAATAGTGTTGAGGCAGCAAGGCATCTTGGTGCTTTCTCACTGCTGACAAATTTGGAACCGGCATCAGATTTCTAGGTGGAAATGTCCAATGCTATTCTCCGACCACCCATGCCTCCATTCCTGCTCCAAGTGGCTGCACAAACTCAGCCCTGATGTTGTTTACACACCAAGGATTTTTTTGCACTGTACACACTTGTTGTTGTTTGCAGTGTTACATAATGGGCATTGTTTGCATTGTTTTTTTTAAATTCGTTCATGGGATGTGGGCGTCACTGGCTAGGCCAGCATTTATTGCCCATCCCTAATTGCCCTTGAACTGAGTTGCCATTTCAGAGGGCATTTTAAGAGTTAACCACATTGCTGTGGATGTGGAGTCACATGTAGGCCAGACCAGGTAAGGATAGCTGATTTCCTTCCCTAAAGGACATTAGTGAACCAGAGGGGTTTTTACAACAATTGACAATGGCTTTATGTCAACGTTAGACTAGCTTTTTAATTCCAGAGTTATTAATTGAAATCAAATTTTACCATCTGCTGTGGTGGGATTCGAACCCATGTCCCCAGAGCTTTAGCCTGGGTCTCTGGGCTACCAGTCCAGTGACATTACCACTACACCACTGCCTCCACTGCACTTGTTATACACTTGGTGTTGCACATTTACACCCTGAATATTTTTGTACCGTTATACAGTGAGTGTTGCTTGCACAGTGACACAAAGTGTTGCTTATACAGTTACTCACTGGGTGTTGCACACTGATACGCCTGGCATTGCTTGTACTGTTGCACCTTGGGTGTTCCCAGAAAGGACTCCCTGGGGCATCAGTATGAACAGCCAGGTTGATTGAGCTCTCGGTTTGGGGAGCTGTGTATGTAGTATTTATATTTACCACCGAGAGTTTATGAATCATCCTGCAGAGGGCCCCATAGGCCATTGCCAAGTCTGTCTGTGTATTGATGATTTTCTGAGAGAATCTCATTCGATATATTCAGAAATGTTACATTTCATTGTTCCAGTCTCCATTTTATAGAGGCACTGGAGAAAATGAAAAATTATTTACAAGAAACATAGAAAATAGGAGCAGGAGTAGGCCATTCGGCCCTTCGAGCCTGCTCCGCCATTCATTATGATCATGACTGATCATCCAACTCAGTAGGCTGTTCCTGCTTTCTCCCCATACCCTTTGATCCCTTTCAACCCAAGAGCTATATCTAACTCCTTCTTGAAAACATACAATGTTTTGGCCTCAACTGCTTTCTGTGGCAGCGAATTCCACAGGTTCACCACTCTCTGGGTGAAATAATTTCTCCTCATCTCAGTCCTGAAAGGTTTACCCCGTATCCTTAGACTATGACCCTGGTTCTGGACTCCCCCACCATCGGGAACATCCTTCCTGCATCTACCCTGTCAAGTCCTGTTAGAATTTTAGAGGTTTCTATGAGATCCCCCCTCACTCTTCTGAACTCCAGCGAATATAATCCTAATCGACTCAATCTCTCCTCATACGTCAGTCCCGCCATCCCAGGAATCAGTCTGGTAAACCTTCGCTGCACTCCCTCTATAGCAAGAATATCCTTCTTCAGATAAGGAGACCAAAACTGCACACAATATTCCAGGTATGGCCTCACCAAGGCCCTGTATAATTGCAGCAAGACATCCCTGCTCCTGTACTCGAATCCTCTCGCTATGAAGGCTAACATATCATTTGCCTTTTTTACCGCCTGTTGCACCTGCATGCTTACCTTCAGCGACTGGTGTACGAGAACACCCAGGTCTCGCTGCATATTCCCCTCTCTCAGTTTATAGCCATTCTGTTAGATGTTACTGGAACTGAAAAGTTCTATCTATCAGGAAAGGCTGAACAGGCTGGGACTCACTTCTGCGGAAAAGAAAAGACTGAAGGCGATGTTTTTGGGGCCATTAAGATTATTGAGGGGTTTGACAGGGTAGACGTAGAGAAAGTGGTTTCAGGTTCGTAGCGGAACTGGAGATGGCAGTAAGGAAACCTGAGACCCTCTGAGTGGGGCATGTTGTGTCTCCCACCAGGCCCACATGGCACCCAATGCTGCAAAGGGAGCTCACGCGGGCAACTGCCGCATGTGCCAGAAGCTACTGAACTGGTGCTGTCATGATGTTACTCAGACCCTGGCTGATGTGACACTGTTTGCGAACCTGGACCATGCAGTCCATTCAATGTATGCGCTTGTCACCAAAGAACATGCATTCAACTGCAAGAGGGGCCCGGTAGTAATGTTATTTAAGGGGCCAGGCACCCAACTTGGCGGTGCTGCTATTGCAAAGCCTCTGGAGTATTTTTGGAGGTGTTGTGGTAAATTGCTGCATCCTCACAGGCAGAGGATTTACTGACCTATCCACACAAAGGCTGCAACAGGAATGGGGGCTGCAGTGGCAGTGCCTCTGGGTCTGAAGCATGACAGGGAAGTGGAGCAAGCTCTGCGCGATGCCCTCTGCCAACTTGGAGCCGCTCTGCTCCATGTACTTTGACAGTGACAGGAGGCTGTCTGGCAGGCCTGTCAATCTACCCAGCAGCCCATTTGTGCTCTTCTGTATGACACCCCAGTGAGATCCTCATCAGAGTCCCCCGTAGCAGCCCTTCAGTGAGCTGTCATGTGAACTGTTCTTTTCCCTCGGCATGGCTGCAGCCCTCTCCTGCCCGATGACTCACCAAGCACATTGCCTGGCTCTATACTTGTCTCCAAGGTAGGTGCAGTGTCAGTATCTGAGCTGGTGGCTGTGAGTGGCAGATCAAGTGAAGTAGCCTGTTTGAAGTGCTGTGCTGTTGCTCTCTCTCCTCCTCCTGGGTGTGCTCTGCCGAGGCAGGCAGCAGCTCTTGGGTGTCTTGAAAGCAGGGAATCAGAAAGGGAAAATTTGGAATGAGGGAAGGTGAGTGATCCATGGTGACATCATCAGCAGCTTACTCATCATGTCAAATAGAATGAAGGTGTGCTGGGACTTGAGGCAGGAACATACCGTCATCTTCAATGTTCTCAACGATGTAGCATGCCATGGGCTCTGTCACAGTTGGCCCCACGATGCTAAGATCCATCTCCCCCTTACAGCTCAGGAGACGCGGGCGTTCTTGTTCCCCACTGGTTCTGCTCTCTGTGGCTATTGGCCACCTTGTCCTGTAAGAGAGAGGGAAGATTGCCAGTGATTGTGTAGCACTGTGTGTGGGTGATGTGCCTGCCATAGCTGAATAACTGGAAATATGTGAAAGCAGCAGGAGTGGGGTTTGAGGTTGGCATCATTTTTTAAATTCATTTCATGGGATGTGGGTGTCGCTGGCAAGGCCAGCATTTATTGCCCATCCCTAATAACCCTTGGGAAGGGGATGGTGAGCTACCTTCTTGAACTGCTACAGTCCAATCATTGGGATGTGTGTGAGCATGAGTTGAAGTATTTGAATGTTAGGCGTGAGTCCTGAGTGTCGGGCTGCTGCTTGGGTGAGTGATGGGGTGTGGTGCAGTGAGCAGTGTGAGAGATTGGTAGAGCAATGGGTAGGAAATGTCCTGTGATGATGCATTCATTGACCTTGACCACCCATGTGAGGTCATTAGACTTCTTGTGGCACTTACTGGGAGGTGCTCGGGTCTAGATACCAGGAATCATGGAATTGTTACAGCAGAGGAGGAGCCCATTTGGTCCGTCATGTCCGTGCCGAATCTCTGTGTGAGTTATTCAGCTAGTCCCACGTCCCCACCTTTTCCTTGTCGCTCTGCAAACTTTTTGTCTTCAGATAATTATCCAATTCCCCTTTTGAAAGCCATGATTCAACTGCCTCCACTACACTCTCACTCTCAGGCAGTGTGTTCCAGATCCTAACCACTTGCTGCCTAAATAAAGTTTTTCCTCGTGTCACCTTTGGTTCTTTTGCCATATCAATTGATCATCCTGGCCACCTGCTCCGACTCCCTTCTGAAGGTTTCCTTCAGGGCATTCTAGCTATCCCTGTGGATCAATGGTGTCTCTCCTCCTGTCCACCTTCACCACTGGGGCCTCCAGCGTTGCATCCATGAACCTGTGAGCCTACTCTCTGTCATAGAGTTATACAGCACAGAAACAGGCCCTTCGGCCCATCGTGTCCATGTCGGTCATCAAGTACCTCTCAATCCTAATCCCATTTTCCAGCACTTGGCTCATAGCCTTGTATGCTATGGTGTTTCAAGTGCTCATCTAAATACTTCTTAAATGTTGTGAGGGTTCCTGCCTCTACCACCTCTTCAGGCAGTGTGTTCCAGATTCCAACCACCCTCTGGGGAAAACGTTTCTTCCTATCTACACTATCTATGCCCCTCATAATTTTGTATACCTCAATCAGGTCCCCCCTCAGCCTTCTCTGCTCTAAGGAAAACAACCCTAGCCTATCCAGTCTCTCTTCATAGCTGAAATGCTCCAGCCCAGGCAACATCCTGGTGAATCTCCTCTGCACCCTCTCCAGTGCAATCACATCCTTCCTATAGTGTGGTGCCCAGAACTGTACACAGTACTCCAGCTGTGGCCTAACTAGCATTTTATACAGCTCCATCATAACCTCCCTGCTCTTATATTCTATGCCTCGACTAATAAAGGCAAGTATCCCATATGCCTTCCTGACCACCTTATCTACCTGTGCTCTGACCCTCTGTACTTCCTAGGGTCCGACCATCCATTGTATATTCTCTTGCCTTGTTAGTCCTCCCAAAATGCATCACCTCACAATTCTCAGGCTTAAATTCCATTTGCCATTGCCCTGCCCATCTTACCAGCCCATCTATAACCGTCCTGTAATTTAAGACTTTCGTCCTCACTATGTACGACACCAATTTTCGTTTCATCTGCAAACTTACTGATCATACCTCCTATATTCATGTCTAAATTTGTTTAGGGCGGCACAGTGGCGCAGTGGTTAGCACCGCAGCCTCACAGCTCCAGCGACCCAGGTTCAATTCTGGATACAGGCTGTGCGGAGTTTGCAAGTTCTCCCTGTGTCTGCGTGGGTTTCCACTGGGTGCTCCGGTTTCCTCCCACAGCCAAAGACTTGCAGGTGATAGATAAATTGGCTGTTGTAAATTGCCCCTAGTGTATGTAGGTGATAGGGAATATGGGATTACTGTGGGGTTAGTATAAAATGGGTGGTTGTTGGTCGGCACAGACTCGGTGGGCCGAAGGGCCTGTTTCAGTGCTGTATCTCTAAATATAAAATAAATCATTCATGTAAGTTACAAACAGCAAGGGTCCCAGCACTGATCCCTGTGGTACACCACTGGTCACAGGTGTCCAATTAGAGGACTGCTACCCGACCTGGACCTGATGACATGGTTCGGGTGGGGTCGGGCCCACCTTCTGGGACCAGCTTTCAGGCTCGGGTCGGGTCGGGCCGAGTCCAGATCGAGTTGGGTTGGATTGGGCCGGACACACACGGTAAGTGCTCTGCTGATAAGTATTAAAAATAAAAAAACTTACCTGAACTGGGAGTCTGGGACGAAATTGAGTCTGCGCAGTGAGCGAGTGACATCACTATGACATCTCGTGCAGGTTCGATGTCAGGAAGGTAAGTAAACAGATGGTCAGGTCGGGCCGAGTAGTGGCAGGTTCGGGTTGGGTTGGGCTTGGGGCAAAATTGGAGGGACTCGGTTCGGGTCTGGGTCCAGTTTGTTTTCCCGACCTAAAGCAGGCCTCAACTTTCAATCGCAAAAAGAACCCTCGACCATTACCCTCTGCCTCCTGCCGCTAAGCCAATTTTGGATCCAATTGCCCTGGATCCCATGGGCTCTTACCTTCTTAACCAATCTCCCATGTGGGACCTTATCAAAAGCCTTACTGAAGTCCATGTAGACTACATCAACTGCTTTACCCTCATCTACACATCTAGTCACCGCCTCAAAAAATTCAATCAAGTTAGTTAGACACGATCTCCCCCTAACAAAACCATGCAGACTGTCCCTGATTAATCCTGTCCCTCAGAATTTTTTCCAATAGTTTCCCAACCACTGATGTTAGACTCACCGGCCTGTAATTACCTGGTTTATCCCTACAACCCTTCCTGAATAATGGTACCACATTCGCTGTCCTCCAATCCTCTTGTACCTCTCCTGTGGCCAGAGAGGATTTGAAAATTTGTTTCAGAACCCCTGTTATCTCCTCCCTTGCCTCACATAACAGCCTGGGATACATCTCATCTGGGCCTGGGGATTTATCCACTTTTAAGCCCGCTAAAACCGCTAATACCTCCTCCCTTTCAATGTTAATTTGTTCAAGTATATCACAATCCCCCTCCCTGATCTCTACACCTACATCGTCCTTCTCCATAGTGAACACAGATGAAAAGTAATTGTTTAAAACCTCATCTATATCCTCCGGCTCCACACACAGAACAAACAAACAAAGAACAAAGAACAGTACAGCACAGGAACAGACCATTCAGCCCTCCAAGCCTGCGCCAATCTTGATGCCTGCCTAAACTAAAACCTTCTGCACTTCCGGGGACCATATCCCTCTATTCCCATCCTATTCATGTATTTGTCAAGATGTCTCTTAAACGTCGCTATCGTACCTGCTTCCACCACCTCCCCCGGCAGCAAGTTCCAGGCACTCACCACCCTCTGTGTAAAGAACTTGCCTCGCACATCCCCTCTAAACTTTGCCCCTCTCACCGTAAACCTATGTCCCCTAGTAACTGACTCTTCCACCCTAGGAAAAAGCTTCTAACTATCCAAATTGCCACTTTGGTCCCTAATGGGCCCTACTCTTTCCCTGGTTATCCTCTTGCCCTGAATATACTTATAAAATGCCTTGGAATTTTCCTTTATCTTGCCCGCCAGTGTTTTTTCATGCCCCCTCTTCGGTCTCCTACCCTTCACCTTAACGGGTACATGTTGGCTCTGAACTCTCACTATTTCCTCTTTGAATGACTCCCACTTGTTTGATATAGTCTTTCCTACAAGTAGCTGCTCCCAGTCCATTTGGCCAGATCCTGTTTTATCAAATTGAAATCGGCCTTCCCCCAATTCAGTACCTTTATTTCTGGCTCGTCTTTGTCCTTTTCCATAACTACCTTAAATCTTACAGAGTTATGGTCACTGTCCCCGAAATGTTCCCCCACTGACACTTCTACCACTTGTCTGGCTTCATTCCCTAGGATTAGGTCCAGTACTGCCCCTTCTCTTGTAGGACTTTCTACGTACTGGCTCAAACAGCTCTCCTGTATGCATTTTAAGAATTCCGCCCCTTTTCAGCCTTTTACACTAAGACTATCCCAGTTAATATTGGGGAAGTTGAAATCCCCTGCTATTATTACCCTATTATTTTTACACCTCTCTGAGATTTGCCTACATATCTGCTCCTCTATCTATCCCTGACTGTTTGGAGGCCTGTAGTACACTCCCAGCCAAATGATTGCCCCCTTTTTCTTTTTAAGTTCTATCCATATGGCCTCATTTGAGGAACCTTCTAAGATATCATCCCTCCTTACTGCAGTAATTGACTCCTTGATCAACAGTGCAATGCCACCTCCTATTTTACACCCTAGCCTGTCACGCCTGAAGAGTCTATCCCCTGGAATATTGAGCTGCCAGTCCTGTCCTTCCCTCAACCATGTCTCTGTGATAGCAATAATATTATAATCCCATGTGTTAATCAACGCCCTCAATTCATCTGCCTTACTTGTAAAACTCCTTGCTTTAAAATAGATGCAATCCAGCTTTGCATTATTCGCTTGTGCCTTCACAGGTCTATATTTGCTTGGCCTTCCAGACTGACTCAGTTTCTCTCCTATATTTGTCTGTGTATCACCCCCTACTGTACCTCCACTCTGTATCCCATCCCCCTGCCAAATTAGTTTCAACTCCCCCCAACAGCACTGGCAAACCTTCCAGCGAGGATGTTGGCCCCGTTCCGGTTCAGGAGCAATCCGTCCAACTTGTACAGGTCCCACCTTTGCCAGAAACAGACCCAGTGATCCAGGAAACTAAAACCCTCCCTCCTGCACCATCTCCTCAGCCACGTATTCATCTGCTCTATCCTCCTATTCCTATACTCATTAGCACGTGGCACCGGGAATAATCCAGAGATTACAACCTTTGAGGTCCTGCTTTTTAATCTGCTACCTAGCTCCCTAAATTCTTGTTGCAGGACCTCATCCCTCTTTCTGTCTGTGTCGTTGGTACCAATGTGAACCATGACCTCTGACTGTTCACCCTTCCCCTTCAGAATGTCCTGCAGCCCAGGTGTTCCATGTTCTTCTTTCAGAATTGCTGCAATAGCATTCAGCAGCACTCTTCTGTGATTTCAGTGCAGCTACCCTTTAAAAGGGACAATCTATCTTTAAGAGGAGCAGTGTATCTGCAGCACTTGCTCTCAGTGCACGTTGCTTGGCCCCCTACTGAGCACTCAGGCAGCCAGCAGCATTGGCCCCACTCAGACCAGCTCTACAACTAGGTGAATGAGGAGGCAGCAACAAACCTGCGTGCTGCTTACCCCCACGTCATTGGGCACCGGCAGGTCACGAATCATAGCCAAAAAAACAGCGTGGCCCAGCTTCTAACCCTGTGTTTTCACTTGTGGGGATAGGGGGAACCAGAACCAGGGGTCATAAATATAGGATAGTTACGAATAAATCCAATCGGGAATTCAGGAGAAACCTCTTTACCCAGAGAGTGTTGAGAATGTGGAACTCGCTACCACAGGGAGGAGCTGAGGTGAATAGTGTAGATACATTTAAGAGGAATCTAGACAAGTGCATGACGGAGAAAGGAATAGAAGGATATGTTAATGGGGTGATATGAAAAGTGGTGGAGGAGGCTCGTGTGGAGTACAAACACTGCCATGGACCAGTTGAGCTGAATGGCCTGTTTCTGTGCGGGACACTCTAAATAGTTCAGTTTGTATTGTAATAAAATTATGACAGAATAAAAATGGGCATTGGTGATCGATACTGAACCAGAGTCTGAGTGCCTGACAGGTGTCTGCACTGTGTTTGTACACGGACTCTGGAGTCCGTGATAAAAATTTTGAGTTCCGTAGTAATATTAAATGCCTTGCTCCAAGCTTTTAAATTAGTGTTTGAAAAGAACCAAGTGGTCAGAATCCAGACCACTGAAGGTTTCCAGCTTGCCTGTGGTGTTGTAGTGTTTTGAAATTGCAATTGCACTGTGCATTTTGTACTCTCGAGGCTGCTGTAGAACACACAGGCGAGCAAAGTGAAAGTGAAACTAAGTCAGAATAAAAGGAGATGCCTTTGTCTTCAGCTGTTGCAGTCTTTGTCTCTCTCTCTTTGCCTCATATCCTATACCAAACTTGGATAAAGCTCACTCCAGTCCCAAGGACATCACACCGCCAATCCTCTGTGACTGCTGTAGCTAGGCATTGATTGACAGCAGGATCTCTGGGACTGGCCAATAGCTGTTGGAAGAGGGATGTATTTGATTGACAGCTCTCCTATTAAAGTGTACGTCAGGCACAGGGGTTAGGTGGGACCTGCGTCTGACAGACGGTGGCCGCCTGTCTGTGATTGGTCACTGTCTGTGACTGACAGAGTGCTGCCAGGATGGGCAAGCACTGATTGGCATTTCATGGCACAGGCAAGGTGGGATCGGCCTCCCCTGCTGTTTTTGCACGATTTAGGGAGTGAGTGAGAGAATGGGAATGGCTGCTGGGGGGCAGAGGGAGCGAGTGGCCGAGGGGAGAGCAGAAAGTGGGCCAGCACACAGTCAGAGGCACGGGTGGAGTGGCTCTGAGGGTGCACTCAGAGAGACAGAGAGTCAGGCAGTCCTTTAAACCAGCACTGGCCCAGGGAGTTGAGAGAGAGAGATAGACAGAGAGAGAGAGGGGCGAGGGATGGACACAGAGGAAGGAGGGAGAGCGGGGAGACGGATGGACACAGAAGTGGGGGAGAGAGAGAGAGGAGAGATGGACACAGAGGGGAGAGGGGGATGGACATAGTGTGGGAGAGAGAGAGATCACAATCATTCCTGACAGATGGACATCTATCTGGATTCTCCGCCTCGCTACATGACGTGTGTGGCTAGACATTGACTACTTGTGCAAGCAAAAACAATGCCAGGTATCTCATTAAATAGGGAGAAAAGTGTTTTAAATCAGACGGTGTTTTGATGGCATTAGGTTGGCTATACACTTTACATACAGATTAATCGCCCCATGTCTGTGGCTGAGTCAATCATTTTGTCAAATGTCTATGTTGCCTCTCCCTGGTGCCTGAGCGATGTGTAATTGAAAATTAGGAAATGGCAGGCTTGCTAATTACTTATTTTGTATCAGTCTTCACAGCAGCTGATGAGGATAACCTAGCAGAGATATGAGGAAAAGTGAAAATAACTCAATGGGAGGAACTACACAGTTTTAATATAAGTAACAAAAGGATAAAGGAGAAATAATGAGACTGAAGATAAATAATTCTCCAGGACCTGATGATTGTCACCACAGGGAATTAAAAGAAGTAGTGAAGAAATTATTCATGCTTTACTCATGATCTTCCAAAACTCTCTCAATTCAGGAATTGACCCATTGGATTGGACAATTACCAATGTCACTCCATTACTGAAGAAGAGTATGAGAGTTAAACTGTGAAATTATGGGCCCATTAGTCTAGCATCAGATCATAGAACCAAAAAGTGATTCAGCACAGAAGGAGGCCATTTGGCTCATTGAGTCTGTGCTGGCTCTTTAGTTGAGCTCTACACTTAGCCCCGCTCCCCTCCGCTCTTCATGGCCCTGCACATTTTCCTCTACAAGTATTCCTCCAATTCCCCTTTTGAAAGTTACTATTGAATCTGCTTCCACTGTCCTTTCAGGCAGCGCGTTCCAGATCACAACAACTCACTGCATGAAAAAATGTTTCCTCATGTAGCCTGTGGTTTTTTTGCCAAATCATCTTAAATCTGTGTCCCCAGTTACTGACTCTCCTGTCACTGGAAACCGTTCTTATTTACTCTTTCAAAACCCCTCATGATTTTGAACACCTCTATTAAATTTCCCCTTCACCTTCTCTGCTCCAATGAGAACAATCCCAGCTTCTGCAGTCTCTCCATATAACTGAAGTCCCAGATCCTGGTACCATTCTAGTAAATCTCTCTCCAAGCCCATGACATCCTTCCTGAAGTGCACTTCCCAGAATTGGACACAATATTCCAGCTGAGGTCGAACCAGTGTTTTATAAAGGTTTCGCATAACTTCCTTGCTTTTGTACTCTGTGCCTCAATTAATAAAGCCACGAGTCCCACATGTTTTTAACAGTCTTCTCAACTTGTCCTACACCTCCAAAGACCTTTTATGTACACACCCAAGTTCCTGTACCCCATTTTAAATTGTATCATTTAGTTTATATTGTCTCTCTTCATTCTTCCTACCAAAATGACTCACTTCACACAGCTCTGTGTTAAATTTCATCTGCCATGTGCCTGCCCATTTCACCAGTCTGTCTTGGTTGTCAGGCAAGCCCCCTACCTACCAAGACTGAGGCACACATTATTTTGTCACATGAACATTAAAACTTAAGATTGCAAGCCCGTGACTAGAAAGACATTTGCATAGTACCAGACAGTGTTGGAAGAATGAGGAACCAGTCCTCGCCCCAATACACAGAAGAGACCTGGTCAAACCAGTTGGTCATGTGAACACCTGCTGGTCAACTAGGGGAGTTTTAAATTGGAAAGCTGTGAACAAGGATTCACAAAAGGGGAGCTCAAAACACAGTGTGTTTAAAAATTAAACCCTGTTACAATAAGACCAGTTAAAGACAGCAAAAGACCCTGGAATAAAATAAAAACAAGAAATGCTGGAAATACTCAGCAGGTCTGGCAGCATCTGTGGAGAGAGAAGCAGAGTTAACGTTCCAGGTCAGTGACCCTTCATCAGATCTCCTAGACACATTTCTCACCTGGTCCTAATATGGTCCTCCTGAAGTCTGTTTCTATCTTCCTCGCCGTTTAAAACATTTCCGAATTTTGTGTCATTTGAAAACTTTAAAATTATTCCTGTATACCCAAGTCCAGCTCATTAATATATATATCACAAAGAGCTAATACTGACTCCTGGGAAACACCACTGTACACTTCCCTTCAGTCTGAAAACTCACCAGGACTCTCTACTTTCTGTCCCTTAGCCAGTTTTGTATCCAAGCTCCCCCATCTCTTTAATCCCAGGGGCTTTAATTTTTCCAAGTCTATTATGTGGTATTTGGTTAAACGCTTTGTTGTGGGGAAGTTACTAGCATCTGTTATTAGAGACAGAGCGACAGAGCATTTGGACAAATATGAGGTGATCACAGAGAGCCAGCATGGATTTGTAAAAGGTAAGTCATGTCTAACAAATCTAGTTAAATCTTTTGAGGAACCAATGAATGTGGTAGATAAGGGAGTACCATTTATATAAATTTCCAGAATATATTTGATAAGCTTTCACATAAGACACTGTTAATACAAATGAAATGCATGAAATTGGAGGCAATCTATTGGCTTGGATAGGGAAATGGTTAGAAGGTAGGAGACAGAATAAGAAGAATGGATATGTACTCCAGTTGGCAGGATGTGACTAGTGGTGTTCACCCGCGTCTCTACTGGGCCATAACTTTTAACTATATTTATAAATGACTTCAATGAAGGAATATTAAGTATATCTAAGTTTGCTAATGACACTAAGTTAGGTGATGCAGTAAATAATGTAGATGGGAGCAGAAAGTTACAAAGGGACATTGATAGATTAAGTGAGCAGGTAAAACTGTAATGACTGCATTTTCGAGTTCAGGGCATTTGTAGGGTCCAAAAAACGGGTGCCACAAATCCCAGAATGGACCCGATGGGACGAATGACCTCCTTCTGTGCCACAAGCACTCTATGAGTGGAATTTTATGCTCTCCCCTGTGGCGTGTTTGGAGGCGGGGAGAACATAAAATCAGGTGGGATGGTGGTGGGGGGAGGGGATCCCGCCACTATCTCACCGCCGCCAAAATTTACTTCAGGGCGGGAAGGTCGCCCGCTGTCAATTGAGGCCCTTAACTGGGTAATTAACTTCCAGGTAAGGGCCTCTTCCCACTGCAGCCACAATTACCCATGCCGTGGGCGGTCCTGTTGCCACATGGGAAGCACTGCACAAAAAACTGGGCAGGTTGCCTGCTGGCTCTGTTGGGGGGGAGGGTGGGTGGTGGGGGTTTGCCGGGGGGGGGGGCCTCGTTCAAAGGCACTTAGGGCCTGAACGAGGGACTTGGTATCGGGAAGGGGGGGCCCCACTGAGGGCCACCCCACAAGAGCCCTCCCACCCTGACCTACCTGAGGCCGAAGTCCAGCGACGATCCTTGGCATCCAGGACGGTTATTTCCAGCAGAAGCCATCGCCTCTGCAGTGAGCTCTCCAAGGGTGGGACCTCTGGTGATTGGATCCTAAATCCTATGGAAGGCCGACCACTGTTTAAATTTGGTGTGCCTTCTGGAAAAGAGGGATAGCGGCATCAGTTTCTTCTGACATCGAGAGCCTCGCTGCCAGCGTAAATTTCCCCCATGACTCTAAAACTGTGGCAGATGGAGTTCAATGTGGGGAAATCTGAGGTTATCTAGTTTGGGTCTAAAAATAGAGAGACCAGAGTTTTTTTTTATAAATGGTGAGAAACTGGAACTGTGGAGGAACATTCCAGATTTAAGGGGCCAAATACAGGAACCACTAAAAGCTGGTGGACAGGTACAAAAAATTAAAGAGGTGAATGAAATGTTGGTCTTTATCTCAGGGGTGATGGAATACAAAAGAGGTGGAAGTTATATTACACTTGTATCAAACTCTGGTCAGACCCTATTTGGAGCAACTGTGAGCAGTTCCGCGTACCATATCTCAGGCAGGATATATTGACCTAGCAAGGGGGTTAGCGTAGATTCACTAGAATGATACCAGGGCCTAAAGGGTTAAATTATGAGGACAGGGTGCATAGACCAGGCTTGAATTCCCCTGAGTTTGAAGATTATCGGGTGATTTGATTGAAGTATTTAAGATGATTGAAAGAATTGATCGGGTAGATAGAGAGAAACTATTTTCTCTGGTTGGGGGAGTCCAGAACAAGGGGGCAGAACCTTAAACTTAGAGCCAGGCAGTTCGGGGGTGATGTCAGGGAGCACTTCCTCACACAAAGGGGAGTGGAAATATGGAACTCTCTCCCCCAAAAAGCTGTTGGGGCTCGTGAGTCAACTGAAAATTTCAACACTGAGATTGATAGATTTAGTTCAGATAATTTAGTTCTGATGAAGGGTCACAGGCCTGAAACATTAACTCTGCTTCTCTCTCCACAGATGCTGCCTGACCTGCTGAGTATTTCCAGCATTTCTTGTTTTTATTTCAGATTTCCAACATCTGCAGTATTTTGCTTTTTTTATATTGACAGATTTTTGTTGGGTAAGGGGAATAATGGTTATGGAACCAAAATGGGTAGATCAGCCTTGATCTAATTGAATGGGGGAACAGGGTGAATGGGCTGAATCTCTCTTCCTGTTGCCATGTTGGATCCTGAACCCTTCCCTCATTCATCCCACCCTTAGGAATAATGGGATGGATCCCTGCCTGACTGCTGTAACCAGCTGCCCACAATTAATATTCAGGCCAATCACTTGCTGTGTAAATTCATTCCTCATTCACCCCTCACTCCTATATTGTGTGAGTTTTTCTCACAAATGGCTCTACACTTTTGCATCATCTTCCAGTTCAAACTGCAACTTTGGGTAAGAATGTCAGTGATCAATCAGGCCCAGCTATAAACTTTGCCTGAAGTGACTGTGGGATGAAGGATAGACTTGTTTCAGTGATATTTCTTGGGGGTGTGACTGCAGTCTCAGTCTCCATATCCATACAGTATTCAGGAGCTTGTGCACTGCTCTGTGAGCTGCAGCGTACAAAGGGCAGCAGCAGTAACCCCGACACATGTTCAATCAATGTCTACCAACTGTTGAAATGTTATTTATCATTTGCTGTTCTGTTTTGACATCGAATGAGTCAATTTTTGCATTTTTGATATCCTGGAAATGAATTTTAATAGGTTGATGTCCAAGCCAGCATTGAATTGACATGATGACTCTGTTGCTGTTTTTTTTGAGTCTGTGATAATTAAAGACAGTTGAGACGTGAAAGATTCATCTTCTTTATCTCTATCAGTGTTTCAAACTTCAAACAAATAGAAATACGAAGTACCTGAGTTCAGACATGGTGACAGGAGACAGGATTATCAATGTCCAATACTCCCTCTAACCAGAACAAACATCAGTCTCGATTGTGACAAGTTTTAAGTGGGAAGGATTATAGGATCTCATTTGTCTCTCTCGCTCTGTCTCTTTTCTCTTTTTCTCTCTGTCTATCTAGCTATCTTTCTCTAACTCTCTTTTTGTCTGTCTCTCACTCAGTCTGTCTCTCTGTGTCTCCCTCTCTCTCTCTTTCTGACAGTCTCTGTTCCCCACCCCCCAACCTCATTGTCTGTCTCTCTGTCTGCCTCTCTATCTCTGTCCCTCTCTGTTACTTTGACTGTCTCTCTCTTTTTCTCTCTCTGTTCTTCTCTATATCTCTGTCTGTCTCTGCCTGTCTCTCTCTCTGATGCTGACTCTCTCTCTCTTATATAGAACAGAATCATAGAACGTTTAAAGCACAGAAAGAGGCCACTTGGCCCATCGTGTCTGTGCTGGCTGAAAAACGATCCACCTATTCTAATTCCAACTTCCAGCATTTGGTCCGTGGCCCTGCAGATTACAGCACTTGAGGTGCATATCCAGACTCCTTTTCAATGAGTTGAGGGTTTCTGCCTCAACTATCCTTTCAGGCAGTGAGTTCCAGACCCCCACCATCCTCTGGGTGAAAAAGTTTTTCCTCATCTCCCCTCTAATTTGTCTACCAATCACTTTAAATATATGCCTCTAGACATTGACCTCTCTGCTAAGGTGAATAGACCCTTCACCTCCACTCTATCCAGGCCCCTCAAAATTTTGTACATTTCAATCAGATCTCCCCTCAGCCTTCTCTGTTCCAAGGACAACAACCCCAGCCTATCCAATCTTTCCTCACAGCTACATTTTTCCAGTCCTGGCAACATCCTCGTAAATCTCCTCTGTACCCTCTCTAGTGCAATTACATCCTTTCTGTAATGAGGTGACCAGAACTGCACACAGTACTCAAGTTGTGGCCAAACCAATGGGTTATCCAGTTCTAGCATAACCTCCCTGCTCTTGTATTCTATACCTCAACTAATAAAGGAAAGGATTCCGTATGCCTTCGTAACCACCTTATCGACCAGCCTTGCTATCTTCAGGGATCTATGGACATTCACTCCAAGGTCCCTCACTTCCTCTACACTTCTCAGTATTTTCCCATTAATCGTGTATTCCTTTGCCTTGTTTGACCTCCCCAAGTGCATCACCTCACACTTCTCCAGGTTGAATTCCATTTGCCACTTTTCTGCCGATCTGACCAGATCACCAATATCCTCATGCAGTCTACAGCTATCCTCCTCGTTATCTACCACATGGTCAATCTTTGTGTCGTCTGCAAACTTCTTAATCATACCCCCTGCATTTACGTCCAAATCGTTAATATAAACCACAAAAAGCAGGGGACCCAGTACTGAGCCCTGCGGAATGCCACTGGAAACAGCCCTTCAGTCGCTAAAAAACCTGTCAACAATTACCCTTTGTTTCCTGCCACTGAGACAATTTTGTATCCACCTTGCTGCATTTCCCTGGATCCCATGGGACTTTATTTTTTTAACCAATCTGCCAAGTGGGACCTTGTCAAAAGCCTTGCTAAAATAGAGAGAGACAGAGATGAGATGGAAAGGCAGACAGAGAGACAACGAGACAGACAGCGAGACAGAGAGAGAGAGACAGAAACCCCCAGCATTTATCCAGAGACATTGCTGCAGTTTGTTCATGTGTTCTGTCTGATGTAGTTCCTAAAAACACTTTTTAAGTAAACTCTGTAGACTGTTTGCAATTGCGCTCTGTTTACATACACTGGCTGCTGAGTGACTGGCCTGTTTGCTGTGAGTCATGCCACAAATCCTGCTCTGCCTCCAACTCATTGGCTGACCCAGTGCTGTTTTTTAGACACTCTTCCTGGCAATCATCCAATCCCACAGGCCATAAGGGAAGGGCGGGGGCAAAGCGGGCGGGTAAAGAGCGACAGAGAGGAAGAGACTGACTCAGACAGAGAGAAAAAGACAGACAGACAGAGATACAGACACAAAGAGAAGAGAGACAGTGATATTCAGGAGAACGTTTTTGCCCAATATGTAGCAAGTCCAACAAGACAAGGCACAGTATTAGACTGTAGAAATGACGAAGGGCAGGTGGAAGGGGGGCAGTGGGAGAGCAGACAGTTTTAACATAACTATGGAAAAGGACAGAGCTAGAACAGGAGTTAGAGTTCTCAATTAGGGCAAGGCCAATTTTACTAAACTGAAGAGTGATTTACTGAAAGTGGACTGGAAACAGCTACTTGAAGGTAAATCAGTGTCAGAACAGTGGGGGGCATTCAAAGGGGAGATTCAAGGGGTTCAGAGTAAACATGTTCCCACAAAGAAAAAGGGTGAGACAGCCAAATCTGGAGCCCCATGATGTCAAGGAGCTTACAGGGTAAGATAAGGCAGAAAAAGAAAGCTTATGTCCGACACCGAGAACTCAGTACTACAGAAAGCCGAGAGGAGTATCGAAAGTGGAGGGATGAAATCAAAAAGGAAATTAGGGAAGCAAAGAGAGGGCATGAAAGAATATTGGTAAGCAAAATCACGGTGAACCCAAAGATGTTTTATTAATACGTTGAGAATAAGAGGATAACTAAGGAGAGAGTAGGGCTATCCGATGTGTAGGAGTGGAAGATATATTGGTATGGTTCTTAAAGAATACGTTGCATCTGTCTTCACAAAAGAGGGGGACAATGTAGATATTGTAATTAAGCAAGAGGAGTGTGAAGTATTGGATGTGATAAACATAGGGAGAGAGGAAGTATTAATGGGATTAGCATCCTTGAAAGTTGATAAATCACCAAGGCCAGATGGAATGTATCCCAGGCTGTTAAAAGAAACAAGAGAGGAAATAGCAGGGGGTCTGACCATCATTTTCCAGTCCTCACTGGATACAGGTGTGGTGCTGGAGGATTGGAGAATTACTAATGTTGTACCTCTGTTTAAAAAGGGAGCGAAGGATAGACTGAATAATTACAGGCCAGTCAGTCTAACCTCAGTAATGGGCAAATTATTGGAATCTATTCTGAGAGACAGGATAAACTGTCACTTAGAAAGGCACAGGTTAATTAAGGATAGTCAGCATGGATTTGTTGAGGGAAGATCTTGTTTGACCAACTTGATCAAATATTTTGAAGAAGTAGCAAGGAAGATAGATGAGGGTAGTGAAGTTGATGTGGTCGACATGGATTTTAGCAAGGCTTTGGACAAGGTCCCACATGGCAGACTGGTGCCTTGAACTTTCTATAATTCTCCCTCTCTGTCTCTTTCTCTGTCACTCTCAATGTATCTCTCCCTCTGTCTGTGTATCTCTCTCTCTCTGTCTGCAGTGAGTGGAGGATAGGCACAGAATAAAAATGATGGCCATAAAATCAATCCCAGTCAATTCTTGGTATGACCAATTTGATTGGCACCCCATCCACTAACATTCACTTCCTCCACCACCAATGCACAGTGTCAGCAGTGTGTACCATCTACAAGATGCACTGGAGCAATGCACCAAGGCTCCTTAGACAGCACCTTCCACACCTGCGACCTCTACCAACTAGAAGGACAAGGGTAGCAAATGAATGGGAACACCATCACCTGCAAGTTCCCCTCCAAGTCAAACACCATCCTGACTTGGAACTATATCGCCATTCCTTCATTGTCACTGGGTCAAATTCCTGGAATTCCCTTCCTAACAGCACTGTGGGTGTACCTACCTCACATGGACTGCAGCAATTCAAGAAATCGGCTCACCACCACCTTCTCAAGGACAATTAGGGATGGGTAATAAATGCTGTCTTAGCCAGCAATGCCCTCATCCCAAGAAGGAATTAGAAACAAAATAAGATGCATAATGTGAGATTGTTAGACAGTACTAGCGAAGGGAGTAGATCCATATTACATAGGAGTGAACTGAGAAGGGCAATGCAGAATGCAAAGACAGGATTACAATGCATGTGTTTCAAAGCAGAAAGTGTGGTGAATAAGGTTGGTGAGCTACAATCACAACTAGTAGTATGGTTACATGATGTCGTGGCAATAACTGAAATGTGGCTTAAAATGGCAAGAACTGGGTGCTTAATATACGAGGATATAAAGTGTTCAGAAAAGATAGAGAAGGAAAAAAGGGAGGTGCGGTGGCAGTACTGATTAGGGAAGACATTGTCGTGTTGGAAAGAGAGGATGTCCTTGAAGGGGCAAAGGCAGAATCCATTTTGTTAGAGTCGAGAAGCAAAAAGAGTATGATCGAGTTACTAGGGGTATTCTATAGGCCTCCAAATAAAGAATGAATGTGGTAGGACATATTGAGAGAAGGATTAGCAAAGCATATGGAATCTTGGGCTTCATAAATGGAGACATTGAGTACAAAAGCAGGGAAGTTATGCTGAACCTTTATAAGGCTCTGGTTAGGCCCCAACTGGAGTATTGTGTACAGTTCTGATCACTACACTTTAGGAAGGATGTGAGGGTCCTTGAGAGGGTGCAGAGGAGATTTACCAGAATGGTTCCAGGGATGGGGAATTTTAGTTACAAGGTTATGTTGGAAAAGTTTAGAACAAAGGAGATTGAGGGGAGATTTAACAGAAGTGTACAAGATTATGACAGGTTTAGATAAGTGAAACAAGGAAAAACTCTTCCCAGCAACTAATGGTACAAGGACTAGGTGACACAGATTGAAGATTTTGGGCAAAAGATGCAGGGGGAATATGAGGAAAAACTTTTTTATGCAGTGGGTGATAATGACTTGGAACTCGCTGCCCGTGAAGGTGGTAGAAGTGGAGACAATAAATGAGTAGGCATAAATGGATCGTTTTCAGGTTGGCAAGCTCTAACTAGTGGTGTGCCACAGGGATCTGTGCTGGGTCCTCAACTATTTACAATCTATATAAATGATTTGGATGAAGGCACGGAATGTATAGTTGCTAAATTTGCTGATGACGCAAAGATAGGTAGGAGAGTAAGTTGTGAAGAGGACATAAGGAGTCTGCAAAGGGGTGTAAATAGGTTAAGTGAGTGGGCAACGATTTGGCAGATGGAGCATAATGTGGGAAAGTGTGAACTTGTTCACTTTGGCCAGAAGAATAGAAAATTTGAATATTATTTAAATGAAGAGAGTTTACAGAACTCTGAGGTGCAGTGGGATCTGAGTGTCCTAGTACACGAAACACAAAAAGTTAGTATGCAGGTACAGCAAGTGATTAGGGAGGTAAATGCAATGTTGTCATTTGTTGCAAGGGGAATGGAATATAAAAGTCGAGGTGTTTTGCTACAGCTGTACAGGACATTGGTGAGACCACATCGAGAGTATTGTGTACAGTTTTGGTCTCCTTACTTAAGAAAGGATATAATTGTATTGGAAGCAGTTCAGAGATGGTTCACTTGACTGATTCCTGGGATTCGAGGGTTATTTTGTGATGAAAAGTTGGACAGTTTAGGTCTGTATTCATTGGAGGGAGACAGATTCTTGACAAACAATGGAGTCAAAGGGTGCCAGGGGTAGGCAGGAAAGTGGAGTTGAGTCCACAAACAGATCAGCCATGATCTTATCGAATGGCGGAGCAGGCTGGAGGGGCTGAATGGCCTACTCCTGCTCCTAGTTAGTGTGTTCGTATTTCAAAAGGAAATTTGCATGACCACTTGAAGGAAATAAACTTGGAGGGCAACAGGGATTGAGTGGGGATGTGGGACTGACTGGGTAGCTCCATGGACAGCTAGCATAGACTTGATGGGCCGAAGGGCCTGTTTCAGTGCTGTATCTCTAAATCTAAATCTGACCTCCCGCTGTGTCCGAAATGAACTCAATGACTCATTCACTTCTTCTACCCTTTGTGTGTGGAAGTGTTTACTAATTTCACTCCTGAAAGGTCTGGCTCTAACTTTTAGACTCTGCCCCTTAGTTCAGACTCCCCAACCACTGGAAATAGTTTCTCTCTATCTACCCTATCTGTTCCCCTTAAATATCTTGAAAACTTCAATCAAATCATCTATTAACCTTCCAAATTTCAGGGAATATAACCTGATTTTGCTTAATATCGCCTCATATTTTAACCCTTGGGGTTCAGGTATTATTCTGGTAAATCTACACTGCACTCCCTCTACCTTCTCACACTGACCACATGTGACCAAGCTTTCAGCTGCCAAGCCCTATGCCTGGGCTTCCTTCCCCTCTCTCTCTCACCCAGTCCATCTCACTCCATCTCCTCGCTTTCCTTTCCTCCCTTGCCCCTGCCCCCCACCTCTTTATCTCCCCATTTTCCCTCTCCATCTCCTCCCCCCTCCCATACTGCTCCACTCCACTTCGCACCTCTATTGCTCCCACTCACCTCCTCATCTTCCCCCTTCTCCCCTCCCATCTTCCCCCTCCCATCTTCCCGCTCCCCATCATTCTCTCTTACTCTCCCCCTTTGTCTCACTCCCCATCTCTCCTTCCCATTCACACTCTCCTCTTCCCCTCCCCTTTTCCCCCCCTTTACCCTCTCTCTCTCTTGGCCACCCCCTCCTTGTCTCCCCCCTCTCTCACTCTCCTACTCCCCTCCCTTCCTTTCTGCTTCCCTCTCTCACACCCTCCCTCTCCTTCTCTCTCCCTCCTGCTCTCTTCTATTCCCCCTTCCCATCTCCTGTTGTGGGGGAGTGGAAGGAGGGGATTGGTGGAGGAGGTAAGTTAAGTCCCTTACATTACATTCAGACCCCGAGTGGAATTGGTTGAACAAATTGAATGAGGAGCAGCCTGATTGATTTGTTTAATTCTTAATTAATTGAAGTTTCTGTGATTTGCAGCTTTTCAGTTTGTTATCGTGTGGAACAGCAGAGTGAGATTAACTGGTGCATTTGTAACCTCTCACTCTTAGCCAGCAATTACAATTCTCCTGTTAATATTCCTTCCCCATTCCCAATGGAAATTCTGATGACCTTGGATAAGTATAACATAAGAGTTTGTGACAATGGGATTTTTCAAAATGCATTTTAAATGTCAAAGTATTTCAAGTTCATTTCAGACATCTTTAGAAAAATTTAAACAAAAGAAGCAAGGTTTTCTGGAGCCAGAAAGCAGTGAAACATTCCGAACATTCTGGGACCCCAAAGTAAACAAACCCCCGACACTGGGATATGCCCGGGGTATACTGAGATACATCCATGGTCGTAGAGACGTAATCATTACGGCACAGAAGGAGGTCATTTGGTACATCGGGTCCATGCCTGGTATACTGAGATACAATATAATTGGGTGTCTCAGCCGTGTTCCCTTCCCCCAGCAGCAGCTTTTTCTGAAGCAGCAATAGTGCGAGTGAGGTATCAGCTGGGAAGGTGAGTTTCAGCTTAAAGTAAATTACCTTTTGTTTCGGCGGACCAGGGGACTGCTGGGTAAGTAAATCTATATATTTGGGCAGTGGCTAAACCTGAAACACTACACGTGTAGTGTCTCCCACCAATCCTCCTCCTCTAACCAAACAAAAAGGACTCTTGTGTGGAGGGTTTGGTAAGGTAAGGTTTTCCTTTTTTTTAAATCTCTGTGTTAATTTAGAGCAGAGGGGATGGAAGCTAGGGCAGTTGCATGCTCCTCTTGCAGGATGTGGGAGGTGAGGGTCACCACTTGTGTCCCTGCTGACTTCACCTGTGAGAAGTGCACCCAACTCCAGCTCCTCACAGATCACGTTAGGGAGCTGGAGCTGGATGAACTTCGGATCATTCAGGAGGCTGAGGGGGTGATAGAGAGCAGATATCGGGAAGTAGTGACACCTAAGTCACAAGATAAAGGTAGCTGGGTGACCGTCAGGGGAAGGAAAGGGAATAGGCGCACAGTGCAGGGATCCCCTGTGGTCGTTTCCCTCAATAATACGTAAACCGTTTTGGATACGGTTGAGGGGGACGACCTACCAGAGGAAAGCCACAGTGGCCAGGTCTCTGGCACTGAGCCTGACTCAGTGGCTCAGAAGGGAAGGGGGGAGAATAGGAGAGCGATAGTGATAGGAGATTCAATGGTTAGAGGAACAGACAGGAGATTCTGTGGTCGCGAACGAGACTCCCGGATGGTATGTTGCCTCCCGGGTGCCAGGGTCAGGGATGTCTCGGATCGAGTCTACGGGATTCTTAAGGGGGAGGGGGAGCAGCCAGAAGTTGTGGTACACATCGGTACCAATGACATAGCTAGGAAAAGGGATGAGGATCTGAAAAGCGAATATCGGGAGTTAGGTTGGAAGCTGAAAGGCAGGACGAGCAGAGTAGTAATCTCAGGATTGATACCGGTGCCACGTGCTAGTGAGGCTAGAAACAGGGAGCAGCTGAACACGTGGCTACAGAGCTGGTGTAGGAGGGAGGGCTTCAGATATGTGGATCATTGGGATACCTTCTGGGGAAGGTGGGACCAGTACAAGAAGGACGGGTTGCATCTGAACTGGAGGGGCACCAATATCCTGGGCGGGAGGTTTGCTAGAGCTCTTCGGGAGGGTTTAAACTAGTTTGGCAGGGGGATGGGAACCGGAGCTACGGATCAGTGGATGGGGTAGCTGTTGAACAGGCAGACACAGAGTGCAGAGAGTCTGCGAGGAAGGTTAGACAGTTGACAGGGCAAAGTTGCAGCCAGTATGATGGGTTGAAGTGTGTCTATTTTAATGCAAGAAGTGTCAGGAATAAGGGTGATGAACTTAGAGCATGGATCAGTACTTGGAGCTACGATGTTGTGGCCATTACGGAGACTTGGGTATCACAGGGGCAGGAATGGATGTTGGATGTTCCGGGGTTTAGATGTTTCAAAAGGAATAGGGAGGGAGGTAAAAGAGGTGGGGGAGTGGCATTGCTAATCAGGGATAGTATCACAGCTGCAGAAAGGGAGGTCGTCGAGGAGGGTTTGTCTACTGAGTCATTATGGGTGGAAGTCAGAAACAGGAAAGGAGCAGTCACTTTGTTGGGAGTTTTCTATAGACCCCCCAATAGCAACAGAGACACGAAGGAACAGATTGGGAGGCAGATTTTGGAAAGGTGCAGAAGTAACAGGGTTGTTGTCATGGGTGACTTCAACTTCCCTAATATTGATTGGAACCTCCATAGTGCAAATAGTTTGGATGGAGCAGATTTTGTCAGGTGTGTCCAGAAAGGTTTCCTGACTCAATATGTAGATAGGCCGACTAGAGGGGAGGCTATGTTGGATTTGGTGCTTGGCAACGAACCAGGCCAGGTGGCAGATCTCTCGGTGGGAGAGCATTTCGGTGATAGTGATCACAACTCCCTGACCTTTACTATAGTCATGGAGAGGGACAGGAGCAGACGGGATGGGAAAATATTTAATTGGGGGAGGGGAAATTACAATGCTATTAGGCAGGAACAGGGGAGCATAAATTGGGAACAGATGTTCTCAGGGAAATGCACGACAGAAATGTGGAGGTTGTTTAGGGAGCACTTGCTGCGACTGCTGGATAGGTTTGCCCCGATGAGGCAAGGAAGGGATGGTAGGGTGAAGGAACCTTGGATGACAAGAGATGTGGAACAGCTAGTCAGGAGGAAGAAGGAAGCTTACTTAAGGTTGAGGAAGCAAGGATCAGACAGGGCTCT
This sequence comes from Heterodontus francisci, assembly GCF_036365525.1. Lineage (NCBI taxonomy): Eukaryota > Metazoa > Chordata > Chondrichthyes > Heterodontiformes > Heterodontidae > Heterodontus > Heterodontus francisci. The sequence continues at coordinate 120,890,882 of NC_090381.1, read as the reverse complement.
AGAGGGTTACAAGGTAGCCAGGAAGGAACTGAAGAATGGACTTAGGAGAGCTAGAAGGGGACATGAAAAAGTCTTGGCGGGTAGGATTAAGGAAAATCCCAAGGCGTTCTACATTGATGTGAGGAACAAGAGGATGGCCAGAGTGAGGGTAGGGCCGATCAGGGATAATGGAGGAAACTTGTGCCTGGAGTCGGAGGAGGTAGGGGAGGTCCTTAATGAATACTTTGCTTCAGTATTCACTAGTGAGAGAGACCTGGTCGTTTGTGAGGACAGCGTGAAACAGGCTGATATGCTCAAACAGGTTGATGTTAAGAGGGAGGATGTGCTGGAAATTTTGAAAGACATGAGGACAGATAAGTCCCCGGGGCCAGACGGGATATACCCAAGGATATTACGGGAAGCGAGGGAAGAGATTGCTGCGCCTTTGGCGATGATCTTTGTGTCCTCACTGTCCACTGGAGTAGTACCAGATGATTGGAGGGTGGCAAATGTTGTTCCCTTGTTCAAGAAAGGGAATAGGGATAACCCTGGGAATTATAGACCAGTCAGTCCTACGTCGGTAGTGGGCAAATTATTGGAGAGGATTCTGAGAGACAGGATTTATGATTATTTGGAAAAGCATGGTTTAATTAGAGACAGTCAGCATGGCTTTGTGAGGGGCAGGTCATGCCTCACAAGCCTTATTGAATTCTTTGAAGATGTGATAAAACACATTGATGAAGGAAGAGCAGTGGATGTGGTGTATACGGATTTTAGCAAGGCGTTTGATAAGGTTCCCCATGGTAGGCTCATTCAGAAAGTAAGGAGGCATGGGATACAGGGAAAGTTGACTGTCTGGATACAAAATTGGCTGGCCCATAGAAGTCAGAGGGTGGTAGGAGATGGAAAGTATTCAGCATGGAGCTCGGTGACCAGTGTTGTTCCACAAGGATCTGTTCTGGGACCTCTGCTCTTTGTGATTTTTATAAATGACTTGGATGAGGAAGTGGAAGGCTGGGTTAGCAAGTTTGCCGATGACACGAAGGTTGCTGGAGTTGTGGATAGTGTGGAGGACTGTTGTAGGTTGCAACGGGACATTGACAGGATGCAGAGCTGGGCTGAGAAATGGCAGATGGAGTTCAACCTGGAAAAGTGTGAAGTGATTCATTTTGGAAGGTCGAATTTGAATGTGGAATGGAGACTTAAATACAGGATTCTTGGTAGTGTGGAGAAACAGAGGGATCTTGGGGTCCATGTCCATAGATCGCTCAAAGTTGCCACCCAAGTTGATAGGGTTGTTAAGAAGGCGTATGGTGTGTTGGCTTTCATTAACAGGGGGATTGAGTTTAAGAGCCGCGAGGTTATGCTGCAGCTCTATAAGGCCCTGGTTCGACCACACTTGGAATATTGTGTTCAGTTCTGGTCGTCTCATTATAGGAAGGATGTGGAAGCTTTAGAGAGGGTGCAGAGGAGATTTACCAGGATGCTGCCTGGACTGGAGGGCATGTCCTACGAAGAAAGATTGAGGGAGCTAGGGCTTTTCTCATTGGAGCGAAGAAGGATGAGAGGTGACTTGATAGAGGGGTACAAGATGATGAGAGGCATAGATAGAGTGGATAGTCAGAGACTTTTTCCCAGGGTGGAAAGGGCTATCACCAGGGGTCATAATTTTAAGGTGATTGGAGGAAGGTTTCGGGGAGATGTCAGAGGTAGGTTCTTTACACAGAGAGTGGTGGGTGCGTGGAATGCACTGCCAGCGGTGGTAGTAGAAGCAGATACATTAGGGGCATTTAAGCGACTCTTGGATAGGTACTTGGATGATAGTAGAATGAAGGGTAGGTAGTTACTTAGATCTTAGAGTAGGTTAAAGGTTCGGGACAACATCGTGGGCCGAAGGGCCTGTACTGTGTTGTACTGTTCTATGTTCTATGTTCTAAAGTCCGAGAACCATATCCCAGGATTCTGATAAATATCCCAGCATACTCTATATATCCGAATCTAATTTTGGGGTAATTTAAGGGGATAAATTAAGGGTAAGTCATGGCAGGGCAGCTCAGCAACGTGGAGTACAGATAGGCATTTCTGTGGCTGCAAATGAGACTCCAGGATGGTATGTTGCCTCCCTGGTGCGAGGGTCAAGGATGACTCAGAGCGATTACAGGACATTCTGAAGGGGGAGGGTAAACAGCCAGTGGTCGTGGTACACATTGGTACCAACGACATAGGTAGAAAGAGGGATGAGGTCCTGCAACAATAATTTAGGGAGTTAGGTAGCAGATTAAAAAGCAGGACTTCTAAGGTTGTAATCTCTGGATTACTCCTGGTGTCACGTGCTACTGAGTAAAGGAATAGGAGGATAGAGCAGATGAATATGTGGCTGAAGAGATGGTACACGAGGGAGGGCTTTAGTTTCCTGGAACACTGGGTCTGTTTCTGGCGAAGGTGGGACCTGTACAAGTTGGACGGGTTGCACCTGAACTGGAACGGGACCAACATCCTTGCTGGAAGGTTTGCTAGTTTAAACTAATTTGGCAGGGGGATGGGATACAGAGTGGAGTTACAGTAGGAGGTGATGCACAGTCAAATATAGAAGAGAAACTGAGTCAGTCTGGAAGGCAGAGCAAATATAGACCTGTTAAAGCACAAGTGAATAATGCAAGGCTGGATTGTATCTATTTTAACACAAGGAATCTTACTAGTAAGGCAGATGAACTGAGGGCATTGATTCACACATGGGATTATGATATTATTGCTATCACAGAGACATGGTTGAGGGAGGGGCAGGACTGGCAGCTCAATATTCCAGGGTATAGAATCTTCAGGCGTGACAGGGGAGGGGATAAAAGAGGAGGTGGCATTGCACTGTTGATCAAGGAGTCAATTACTGCAGTAAGGAGGGATGATATCTTAGAAGGTTCTTCAAATGAGGCCATATGGGTAGAATTAAAAAACAAAAAGGGGGCAATCACTTGACTGGGAGTGTACTACAGGCCCCCAAACAATCAGGGAGAGATAGAGGAGCAGATATGTAGGCAAATCTCAGAGAGGTGTAAAAATAATAGGGTAATAATAGTCGGGGATTTCAACTTCCCCAATATTAACTGGGATAGTCTTAGTGTAAAAGGCTTAAAGGGGGCGGAATTCTTAAAATGCATCCAGGAGAGCTTTTTGAGCCAGTACGTAGAAAGTCCTACAAGAGAAGGGGCAGTAATGGACCTAATCCTAGGGAATGAAGCCGGACAAGTGGTAGAAGTATCAGTGGGGGAACATTTCAGGGATAGTCACCATAACTCTGTCCGATTTAAGTTAGTTATGGAAAAGGACAAAGATGGACCGGAAATAAAGGTACTGAATTGGAGGAAGGCCGATTTCAATTTGATAAAACAGGATCTGGCCAAAGTGGACTGGGAGCAGCTACTTGTAGGAAAGTCTACATCAGACCAGTGGGAGTCATTCAAGGAGGAAATAGTGAGAGTTCAGAGCCAACATGATCCCGTTAAGGTGAAGGGTTGGACCAACAAGTCCAGGGAACCCTGGATGTCAAGGGATATAGAGGATTGGATAAGGAATAAAAAGGAGGCTTATGGCAGATTCAGAGCGCTGAAAACAATGGAGGCACTAGAGGAGTATAGAAAGTGTAGGGGGGTACTTTAAAAAAGTAATTAGGAGAGCGAAGAGGGGATATGAAAGAACACTGGCGGGCAAGATAAAGGAAAATCCCAAGGCATTTTATAAGTATATTAAGAGCAAGAGGATAACCAGGGAAAGAGTAGGGCCCATTAGGGACCAAAGTGGCAATCTGTGTGTGGAGCCGGAGGACACAGGTGAGGTTTTAAATGATTACTTTTCATCTGTGTTCACTATGGAGAAGGTCAATGTAGGTGTAGAGATCAGGGAGGGGGATTGTGATATACTTGAAGAAATTAGCATTGAAAGGGTGGTAGTATTAGCTGTTTTGTGGCTTAAAAGTGGATAAATCCCCAGGCCCAGATGAGATGTATCCCAGGCTGTTATGTGAGGCAAGGGAGGAGATAGCAGGGCATCTGACACAAATTTTCAAATCCTCTCTGGCCACGGGAGAAGTACAAGAGGATTGGAGGACAGCGAATGTGGTACCATTATTCAAGAAGGGTAGCAGGGATAAACCAGGTAGTCACAGGCCGGTGTGTCTAACATCAGTGGTAGGGAAACAATTGGAAAAAATTCTGAGGCACAGGATTAATCTCCACTTGGCGAGGCAGGGATTAATCAAGGATAGTCAGCATGGCTTTTGAGGAGGTGACTAGATGTGTAGATGAAGATAAAGCAGTTGATGTAGTCTACATGGACTTCAGTAAGGCTTTTGATAAGGTCCCACATGGGAGATTGGTTAAGAAGGTAAGAGCCCATGGAATCCAGGGCAATTTGGCAAATTGGATCCAAAATTGGCTTAGTGGCAGGAGGCAGAGGGTGATGGTCGAGGGTTGTTTTTGTGAGTGGAAGCCTGTGACCAGTGGTGTACCACAGGGATCGGTTCTGGGACCCTTGCTGTTTGTAATTTACATTAATGATTTAGACGTGAATATAGGAGGCATGATCAGTAAGTTCACAAATGACACGATAATTTGTAGTGTCGTAAATAGTGAGGAGGAAAGCCTTCGATTACAGGACGATATAGATGGGCTGGTAAGATGGGCGGAGCAGTGGCAAATGGAATTTAATCCTGAGAAGTGTGAGGTGATGCATTTTGGGAGGACTAACAAGGCAAGGGAATATACAATGGATGGTAGGACCCTAGGAAGTACAGAGGGTCAGAGGGACCTTGGTGTACTTGTCCATAGATCCCTGAAGGCAGCAGCACAGGTAGATAAGGTGGTTAGGAAGGCATATGGGATACTTGCCTTTATTAGCCGAGGCATAGAATATAAGAGCAGGGAGGTTATGATGCAGCTGTATAAAATGCTAATTAGGTCACAGCTGGAGTACTGTGTACAGTTCTGGTCACCACACTATAGGAAAGATGAGATTGCACTGGAGAGGGTGCAAAGGAGATTCACCAGGATGTTGCCTGGGCTGGAGCATTTCAGCTATGAAGAGAGACTGGATATGCTAGGGTTGTTTTCCTTAGAACAGAGAAGGCTGAGGGGAGATATGATAGAGGTATACAAAATTATGAGGGACATTGATAGGTTAGATAGGAAGAAACTTTTTCCCTTAGCGGAGGGGTCAATAACCAGAAGGCATAGAATTAAGGTAAGGGGCAGGAGGTTTAGAGGGGATTTGAGGAAAAATGTTTTCGTCCAGAGGGTGGTTGGAATCTGGAACACACTGTCTGAAAGGGGTGGGAGAGGCAGGAACCCTCACAACATTTAAGAAGTATTTAAATGAGCACTTGAAACGCCATAGCATACAAAGCTACGGGCCAAGTGCTGGAAAATGGGATTAGAGTAGATAGGTGCTTGATGGCCGGCACAGACACGATGGGCCGAAGGGAGTGTTTCTGTGCTATATAACTCTAAGACTCTATGACTTGATATCACAGTATACCCTTGGTATATCCCAGTATACCCCATATATCCCTGAATGCCACGTATATCGCAGTGATGTGACCCCACAATTTGTGCAGAATTCTGCTTGTTAATTCTGTAACTTCACCTTTTAATGCTCATTCCATGTAATTGCATTTTATTTACAGCACAAAAACAGGCCATTTGGCCCAACCGGACAATGCTGCTGTTTATGCTTTCTTCTTATTCCTTCAGAGGATGCAGGTGTCGTTGGCCAGGCCAGCATTTATTGCCCTTCCCTAATTGCCCTTGAAAATGTGATGGTGAGCTGCCTTCTTGAACCACTGCATTCCATGTGGGGTAGGTACACCCACAGTGCTGTTAGGAAGGGAAGTCCAGGAGTTTGACCCAGCGACAGTGAAGGAATGGGGATATAGTTCCAAGTCAGGATGGTGTGTGTTACTCGGAGAGGAACTTGCAGGTGGTGGTGTTCCCATGCATCTTTTGCCCTTGTCCTTCTAGTTGCTGGAGGTCATGGGTTTGGAAGGTGCTGTCTAAGGAGCCTTGGTGCATTGCTGCAGTGCATCTCGTAGATGGTACACATTACTGCCACTGTGCGTCGGTGGTGGAGGGAGTGAATGTTTGTAGATGGGGTGCCAATCAAGCGGGCTGCTTTGTCCTGGATGGTGTCGAGCTTCTTGAGTGTTGTTGGAGCTGCACCCATCCAGGCAAGTGGAGAATATTCCATCACACTCCTGACTTGTGCCTTGTAGATGGTGAACAGGCTTTGTGGAGTCAGGAGGTGAGTTACTTGCTGCAGGATTCCCAGCTGACCTGCTCTTGCAGCCACGGGTATTTATATGGCTACTCCAGTTCAGTTTCTGGTCAATGGTAATCCCTCGGATGTTGGTAGTGGAGGATGCAGTGATGGTAATGCCATTAAGCATCCAGGGGAGATGGTTAGATTCTCTCTTGTTGGAGATGATCATTGCCTGGCACTTGTGTGGCACGAATGTTACTTGCCACTTATCAGCCCAAGCCTGGATATTGTCCAGGTCTTGCTGCATTTCTACACGGACTGCTTCAGTATCTGAGGAGTCACGAATGGTGCTGAACATTGTGCAATCATCAGCGAACATCCCCACTTCTGACCTTATGATTGAAGGAAGGTCATTGATGAAGCAGCTGAAGATGGTTGGGCCTAGGACACTACCCTGAGGAACTCCTGCAGTGATGTCCTGGAGCTGAGATGATTGACCTCCAACAACCACAACCATTTTCCGACTCCAACCAGCAGAGAGTTTTCCCCCTTCTTTCCATTGACTCCAGTTTTACACGGGCTCCTTGATGCCATACTCAGTCAAATGCTGCTTTGATATCAAGGGCAGTCACTCTCACCTCACCTCACCTTTGAAGTTCACCTCTTTTGTCTATGTTTGAACCAAGGCTGTAATGAGGTCAGCAGCTGACTGGCCCTGGCGGAACCCAAACTGAGCATCACTGAGCAGGTTATTGCTAAGCAAGTGCTGCTTGATAGAACTGTTGATGACACCTATCATCACTTTACTGATGATTGAGAGGAGACTGATGGGGCGGTAATTGGCCGTGTTGGACTTGACCTAAAGGCCTGCTCGGGTCTGCAATTGAAACCCGACCCGACCTGACCACCGGAATGAGGTTAATATATTAAAGAGGTTGTGCTCTACCTTGGATGGAATCGCTCACTGCAGACTAGTGCGGGGTCTGGATGCAAGTTTCCCAACTTGACGTCCTAGCTGTCACTGTGTCCAACGCGTCCCGACCCGACCCCGAATGTCGGACCCAGAAGAGCGATCCGATCCAAACCCAACATGTCATCGGGCCCAGTTGGGTTCGGGTTGCGTAGCCATGCTCTAATTTGTCCTGCTTTTTGTGTTCAGGACATACCTGGGCAATTTTCCACATTGCAGGGTAGATGCCAGTGTTGTAGCTGTTCTGGAACAGCTTGGCTAGGGGTGCGGCAAGTTCTGGAGCACAGGTCTTCAGTACTACTGCCGGAATATTGTCAGGGTCCATAGTCTTTGCAGTATCCAGTGCCTTCAGTCGTTTCTTGATATCACGCGGAGTGAATCGAATTGGCTGAAGTCTGGCATCTGTACTGCTGGGGACTTCAGGAGGAGGCTGAGATGGATCATCAACTCAGCACTTCTGGCTGAAGATTGTTGCAAATGCTTCAGCCTTATCTTTCGCACTGATGTGCTGGGCTCCCCCATCATTGAGGATGGGAATATTTGTGGAGCCACCTGCTCCAGTTAGTTGTTTAATTGTCCACCACCATTCATGGCTGGATGTGGCAGGACTGCAGAGCTGAGATCTGATCCGTTCGTTACGGGATCGCTTAGCTCCTTCTATCGCATGCTGCTTACGCAGTTTGGCATGCAGATAGTCCTGTGTTGTAGCTTCACCAGGTTGACACCTTATTTTGAGGTATGCCTGGTGCTGCTCCTGGCATGCCCTCCTGCACTCTTCATTGAACCAGGGTTGGTCTCCTGGCTTGATGGTAATGGTAGAGTGGGGGATATGCCAGGCCATGAGTTTACAGATTGTGGCTGAGTACAATTCTGCTGCTGCTGATGGCCCACAGCGCCTCATGGATGCCCAGTTTTGCGTTGCTAGATCTGTTCAAAATCTATCCCATTTAGCACGGTGATAGTGCCACACAACACGATGGATGGTATCCTCAATGTGAAGGCAGGCCTTTGTCTCCAAAAGGACGGTGCGGTGGTCACTCCTACCAATACTGTCACGGACAGATGCATCTGCGGCAGGCAGATTGGTGAGGACGAGGTCAAGTATGTTTTTCCCTCAAGTTGGTTCCCCACCACCTGCCGCAGATCTAGTCTAGAAGCTATGTCCTTTAGGACTTGGCCAGCTTGGTCAGTACTGGTGCTACCAAGCCACTCTTGGTGATGGACATTGAAGTCCCCCACCCAGAGTATATTCTGTACCCTTGCCACCCTCAGTGCTTCCCCCAAGTAGTGTTCAACATGGAGGAGTACTGACTCAACAGCCGAGGGTTCAGTGGTAGGTGGTAATCAGCAGGAGGTTTCCTTGCCCATGTTTGACCTGATGCCATGAGACTTCATGGGGGCCCGAGTCAATGCTGAGGACTCCCAGGGCAACTCCCTCCCGACTGTATATCACTGTGCCGCCACCTCTGCTGGGTCTGTCCTGCCAGTGGGACAGGACATACCAGGGGATGGTGATTGCACTGTCTGGGACATTGTCTGTTAGGTATGATTCCGTGAGTATGACTATGTTGCTTGACTAGTCTGTGGGACAGCTCTCCCAACTTTGGCACAAGCCCCCAGATGTTAGTAAGGAAGGTTTTGCAGTGTCGACAGGCCTGGGTTTGCCGTTGTCGTTTCGGGTGCCAAGTTCAATGCCGGGTGGTCCGTCTGGATTCATTCCTTGTCGACTTTATAACGGTTAGATACGACTGAATGGTTTGCTTGCGCAATTCAGTGTCGGCCACATTGCTGTGGGTCTGGAGTCACATGTAGGCCAGACCAGGTAAGGACAGCAGATTTCCTTCCCTAAAGGACATCAGGGAACCAGATGGTTTTTTACCTAATTTATCTAATTTCCACTTAAAATACATCTATACTATTCACCTCAACCACTCCTTGTAGTGAATTCTCCTTTCTAACACTCTCTGGGTAAAGAAGTTTCTCTAGTCCCTCATTCTGGTACCCCTTACAAGTGGAAACATCTTCTGCACATCTGCTTTATCAAAACCTTTCATGATTTTAAAGAGCACTTTCAGGTCATCCCTCAATTCTCATCCTCATGTTCAATTCCTTCCATGTCTTTTCCCTCCCTCTGTCTGTAACCTCCTCCAGCCCTACAACCCTCCAAGATCTCTACACTCCTCTCATTCAGGCCTCTTGAACATTTCTGATTCTAATTCCTCCACCTCCAGCTGCCTGGGCCCTAAGCTCTGGAATTTCCTCCCTAAATCTCTCCCCCTCTCTGCCTTTCTCTTCTCCTTTAAGATGTCCCTTAAAACCTACCTCTTTTGCCAAGATTTTGTCCCCTGTTCTATTATCTCCTTTTGTGGCTCATGTCAATTTTTTTGAGAACGCTTTACTAACATTTTACGACATTAAAGGCACCATATAAATGTAAGTTGTTATTGTTGTTGTTGTCAAGAAGGGCCCAGATTACAGGATGAGTCTGCACAGGGTGAGCAACAGTCTCGAATTGAGTAAGGAAGTGAAAATATTATCCAGAATATTTGAGTGAGGCACTGGAGGATGAAAGAGCTCAGTGAAACAGACCAATCAGCTCCTTTAGGACCTGCAGAGAAAATGGGACAGAAGTGGAGACAGGTTTGTCGGTGTGTACAGTTGACTCTATTTTTTTCTCCCCTGTGCGGTCTCTCCTCATCAACATCCATGAATCTTCCAACGCCCTCTGCCACTTTAACAGTTTCCAGTTTCCCGGCCCTAACCGTCTCCCCTTCACTATGGACGTTCAATCTCTCTGCACCTCCATCCCCCACCAGGATGGTTTGAGGGCTCTCCGCTTCTTCCTGGAACAGAGGCCCAACCAGTCCCCATCCACCACCACCCTCCTCCACCTGGCTGAACTTGTTCTCACATTGAACAACTTCTCCTTCAAATCCACTCACTTCCTTCAAGTAAAAGGTGTTTCTATGGGTTCTAGTTATACGTGTCTTTTTGTGGGATATGTCGAACATTCCTTGTTCCAGTCCTACTCAGGCCCCCTCCCTCACCTCTTCTTCTGGTTCATTGATGACTGTATTGGTGCCGTTTCCTGCTCTCATCCTGAACTGGAAAATTTCATTGACTTTGTCTCCAATTTCCACCCTTCTCTCACCTTAACATGGTCTTTCTCCGATGCTTCCCTTCCCTTCCTCAACTTCTCTGTCTCCATTTCTGGGGATAGGTTATCAATTAATAAGCCCACCAACTCCCACAGCTACCTGGACTATATTTTCTCACACCCTGCTTCCTGCAAGGACTCTATTCCATTCTCCCAGTTTCTCCGTCTCTGTTATGTCTGTTCTGAAGATGCAACCTTCCATATTGACGCTTCCGATATGTCTTCCTTTTTCCGCAACTAAGGACTCCCCCCACCATGGTTGACAGGACTCACGACCATGTCCGTTTTATTTCCTGCACTTTTGCTCTCACCCCTTCCCCTCCCTCCAGAACCATGACAGGGTTCCTCTTGTCCTCACCTTCCATCCCACTGGTCTCTATTCAACGGATCACCCTCTGCCATTTCTGCCACCTCCAATGTGATGCCACATCTTCCCCTCCCCTTTCAGCATTCCGAAGGGACTGTTCTCTCCTCGACAGTCTGGTCTACTCCTTAATCGCCCCCAACACCCCCTCCCCTTCCCACGACAACTTTCCATGCAAGCGCAGGAGATGCAACATCTGCCCTTTTACCTCCTCTCTCCTCACCATCCAAGGCCCCAAACACTCTTAGCAGGTGAAACAGCGATTTTTGTGTAATTCTTTCAATTTCGTATCCTGTTTTCACTGCTCAAAATGTGTCTATAATGGGGAGACCAGACTGGGTGATCACTTTATGGAACAAACAAGCATGACTCCGAGTTTCCTGTCACCTGACATTTTAATTCTCCACTCAACTCCAAATCTGACCTTTCTGTCCTTGGCCTCCTACACTGTTTTAACCAATCTCAATGTAAGCTCGAGGAACAGCACCTCATAGAATCAGAGAATCAAAGAATTGTTACAACACACATCTTTCGACTGGGCACTTTACAGCTTTCCAGACTGAACATTGAGCTAACATACGAACATACAAATTAGGAGCAGAAGAAGGCCATTCGGCCCCTCGAGCCTGCTCTGCCATTCAATAAGATCATGGCTGATCTGTTTGTGTCTCGAATTCCACACTCCCATCTACCCCCGATAATCTTTGATTCTCTTGCCTAACAAGAATCTATCTACCTCCGCCTTAAAAATATTCAATGTTCCTGCCTCCACCAACTTCTGAGGCAGTGAGTTCCAAAGTCGCACAGCCCTCAGAAAAATTTCTCCTCATTTCTGCCCTAAAAGGGCGACCCCTAATTTTAAAACAGTGTCCCCTAGTTCTGAACTCACCCACATGAGGAAACATTCATTCCACATCCACCTTGTCAGGACTGTTCAGGATCTTATAAACTTCAATCAAGTCTCCCCTCACTCTTCTAAACAAGCCCAGTCTGTCCAACCTTCCTCACAAGACAAAAGAGTTTGCAAGTTCTCCCTGTGTCTGCGTGGGTTTTCTCCGGGTGCTCCGGTTTCCTCCCACAAGCCAAAAGACTTGCAGGTTGGTAGGTAAATTGGCCATTATAAATTGCCCCTAGTATAGGTAGGTGGTAGGGAAATATAGGGACAGGTGGGGATGTGGTAGGAATATGGGATTAGTGTAGGATTAGTATAAAATGGGTAGTTGATGGTCGGCACAGACTCGGTGGGCCGAAGGGCCTGTTTCAGTGCTGTATCTCTAAACTAAACTAAATTAAACTAAACCCGCTCATTCCGGGTATCAATCTCGTAAACCTCCTCTGAACCGCCTCCAACACATTCACACCCTTCCTTAAATAAGGAGACCAAAACTGCACACAGTATCCGAGATGTGGTCTCACCAATGCCCTGTATAACTGAAGCATAACATCCTTACTTTTATTTTCAATTCCTCTCGTAATAAAGGATAGCATTCCATTAGCCTTCTTTATTACTTGCTGTATCTGCATACTAACTTTTCATTAATTTCATTAATTTCAGATGATAATCTCTGCCCCATTTTTTTGATGGTGGCTGTTGGTGATGACTCTGTTGGTGATGACTCTGTTGGTGATGATTCTGCCCTTCTGGAAGTTGGCAAACGCAACACTGCTATTCAAGTAAGGAGGGAGAGAGAAAACAGGAACTACAGACCAGTTAGCCTGGCATCAGTCGTTGGGAAAATGCTAGAATCTATTATTTAGGAAGTATTAACAGGGCACTTAGAAAATCAGATGATCAGTCAGAGTCAACACAGTTGTATGAAAGAAAATCATGTTTGATAAATCTTTTAGAGTTTTCTGAGATGTAACAAGCAAATAGGGATAGGCAATAAAGGGAAACTTGTGGTTATAGAATATTTAGAATTTCAGAAGGCATTCTGATAAGATGCCACACAAAATGAGGGCTCATGGTATTGGGGGTAATATATGAACATGGATAGAGAATTAGTTAAAGACAGAAAACAGAATAGAATAAACGGGTCATTTTCAGTTTGGCAGGCTGCTATAAGTTGATAAAAACAAAATACTGCAGATGCTGGAAATCTGAAATAAAAACAGAAAGTGCTGGAAATACTCAGTAGGTCTGGCAGCATCTGTGGAGAGAGAAACAGAGTTAACGTTTCAGGTCTGTGACCTTTCATCGGAACTGGCAAAGGTTAGAAAAGAATTAGCTTTTAAGCAAGTGAAGGGGATGGGGTGGGGGCGGTGGTGATGGTGGGAAAGACAACAAAAGGGGAGGTGTTTGATAGGGCAGAGCACAGGAGAGATGAAATAGCAAAGCTGTCCTGGGACAAAGACGAAGAGTGTGTTAATGCTTGTGGTGAAAGACAAAGCATTAGTCCAGAGAGAGTGTTAATAGTGGAATAATGAGAAGTTCGATCTACATGAAAAACTGGCACATGGTGAAAAAAAAGTAAAATAAAATAAAATATATTAAAAAAAGGCCAGTTTTTGAAGTTATTGAACTCAATGTTCAGTCTGCAAGGCTGGAGAGTGCCTAATAGAAAGATCAGGTGCTGCTCCTCGAGCTTGTGTTGATGTTCACTGGAACACTGGAGCAGGATAAAGACAGAAATGTGGGCATGAGAGCAGGCGGGGTGGGTGTTGAAATGGGAAGCAACCGCAAGCTCGGGGTCATGCGTTCAGACTGAGTGGAGGTGTTCCACGTTTTTATCTAAGTTTACTGTGTGTACTATATTGTCAGTGTGCTATTAGTGTAGAATAAGGATTGTACACTTTGGGTCACAGCAACAGGTGTTTATTTTTAGGGGTCTTCTCACTAAGGTATCTCCTTGAACACTGAGCAGCATGAGGGACAGACTCATGACATCAACATACGAATAGACGAATTAGGAGCAGGAGTAGGCCACTCGGCCCCTTGAGCCTGCTCCGCCATTGAATAAATTCATAGCTGAACTGATTACTCCTCATTTCCACCTACCCCCGATAACCTTTCACCCCCTTGCTTATCAAGAATCTATTTACCTCTGCCTTAAAAATATTCAAAGACTCTGCTTCCACCACCTTTTGAGGAAGAGAATTCCAAAGACTCATGACCTTCTGAGAGAAAAGATTTCTCCTCATCTCTGTCTTAAATGGACGACCCCTTATTTTTAAACAGTGACCCCTAGTTTGAGATTCTCCCACAAGGGGAAACATCCTTTCCACATCCACCCTGTCAAGACCCCTCAGGATCTTCAATCAAGTCACCTCTTACTCTTCTAAACTCCAGCGGATACAAGCCTAGCCTGTCCAATCTTTCCTCATAAGACAACCTGCCCATTCCAGGTATTAGTCTAGTAAACCTTCTCTGAACTGTTCCCAACGCATTTACATCCTTTCTTAAATAAGGAGACCAGTACTGTACACAGTACTCCAGATGTGGTCTCACCAATGCCCTGTATAGCCGAAGCATAACCTCCCTACTTTTGTATTCTATTCCCCTCGCAATAAACAATAACATTCTATTAGCTTTCCTAATTACGTGCTGTACCTGCATACTAACCTTTTGCGATTCATGCACTAGGACACCCAGATCCCTCTGCATCTCAGAGCTTTGCAATCTCTCACCATTTAGATAATATGCTTCTTTTTTATTCTTCCTGCCAAAATGGACAATTTCACATTTTTCCACATTATACTCCATTTTCCAGATCTTTGCCCACTCAATTAACCTATCTATATCCCTTTGTAGCCCCCTTATGTCCTCTTCACAACTTACTTTCCCACCTATCTTTATGCCATCAGCAAATTTAGCAACCATACCTTCGGTCCCTTCATCTAAATCATTTATATAAATTGTAAAAAGTTGAGGCTCCAGCACTGATCCCTGTGACACACCACTCGTTAGATCTTGCTAACCATAAAATGACCCATTTATGCCTACTCTCTGTTTCCTGTTAGCTAGCCAATCTTCTATCCATGCCAATATGTTACCCCTCACACCATGAGCTTTTATTTTCTGCAATAACCTTTGATGTGGCACCTTATCAAATGCCGTCTGGAAATCTAAGTACAATACATCCACTGGTTCCCCTTTATACATAGCACATGTAACTCCCTCAAAGAACTCCAATAAATTGGTTAAACATGATTTCCCTTTCACAAAACCATGTTGACTCTGCCTGATTACCTTGAATTTTTCTAAGTGCCCTGCTATAACATCTTTAATAATAGCTTCTAACATTTTCCCTATGACAGTTGTTAAGCCAACTGGCCTGTAGTTTCCTGCTTTCTGTCTCCCTCCCTTTTTGAATAAAGGAGTTGCATTTGCTATTTTCCAATCTAATGGAACCTTCCCCAAATCTAGGGAATTTTGGAAAATTAAAACTAACACATCAACTATCACACTAGCCACTTCTTTTAACACCCTAGGATGAAGTCCATCAGGACCCGGGGACTTGTCAGCCCGCAGCTCCAACAATTTGTTCAATACCACTTCCCTGGTGATCGTAATTTTCTTGAGTTCCTCCCTCCCTTCCATTTCCTGACTTACAGCTAATTCTGGGATGTTACTTGCATCCTCTATAGTGAAGACCGAATCCTGTGATGGTGCTTAAGGTCTATAAACATAATCCACCCAGCAACAGCTTATGTACATTGTACGACATCACCCCCCAAGTCTCTGACTTCATTCATCAGGTCTGTAACGCTGTGGGGTTCTCACGACTCTGCCATAGCGTGTTCTTCTTTCGTTTGTTTGGGGTATTGAGTCTTTCAGCTCTTTTTCCTTACTTTCCTGTGGGTGAGTGGAATCATCAGATGACTCATGTTTTCTGTCTTCACTGTCGTCTGGCTGATTTGTTGTTGTTTGTATCACCACTTCATAAGCTCTGTCTAGTAGCTGATTCTTTTGAATTTTCATCAATTGTTTTTTCGGAGATGCCAGGACCAATGATCTTCTATTTCTTCTTATCCATCCTTGGTCTGTCTGGACATTGTAGGACCCAGGATATGGAGATTTCTCCATCACTTCCCCACATCGACCCTGGTCTTTAGTTCAAACCAAATCTCCAGATGGTAGATCTGTTTGCATTTTTGCTTTGTAACGTCTATCATTTTAGATGACCTTTCCTTCTCTTCTTTCTCCCTCACCCTTTCCCAGTCCTCAGCACCCACTCATGGCTGAAGGGTGCTTGGGAGTGTGGGTAGTTGTGTTGTCAGCCTCCAACCCAACAGCAACTCACATGGAGCCAGCTTGTTCTGGAGTGGCGTTAATTGATGGTTTAACAGTGCTAGCTGAAAATTCTTATTCTTTTTTGCAGCATTTTTGTGGTTCGAACACATCTCTCTGCTTCTCCGTTGCCCCAGGGGTACCTCAGTGAACTAGTAACATGGGAAAACCCATATGTTTCCACAAAATGTTGGATGGTTTCATTCACGAATTTGTGGACCATTATCGGAGATCATTAGGTCTGGAATGCCATGTGTAGTGAAAATTTCTTTAAGTGATTTGATTACGGCTTCAGAGCTCTAGCCATGTATTGGTTGACTTCAGCCCATCTAGATGTTAGAGGAACTTCCAAGCCTGTTTGTGAAGAAGACACTGAGACTAGGATGCTTTGGTGGAGATTGTTTATTGCTTGCCACAGAACTTACTTCTCTACTTCTAACACCCAGCCAGTGCTGGCTGGCTCTTTATATATACATCTCAGTACAATTAACTAATCAACACCCAACACCTGTTCATCCTACTACCTTCAACTACTAGGTATTTAACATCCGTTAACAGAACTTATTAGACACACACTAGAGTAATAATCAATGACAATAAGCAAAATCTGCCCTTTATGTTCAAACAAGTCTATTCCTAGTCACTACCATGGCCTGGACGGAAACTGGCTCTCTAGAGTCCTGTTTGGTAGAAGCACATGGAAATACACCTGGAAATCATCTCTTCGATCTCCTTGGAAACCCCTAGCTATCATACTGGGTTCCTAGCTGTTGCTCAACACTTGGTGATTCCAAAGTGCCCGTGGCGTAGTTTCTCCAGGATGTCTATTCTTAAAGCCTTTGGAATAACTAGTCTTTTGTCATAGACTAGTAACTCATTGACCATAGTAAGATGGCTTCATTGCTCATAATACATTCTCAGGATTGGGATATTTGGCATATATTCTGGCCAAAATTCTTGGCAAAAATTTCTTTTTTTTTTGCAGACTTTGTCTTCTTTCTGTCGGTGTAATTTGGTGTAATCTTTGAGCAGTTGTTGGCAAATCTCAGTTATAGCTAAAGCAAAAACTTCCACTTCCTCCAAGAATGAGACATCTCCTGGTTCAGGTAGATTGTTTTATGCTCTCGATAATGCGTCAGCTGTCACCTGTTGCTTCCCTGGGACATATTCAGTTATTGTGTCATATCACATAAGTCATAGTCGAAATCTCTGTACCCTTGGGGCTAATTTTGCTAACTCCTTGGAATTAAGCAATGTTACTAGTGGCTTGTGGCCAGTTTCGATCTTGACCTTGAGGCCCAAGACATAGTCTGAAAATGTTTTACATGCCCATGTTGCTGCTAATGCTTCCTTTTCCATCACTGTGTACCTTCACTCTGTCTCTGACAGCAAACAAGAGGCAAAGTACACAGGCCTGTATCATCCATCTTTTTGAAGCTGGAACAGGACTGCAACTAATACTGTTGATGATGCAACTGCTGCAATGATGGTCACTAGTTCCAGATCATAATGTGCCAAAACCTCTGGTGAAGTCAACAATTCTTTGATCTTCTCAAAAGAATCTTTCTGACTATCTCCCCAGCACCAGGCATTGCTGTTCTTTAGCAGTTGTCATAGAGACTCATTAATAGTTGCTAGATTTCGTAGAACTTTCCCACATGGTTAACCATACCCATGAATCTCTGTAGAGCTGTTATATTCCTTGGCTGTGGGAAATCTTTTCTTGCCTTCATCTTCTGTGCACCTATTGTGATTCCAGATCCATCAATTATGTGGTCAAGGAATCTTACCGTCGACTGTGAGAATACACACGTGTCATTTGTGAGCCCTGCCTCTTGTAATCTGTGTCATTCTGCTCTCACCCTTGCGTTGTGTTCTTCCTCTCTTGCTCCATGAATCAGAACATCATCCCTGTGGCAGATGATTCCCTCCTAACCTTCTAGGAATATCCCTGGTGCCGACGCTATACCGAATGGCAATCTGCCGAAGGGTGTGATAAAGGTGGTTAACAGTTTAGACTCCAAATGTAAAGGAAACTGCCAGAACTTGCTATATGCGTCCAACTTTGTGAATATGGAGTTTTTTCCCAATTCGGCAAGGCTGTTGTTGACTGATGCCATCGGGTGAATCTCTCTCTCTACAGCTTTATTGAGTTGTGTAAGGGCCACACAAATCCTAATAGACTCATTTGGTTTTCTTACTGGGACAATCCCAGAATACTACCTGGTAGGTATAGTCACAAGGATGTTTGCAAGTATGGTGTGAAAGCCCTAAATGTTGACGATCACACCTGGGAGTCACTAGCTGGCGAAAGAGGGAAATGGCAACACATCCTGTGGACTGGTATGCATTATCGCGATGACCAGTGACTACAGCAGCTTGGCAACAGGCACCAACGCCAAAAACAACAACTCACAGTGTCACTTGGCAGCTTCACATGCAGCACTCATGGCAGAACCTGCCTCTCGAGGATTGGCCTTCACAGCCATCAACAAAGGTGCAACAAGAGAAGACACTGCACTTAAATAGATTGTTTGCTGCATGCCCATCATCATTTGTAGATGGAAGGGTGCCAACCAGTAGTCCAGAGGCCTTAGACACAGGTTCAAATCCCACCATGGCAGCTGGTGGAATTTAAATTCAATTAATTAATAAAAATCTGGTTCACAATGTCCTTTAAGGAAGGAAATCTGCCATCCTTACCTGGTCTGGCCTACATGTAACTCCAGACCCACAGCAATGTGGTTGACCCTTAACTGTCCTCCGAAATGGAAGAGGAAGCCATTCTCTGGTCAAGGGCAATTTGGGATGGACAACAAACCCTGGCCTTACCAGCAATGCCCACATCCCATGAAAGAATTTTTTAAAAATTCAAAGTTGGGTGGGAAAGTAAGCTGTGAGGAACTGTGTGGTGGTACTATAAAAATCTAGAGCCCCCTGGTTATCTAGTAGCTTATAGGGTGAGATAAAGCAGAAAATGAAAGCTTATGATGGTCACAAAAAACTTATTACTTTAGAAAGCCTAGAGGAGTAAAGAAAGTGCAGGGGTGAAGTAAAAAAGGAAATTAGGAAAGCAAAGCGAGGATGTGAAAAATTATTGGCAGGTAAATAAAGGAAAATCCAAAGATGTTTTATCAGTACATTAAGAGCAAGAGGATAACTAAGGAAAAGGTAGAGCCTATCAGAGATGTACAAGGGAACTTGAGTGGATGCAGAAGATGTGGGCAGGGTTCTTAATGAGTACTTAGTCTCTGTCTTCACAAAGGAGAGAGATAATGCAGACATTGTAGTCAAAGAGGAGGAGTGTGAAATATTAGATATGATAAGCATAATGAGAGAGGAAGTACTAGAGATTCTGACATCCTTGAAAGTGGATAATTCACCAGGGCCAGATGGATTGCATCCCAGCTTGTTAAAGGAAGCCAGGGAGGAAATAGTTGATGAGGGTAGTGCAGTGGATGTGGGATACATGGATTTTAGTAAGGCATTTGACAAGGTCCCACATGGCAGACTGGTCAGAAAAATAAAAGCCCACGGGATCCAGGGGAATGTGGCAAGTTGGATCCAAAATTGGTTCAGTGACAGGAAACAAATGGGAATGGTCGACAAATGTTTTTACAAATGGAAGGCGGTTTCCAGTGGTGTTCCACAGGGCTCAGTGTTGGGTATACATTAATGATTTGGACCTAAATGTAGGAGGCAAAGAAACATAGAAAATAGGCACAGGAGTAGGCCATTTGGCCCTTCGAGGCTGTACCGCCATTTAATACGATCATGGCTGATTGTCCAAACTCAGTACCCTGTTCCCACTTTCTCCCCGTATCCCTTGATCCCTTTAGCCCTAATAACTATATCTAACTCTTTCTTGAACATATTTAATGATTTGGCCTCAACTGCTTTCTGTGGTAGAGAATTCCACAGGTTCACCACTCTCTGGGTGAAGAAATCTCTCCTCATCTCAGTCCTAACTGGTTTACCCCTTATCCTTAGACTATGACCCCTGGTCCTGGACTCCCCCGCCATCGGGAACATCCTGCCTGCATCTAGTATGTCCAGTCCTGTTAGAATTTTGAAGGTTTCTATGAGATCCCCTCTCATTCTTCTAAACACTAGCGAATACAAGCCTAATCGACCCAATCTCTCCTCATACGTCAGTCCTGCCATCCAAGGAATCAAAGAACAAAGAACAAAGAACAGTACAGCACAGGAACAGGTCATTTGGCCCTCCAAGCCTGCACCGATCTTGATGCCTGCCTAAACTAAAACCTTCTGCACTTCCGGGGACCATATCCCTCTATTCCCATCCTATTCATGTATTTGTCAAGATGCCTCTTAAACGTCGCTATCGTACCTGCTTCCACCACCTCCCCCGGCAACAAGTTCCAGGCACTCACCACCCTCTGTGTAAAGAACTTGCCTCGCACATCCCCTCTAAACTTTGCCCCTCTCACCTTAAACCTATGTCCCCTAGTAACTGACTCTTCCACCCTGGGAAAAAGCTTCTGACTATCCACTCTGTCCATGCCGCTCATAACTTTGTAAACCTCTATCATGTCGCCCCTCCACCTCCGTCGTTCCAGTGAAAACAATCCGAGTTTATCCAACCTCTCCTCATAGCTAATGCCCTCCAGACCAGGCAACATCCTGGTAAACCTCTTCTGTACCCTCTCCAAAGCCTCCACGACCTTCTGGTAGTGTGGCGACCAGAATTGCACACATCAGTCTGGTGAACCTTCACTGCACTCCCTCCATAGCAAGAACATCCTTCCTCAGATAAGGAGACCAAAACTGCACACAATATTCCAGGTGTGGCCTCACCACAGCCTTGTATAATTGCAGCAAAACATCCCTGCTCCTGTACTCGAATCCTCTTGCTATGAAGGCCGACATACCATTTGCCTTCCTAACAGCCTGCTGCACCTGCATGCTTACTTTCAGCGACTGGTGCACGAGGACACCCAGGTCTCGCTGCACCTCCCCCTTTCCCAATCTATCACCGTTCAGATAATCACTGTGCAAATCACACTGGAGCTTCTCTGCATCCTCCTCACAGCTCACATTCCCACCCAGCTTTGTGTCATCTGCAAACTTGGATATATTACATTTAATTCCCTCATCTATATCATTAATGTGAATAGCTGGGGTCCTAGCACTGACCCCTGCAGTACCCCACTAGTCACTGCCTTCCACTCGGAAAAAGACCCGTTTATTCCTACTCTTTGTTTCCTGTCTGCCAACCAGTTCTCTATCCATGTCAATACCTTACCCCCAATCCCATGTGCTTTAATTTTGCACGCTAATCTCTTAAGTGGGACCTTATCAAAAGCCTTCTGAAAGTCCAAATACACCACATCCACTGGTTCTCCTTTATCTATTCTACTAGTTATATCCTCAAAAAATTCTAGTAGATTTGTCAAGCATGATTTCCCTTTCATAAATCCATGTTGACTTTGTCCGATCCTGTCATTGTTTTCCAAGTGCTCTGCTATTACATCTTTTATAATGGACTGTAGCATTTTCCCCACGACTGATGTCAGGCTAACCGGTCTATAATTCCCTGTTTTCTCTCTACCTCCTTTTATAAATAGTGGGGTTACATTAAATACCCTCCAATCCATTGGAACTGTTCCAGAGTCTATAGAAGTTTGAAAAATGACCAGCAAAGCATCCACTATTTCAGGGGCCACTTCCTTATGAGTGGGAAATTTGCTGATGACACAAAAATTGGCCATGTAGTTGATAGTGACGAGATAGACTCCAGAATGATATCAATGGTTTTGTTGTGGAGGCAGAAAAGAGGCAAATGGAATTCAATCTGGAGAAGTGTGAGGTGATGCATTTGGGGAGGGCAAATAAAGCGAGGGAATACACAATAAACGGGAGAATACTGAGAGGTGTAGAGGTAGTGAGAGACCTTGGAGTGAATGTCCACAGGTTCCTGAAGGTGGCAGGACAGGTAGATAGAGTGGTGAAGAAGGCATATGGACTGCTTTCCTTTATTGGCCGAGGTATAGAATTCAAAAGCAGGGATGTGATGCTGGAACTGTAAAAAACACTGGTTAGGCCACAATTGGAGTATTGTGTACAGTTCTGTTCACTACATTACAGGAAGGACATAATTGCTCTGGAGAGAGTATAGAGGAGATTTACAAAAATGTTGCCAGGACTTGAAAGTTGCAGCAACGAGGAAAGATTGGATAGGCTAGGGTTGTTTTCCGTAGAACAGAGGAGGCTGAGGGGTGACTTAATTGAGGTGCACAAAGTTATGAGGGGACTAGATAGAGTAAACAGGAAGGACCTGACAGGGCAAAGTTGCAGCCAGTATGATGGGTTGAAATGTGTCTATTTTAACGCAAGAAGTGTCAGGAATAAGGGTGATGAATTTAAAGCATGGATCAGTACTTGGAGCTACGATGTTGTGGCCATTACAGAGACGTGGATATCACAGGGGCAGGAATGGATGTTGGATGTTCCGGGGTTTAGATGTTTCAAAAGGAATAGGGAAGGAGGTAAAAGAGGTGGGGGAGTGGCATTGCTAATCAGGGATAGTATCACAGCTGCAGTAAGGGAGGTCGTCGAGGAGGGTTTGTCTACTGAGTCAGTATGGGTGGAAGTCAGAAACAGGAAAGGAGCAGTCACTTTATTGGGAGTTTTCTATAGACCCCCCAATAACAACAGAGACATGGAGGAACAGATTGGAAGGCAGATTTTGGAAAGGTGCAGAAGTAACAGGGTTGTTGTCATGGGTGACTTCAACTTCCCTAATATTGATTGGAACCTCCATAGTGCAAATAGTTTGGATGGAGCAGTTTTTGTCAGGTGTGTCCAGGAAGGTTTCCTGATTCAATATGTAGATAGGCCGACTAGAGGGGAGGCTATGTTGGATTTGGTGCTTGGCAACGAACCAGGCCAGGTGGCAGATCTCTCGGTGGGAGAGCATTTCGGTGATAGTGATCACAACTCCCTGACCTTTACTATAGTCATGGAGAGGGACAGGAGCAGACGGGATGGGAAAATATTTAATTGGGGGAGGGGGAATTACAATGCTATTAGGCAGGAACTGGGGAGCTTAAATTGGGAACAGATGTTCTCAGGGAAATGCACGACAGAAATGTGGAGGTTGTTTAGGGAGCACTTGCTGCGACTGCTGGATAGGTTTGTCCCGATGAGGCAAGGAAGGGATGGTAGGGTGAAGGAACCTTGGATGACAAGAGATGTGGAACAGCTAGTCAAGAGGAAGAAGGAAGCTTACTTAAGGTTGAGGAAGCAAGGATCAGACAGGGCTCTAGAGGGTTACAAGGTAGCCAGGAAGGAACTGAAGAATGGACTGAGGAAAGCTAGAAGGGGACATGAAAAAGTCTTGGCGGGTAAGATTAAGGAAAATCCCAAGGCGTTCTACACTTATGTGAGGAACAAGAGGATGGCCAGAGTGAGGGTAGGGCCGATCAGGGATAGTAGAGGGAACTTGTGCCTGGAGTCGGAGGAGGTAGGGGAGGTCCTAAATGAATACTTTGCTTCAGTATTCACTAGTGAGGGGGACCTGGTCGTTTGTAAGGACAGCGTGAAACAGGCTGATATGCTCAAACAGGTTGATGTTAAGAAGGAGGATGTGCTGGAAATTTTGAAAGACATGAGGATAGAAAAGTCCCCGGGGCCAGACGGGATATACCCAAGGATATTACGGGAAGCGAGGGAAGAGATTGCCGTGCCTTTGGCGATGATCTTTGCGTCCTCACTGTCCACTGGAGTAGTACCAGATGATTGGAGGGTGGCAAATATTATTCCCTTGTTCAAGAAAGGGAATAGGGATAACCCTGGGAATTATAGACCAGTCAGTCTTACGTCGGTGGTGGGCAAATTATTGGAGAGGATTCTGAGAGACAGGATTTATGATTATTTGGAAAAGCATGGTTTGATTAGAGATAGTCAGCATGGCTTTGTGAGGGGCAGGTCATGCCTCACAAGTCTTATTGAATTCTTTGAGGATGTGACAAAACACATTGATGAAGGAAGAGCAGTGGATGTGGTGTATATGGATTTTAGCAAGGCGTTTAATAAGGTTCCCCATGGTAGGCTCATTCAGAAAGTAAGGAGGCATGGGATACAGGGAAATTTGGCTGTCTGGATACAGAATTGGCTGGCCCATAGAAGACAGAGGGTGGTAGTAGATGGAAAGTATCCAGCTGGAGCTCGGTGACCAGTGGTGTTCCGCAGGGATCTGTTCTGGGACCTCTGCTCTTTGTGATTTTTATAAATGACTTGGATGAGGAAGTGGAAGGCTGGGTTAGTAAGTTTGCCGATGACACGAAGGTTGCTAGAGTTGTGGATAGTGTGGAAGGCTGTTGTAGGTTGCAACAGGACATTGACAGGATGCAGAGCTGGGCTGAGAAGTGGCAGATGGAGTTCAACCTGGAAAAGTGTGAAGTGATTCATTTTGGAAGGTCGAATTTGAATGCAGAATACGGGCATAAAGACAGGATTCTTGGTTGTGTAGAGGAACAGAGGGATCTTGAGGTCCATGTCCATAGATCCCTCAAAGTTGCCACCCAAGTTGATAGGGTTGTTAAGAAGGCGTGTTGCTTTCATTAACAGGGGGATTGAGTTTAAGAGCCGTGAGGTTATGCTGTAGCTCTATAAAGCCCTGGTTAGACCACATTTGGAATATTGTGTTCAGTTCTGGTCGCCTCATTTTGGAAGGATATGGAAGCTTTAGAGAGGGTGCAGAGGAGATTTACCAGAATGCTGCCTGGACTGGAGGGCATGTCTCATGAAGAAAGGTTGGGGGAGCCAGGGCTTTTCTCATTGGAGCGAAGAAGGACGAGAGGTGACTTGATAGAGGTGTACAAGATGATGAGGCATAGATAGAGTGGATAGTCAGAGACTTTTTCCCAGGGTGGAAAGGGCTATCACCAGGGGTCATAATTTTAAGGTGATTGGAGGAAGGTTTCGGGGAGATGTCGGAGGTAGGTTCTTTACACAGAGAGTGGTGGGTGCGTGGAATGCGCTGCCAGCGGTGGTAGTAGAAGCAGATACATTAGGGACATTTAAGCGACTCTTGAATAGGTACATGGATGATAGTAATATGAAGGGTATGTAGGTAGTTTGATCTCAGACACAAAAACAAGAAATGCTGGATTCACTCAGCAGGTCAGGCAGCATCTGTAGAAAGAGAAGCAGAGCTAACGTTTCGGGTCAGTGGCCCTTCTTCGGTCAGTAGTGGTGCTACCGAGCCACTCTTGGTGATGGACCTTGAAGTCCCCCATCCAGAGAACATTTTGTGCCCTTGCCACCCTCAGTGCTTCCTCCAAATGGTGTTCAACATGGTGGAGTACTGACTCATCAGCTGAGGGAGGGCGGTAGGTGGTAATCAGTAGGAGGTTACCTTGCCCATGTTTGACCTGATGCCATAAGACTTCATGGGGTCCAGAGTCAATGTTGAGGATTCCCAGGGCAACTCCCTCCCTACTGTATACTACTGTGCCACCACCTCTGCTGGGTCTGTCCTGCCGGTTGGACAGGACATACCCAGTGATGGTGATTGCAGTGTCTGGGACATTGTCTGGAAGGTATGATTCCGTGAGTATGACTATGTCAGGCTGTTGCTTGACTAGTCTGTGGGACAGCTCTCCCAACTTTGGCACAAGCCCCCAGATGTTAGTAAGGAGTACTTTGCAGGGTCGACAGGGCTGGGTTTGCCGTTGTCGTTTCCAGTGCCTAGGTCGATGCCGGGTGGTCCGTCCGGTTTCATTCCTTTTTATTGACTTCGTAGCGGTTAGGTACAACTGAGTGGCTTGCTAGGCCATTTCAGAGGGCATGTAAGAGTCAACCACATTGGTGTGGGTCTGGAGTCACATGTAGGCCAGAACAGGTCGGGACTGCTGATTTTCTTCCCTAAAGGACATTAGTGAACCAGATGGATTTTTGCAACAATCGACAATGGTTTCATGGCCATCATTAGACTAGCTTTTCTTTCTTTTGGGCCTCCTTATCTCGAGAGACAATGGATACGCGCCTGGAGGTGGTCAGTGGTTTGTGAAGCAGCGCCTGGAGTGGCTATAAAGGCCAATTCTGGAGTGACAGGCTCTTCCACAGGTGCTGCAGAGAAATTTGTTTGTTGGGGCTGTTGCACAGTTGGCTCTCCCCTTGCGCCTCTGTCTTTTTTCCTGCCAACTACTAAGTCTCTTCGACTCGCCACAATTTAGCCCTGTCTTTATGGCTGCCCGCCAGCTCTGGCGAATGCTGGCAACTGACTCCCACGACTTGTGATCAATGTCACACGATTTCATGTCGCGTTTGCAGACGTCTTTATAACGGAGACATGGACGGCCGGTGGGTCTGATACCAGTGGCTAGCTCACTGTACAATGTGTCTTTGGGGATCCTGCCATCTTCCATGCGGCTCACATGGCCAAGCCATCTCAAGCGCCGCTGACTCAGTAGTGTGTATAAGCTGGGGATGTTGGCCGCTTCAAGGACTTCTGTGTTGGAGATATAGTCCTGCCACCTGATGCCAAGTATTCTCCGAAGGCAGCGAAGATGGAATGAATTGAGACGTCGCTCTTGGCTGGCATACGTTGTCCAGGCCTCGCTGCCGTAGAGCAAGGTACTGAGGACACAGGCCTGATACACTCGGACTTTTGTGTTCCGTGTCAGTGCGCCATTTTCCCACACTCTCTTGGCCAGTCTGAACATAGCAGTGGAAGCCTTACCCATGCGCTTGTTGATTTCTGCATCTAGAGACAGGTTACTGGTGATAGTTGAGCCTAGGTAGGTGAACTCTTGAACCACTTCCAGAGCGTGGTCGCCAATATTGATGGATGGAGCATTTCTGACATCCTGCCCCATGATGTTCGTTTTCTTGAGGCTGATGGTTAGGCCAAATTCATTGCAGGCAGACGCAAACCTGTCGATGAGACTCTGCAGGCATTCTTCAGTGTGAGATGTTAAAGCAGCATCGTCAGCAAAGAGGAGTTCTCTGATGAGGACTTTCCGTACTTTGGACTTCGCTCTTAGACGGGCAAGGTTGAACAACCTGCCCCCTGATCTTGTGTGGAGGAAAATTCCTTCTTCAGAGGATTTGAACGCATGTGAAAGCAGCAGGGAGAAGAAAATCCCAAAAAGTGTGGGTGCGAGAACACAGCCCTGTTTCACACCACTCAGGATAGGAAAGGGCTCTGATGAGGAGCCACCATGTTGAATTGTGCCTTTCATATTGTCATGAAATGAGGTGATGATACTTAGTAGCTTTGGTGGACATCCGATCTTTTCTAGTAGTCTGAAGAGACCACGTCTGCTGACGAGGTCAAAGGCTTTGGTGAGATCAATGAAAGCAATGTAGAGGGGCATCTGTTGTTCACGGCATTTCTCCTGTATCTGACGAAGGGAGAACAGCATGTCAATAGTCGATCTCTCTGCACGAAAGCCACACTGTGCCTCAGGGTAGACTAGCTTTTAATTCCAGGTTTATTAATTGAATTCAAATTCCACCTTTTGCTGTGGTGGGATTCGAACCCATGTCCCCAGAGAAATACCCTGGGTCTCTGGGTTACTAGTCCAGTGATAATACCACTACGCCACCGCCAACTCCTGCTGTGATGTCCTGAGGCTGAGATGATTGGCCTCCAACAACCACAACCATAGAACATAGAACATAGAACAGTACAGCACAGTACAGGCCCTTTGGCCCATGATGTTGTGCCGACCCTTTAACCTACTCGAAGATCAAACTACCTTCATACCCTTCATTCTACTATCATCCATGTACCTATCCAAGAGTCGCTTAAATGTCCCTAATGTATCTGCTTCTACTACCACCGCTGGCAGTGCATTCCACGCCCCCACCACTCTCTGTGTAAAGAACCTACCTCTGACATCTCCCCGAAACCTTCCTCCAATCACCTTAAAATTATGCCCCCCAGTGATAGCCCTTTCCACCCTGGGAAAAAGTCTCTGGCTATCCACTCTATCTATGCCTCTCATCATTTCGTATCTCTCTATCAAGTCACCTCTCATCCTTCTTTGCTCCAATGAGAAAAGCCCTAGTTCCCTCAACCTTTCTTCATAAGACATGCCTTCCAGTCCAGGCAGCATCCTGGTAAATCTCCTCTGCACCCTCTCTAAAGCTTCCACATCCTTCCTATAATGAGGCGACCAGAACTGAACAAAATCTTCCAAGTGTGGTCTAACCAGGGCCTTATAGAGCTGCAGCATAACCTCACGGCTCTTAAACTCAATCCCCCTGTTAATGAAAGCCAACACACCATACGCCTTCTTAACAACCCTATCAACTTGGGTGGCAACTTTGAGGGATCTATGGACATGGACCCCAAGCTCCCTCTGTTCTTCTACACTGCCAAGAATTCTGTCTTTATGCCCGTATTCTGCATTCAAATTCGACCTTCCAAAATGAATCACTTCACACTTTTCCAGGTTGAACTCCATCTGCCACTTCTCAGCCCAGCTCTGCATCCTGTCAATGTCCCGTTGCAACCTACAACAGTCTCCACACTATCCACAACTCCAGCAACCTTTGTGTCATTGGCAAACTTACTAACCCAGCCTTCCAATTCCTCATCCAAGTCATTTATAAAAATCACAAAGAGCAGAGGTCCCAGAACGGATCCCTGCGGAACGCCACTGGTCACTGAGCTCCAGGCTCTAACCCTAACCCTAACCCTAACACTAACTTTCCATCTCCTACCACCCTCTGTCTTCTATGGGCCAGCCAATTCTGTATCCAGACAGCCAAACTTCCCTGTATCCCATGCCTCCTTACTTTCTGAATGAGCCTACCATGGGGAACCTTATCAAACGCCTTGCTAAAATCCATATACACCACATCCACTGCTCTTCCTTCATCAATGTGTTTTGTCACATCCTCAAAGAATTCAATAAGACTTTTGAGGCATGACCTGCCCCTCACAAAGCCATGCTGACTATCTCTAATCAAACCATGCTTTTCCAAATAATCATAAATCCTGTCTCTCAGAATCCTCTCCAATAATTTGCCCACTACCGACGTAAGACTGACTGGTCTATAATTCCCAGGGTTATCCCTATTCCCTTTCTTGAACAAGGGAATAACATTTGCCACCCTCCAATCATCTGGTACTACTCCAGTGGACAGTGAGGACGCAAAGATCATCGCCAAGGCGCGGCAATCTCTTTCCTTGCTTCTCGTAAAAACCTTGGGTATATCCCGTCTGGCCCCGGGGACTTATCTGTCCTCATGTCTTTCAAAATTTCCAGCACATCCTCCTTCTTAACATCAACCTGTTCGAGCATATCAGCCTGTTTCACGCTGTCCTCACAAACGACAAGGTCCCTCTCACTAGTGAATACTGAAGCAAAGTATTCATTAAGGACCTCCCCTACCTCCTCCGACTCCAGGCACAAGTTCCCTCTACTATCCCTGATCGGCCCTACCCTCACTCTGGCCATCCTCTTGTTCCTCACATAAGTGTAGAACGCCTTGGGATTTTCCTTAATTCTCCCCGCCAAGACTTTTTCATGTCCCCTTCTAGCTCTCCTCAGTCCATTCTTCAGTTCCTTCCTGGCTACCTTGTAACCCTCTAGAGCCCTGTCTGATCCTTGCTTCCTCAACCTTAAGTAAGCTTCCTTCTTCCTCTTGACTAGCTGTTCCACATCTCTTGTCATCCAAGGTTCCTTCACCCTACCATCCCTTCCTTGCCTCATCGGGACAAACCTATCCAGCAGTCGCAGCAAGTGCTCCCGAAACAACCTCCACATTTCTGTCGTGCATTTCCCTGAGAACATCTGTTCCCAATTTAAGCTCCCCAGTTCCTGCCTAATAGCATTGTAATTCCCCTTCCCCCAATTAAATATTTTCCCATCCCGTCTGCTCCTATCCCTCTCCATGACTATAGTAAAGGTCAGGGAGTTGTGATCACTATCACCGAAATGCTCTCCCACCGAGAGATCTGCCACCTGGCCTGGTTCGTTGCCAAGCACCAAGTCCAACATAGCCTCCCCTCTAGTCGGCCTATCTACATATTGAGTCAGGAAACCTTTCTGGACACACCTGACAAAATCTGCTCCATCCAAACTATTTGCACTATGGAGGTTCCAATCAATATTAGGGAAGTTGAAGTCACCCATGACAACAACCCTGTTACTTCTGCACCTTTCCAAAATCTGCCTCCCAATCTGTTCCTCCATGTCTCTGTTGCTATTGGGGGGTCTATAGAAAACACCCAATAAAGTGACTGCTCCTTTCCTGTTTCTGACTTCCACCCATACTGACTCAGTAGACAAACCCTCCTCGACGACTTCCCTTTCTGCAGCTGTGATACTATCCCTGATTAGCAATGCCACTCCCCCACCTATTTTACCTCCCTCCCTATTCCTTTTGAAACATCTAAACCCCGGAACATCCAACATCCATTCCTGCCCCTGTGATATCCAAGTCTCCGTAATGGCCACAGCATCGTAGCTCCAAGTGCTGATCCATGCTCCAAGTTCATCACCTTTGCGCTAGGTATGACTCCAACCAGCGGAGGGTTTTCCCCCTGATTCCCATTGACTTCAATTGGGCTCCTTGATGCCATACTCGGTTAAATTCTACCTTGATATCAAAGGCAGTCACTCTCACCTTACCTCTTGAGGTCAGCTCTTTTGTCTATGTTTGGACCAAGGTTGTAATGAGGTCAGGTGCTGAGTGGTCCTGTTCATATTTCTTATGTTCATATTCTTACTTCTGTTTCTTTACTTGTTCCATTTAATGCCTCCTTTTGCCTTCCACCATCCTTCCCTTTTATCATGTCCTTTCCTCCCCTCCAACACTCGCTTTCCTGCCTCTAATTGTTTAGATCTGCAACTTTTTCCAGCTGGAATGAAATGTCACTGTTGTAATGTTTCTCTCTGAAGATGTTGCCAGACCTGCTGAGTGTTTCCAACATTTTTTTTTCTGTAATTATGTTGAGATCTTTGTCATTCCTCTTCATGAGCTGCTGAACGGCTGGATGAGCTGTGAAGGTGGAACAATTTACTGCAGTTTGTCAGCCTTGTGCTGAGATTCTTCCCATTTCTCATTTCAGACAAATTCAGGGCCAAACGTGGCCTCGGGAAATGGGTCTAATATTCATTCCGAATGAGTGATGTAATAGAGAAGGAAAATGTTAATGCACCTCTGAATGTCAGTAAAATGAGATAACAGGGCCATTCTCTGATTGGTAGGCAGTGACCCTTGGCAACCCATACAGTTCGAGTGCAATGCCATTTTGCATGTCGTGGAGCTGGCCTGAATTTGGAGTATAGTGGGCACTTATTCAACATTAGGGATGATGGTAAATTTGGTGAATGGTGCGGCAGGTGCAGAATGGCAGAACAGACTCGAGGGGGGAAAGTCGTTCATTGTGCTCTGATGTTCCTAAACCTGCGAAAGGAACATTTGTAGATGTTGCTCAACATGTGGACCTCTGGCTTGGAGAACGAGGCGGAGAGATGTAACAGTGAGAATCAGGTGCTGAATGCGCAGCCTGTTTCGGGGGTGTGCCCCACTCCAGGATTCAGGAGACTTGCAGGTTTGACTGAAATGCAAATTAGCAGCTGAATACCTATTTCAGGCCCTTTGCCAAACTGGATCATGTCCAAAGACACCATCGCATGGGTACAAATTTCTCAGGCACACAGTCCCACACCAGGGGATATTGGACACAGTGAGTAAAGCATGCCCAGGAGTTTACTGCTGAAGCAACATTTAAAACATAATTAGCATTGTTTCAGATTCTGGAGCAGGAACATTTCCCCAACTGCCCCATCCCCTACACATGTTCCAATCGGTCTCTCCTCCCCTGATTTGGGAATGGACTTTGCTCAAGGACCCTGAACACTGAGACAGGCTGTGTAAGTATCAGTGCCAGATGCTTCCATTAGGGAGAGGGGCTCAGTGGAAATAGTTGCTGTGAGACAGGCTCTGCTGGCCAGAAATCCACCAGTAAAATTGAAGAATGTCAAGACCATTCAGAGAAGTCTTGAAATACTTCACATACAATGAACGACTCAGCAGCCCAGGGTCAGCAGTGGCTCAGGGTTCACATACCCACCTCTGGGTCAGAAGGGTGTGGGTTCAAATTACACTCCAGAGACATGAAGCAACAAGTGAGGCTGACACTCCTCCTGAAGTACTGAGGGAGTGCTGCACTGTCAGAGGGTCAGTACTGAGGGAGTGCTGCACTGTCAGAGGGTCAGTACTGAGGGAGTGCTGCACTGTCGGAGGGTCAGTACTGAGGGAGTGCTGCACTGTCCTGTCAGAGGGTCAGGACTGAGGGAGCGCTGTACTGTCGGAGGGTCATCAGTGAGGGAGTGCTGCACTGTCGGAGAGTCAGGACAGAGGGAACGCTGCACTGTCGGAGGGTCAGTGCTGAGGGAGCGCTACACTTCAGAGTGTCAGTACTGAGGGAGCGCTGCACTGTCGGAGGGTCAGGACTGAGGGAGTGCTGCACTGTTGAAGGGTCAGGACTGAGGAAGTGCTGCACTGTCGGAGGGTCAGTACTGAGGGAGTGGTGCACTCTCAGAGGGTCAGTACTGAGGGCGTGATGTACTGTCGGAGGGTGAGTACTGAGGGAGTGCTGCACTGTCAGAGGGTCAGTACTGAGGGAGTGCTGCACTGTCGGAGGGTCAGTACTGAGGGAGCGCTGTACTGTCGGAGGGTCATCAGTGAGGGAGTGCTGCACTGTCGGAGAGTCAGGACAGAGGGAACGCTGCACTGTCGGAGGGTCAGTGCTGAGGGAGCGCTACACTTCAGAGTGTCAGTACTGAGGGAGCGCTGCACTGTCGGAGGGTCAGGACTGAGGGAGTGCTGCACTGTTGAAGGGTCAGGACTGAGGGAGTGCTGCACTGTCGGAGGGTCAGTACTGAGGGAGTGCTGTACTGTCGGAGGGTCAGAACTGAGGGAGTGGTGCACTCTCAGAGGGTCAGTACTGAGGGCGTGATGTACTGTCGGAGGGTGAGTACTGAGGGAGTGCTGCACTGTCAGAGGGTCAGTACTGAGGGAGTGCTGCACTGTCGGAGGGTCAGTACTGAGGGAGCGCTGCACTGTCAGAGCGTCAGGACTGAGGGAGTGCGGCACTGTCGGAGGCTCAGTGCTGAGGGAGTGATGAAGTTTTGGAGGGTCAGGACTGAGATGGTGCTGTACTGTCGGAGGGTCGGTACTGAGAGAGTGCTGTCAGTTGGAGGGTCAGAACTGAGGGAGTGGTGCACTGTCGGACGGCCACTACTGAGTGAGTGCTGTACTGTCGTAGGGTCAGTACTGAGGGAACGCTGTCTGTCGGAGAGTCAGAACTGAAGGAGTGGTGCACTCTCAGAGGGTCAGTACTGAGGGCGTGATGTACTGTCGGAGGGTGAGTACTGAGGGAGTGCTGCACTCTCAGAGGGTCAGTACTGAGGGCCTGATGTACTGTCGGAGGGTGAGTACTGAGGGAGCGCTGCACTGTCAGAGGGTCAGTACTGAGGGAGTGCTGCACTGTCGGAGGGTCAGTACTCAGGGAGTGCTGCACTGTCGGAGGGTCAATACTGAGTGAGCGCTGCACTGCCAGAGGGTCAGTACTGAGGGAGTGCAGCACTGTCAGAGGGTCAGGACTGAGGGAGTGCTGCACTGTCAGAGGGTCAGTACTGAGGGAGTGCTGCACTGTCGGATGGTCAGTACTGAGGGAGTGCTGGACTGTCCTGTCAGAGGGTCAGGACTGAGGGAGAGCTGTACTGTCGGAGGGTCAGGACTGAGGGAGCGCTGGACCTTCGGAGAGTCAGGACTGAGGGAACGCTGCACTGTCGGAGGGTCAGTGCTGAGGGAGCGCTACACTTCAGAGTGTCAGTACTGAGGGAGTGTTGCACTGTCGGAGGGTCAGGACTGAGGGAGTGCTGCACTGTCGGAGGGTCAGCACTGAGGGAGCGCAGCACTGTCAGAGGGTCAGTAATGAGGGAGTGCAGCACTGTCGGAGGGTCAGTACTGAGGGAGTGGTGCACTCTCAGAGGGTCAGTACTGAGGGCGTGATGTACTGTCGGAGGGTGAGTACTGAGGGAGTGCTGCACTGTCAGAGGGTCAGTACTGAGGGAGTGCTGCACTGTCGGAGGCTCAGGAATGAGGGAGTGCTGGACAGTCCTGTCAGAGGGTCAGTACTGTGGGAGTGCTGCACTGTCAGAGGGTCAGTACTGAGGGAGTGCTGCACTGTCCTGTCAGAGGGTCAGGACTGAGGGAGCGCTGTACTGTCAGAGGGTCAGAACTGAGGGAGTGCTGCACTGTCAGAGGGTCAGTACTGAGGGAGTGCTGCACTGTCAGAGGGTCAGTACTGAGGGAGTGCTGCACTGTCAGAGGGTCAGAACTGAGGGAGTGCTGCACTGTCAGAGGGTCAGTACTGAGGGAGTGCTGCACTGTCAGAGGGTCAGTAATGAGGAAGTGCTGGACTGTCCTGTCAGAGGGTCAGGACTGAGGGAGTGCTGCACTGTCGGAGGGTCAGGACTGAGGGAGTGCTGCACTGTCGGAGGGTCAGGCCTGAGGGAGTGCTGCACTGTCGGAGGGTCAGTAATGAGGGAGTGCAGCACTATCAGAGGGTCAGTACTGAGGGAGTGCTGCACTGTCGGAAGGCCAGTACTGAGGGAGTGCTGTACTGTCGGAGGGTCAGAACTGAGGGAGTGGTGCACTGTCGGAGGGTCAGGACTGAGGGAGCGCTGCACCTTCGGAGAGTCAGGACTGAGGGAACGCTGCACTGTCGTAGGGTCAGTGCTGAGGGAGCGCTACACTTCAGAGTGTCAGTACTGAGGGAGTGCTGCACTGTCGGAGGGTCAGGACTGGAGGAGTGGTGCACTGTCGGAGGGCCAGTACTGAGGGAGTGCTGTACTGTCGGAGGGTCAGAACTGAGGGAGTGGTGCACTCTCAGAGGGTCAGTACTGAGGGCGTGATGTACTGTCGGAGGGTGAGTACTGAGGGAGTGCTGCACTGTCAGAGGGTCAGTACTGAGGGAGTGCTGCACTGTCAGAGGGTCAGTACTGAGGGAGTGCTGCACTGTCAGAGGGTCAGTACTGAGGGAGTGCTGCACTGTCGGAGGCTCAGTAATGAGGGAGTGCTGCACTGTCAGAGGGTCAGTACTGAGGGAGCGCTGCACTGTCAGAGGGTCAGTACTGAGGGAGTGCTGCACTGTCCTGTCAGAGGGTCAGGACTGAGGGAGCGCTGTACTGTCAGAGGGTCAGAACTGAGGGAGTGCTGCACTGTCAGAGGGTCAGTACTGAGGGAGTGCTGCACTGTCAGAGGGTCAGTACTGAGGGAGTTCTGCACTGTCGGAGGGTCAGTAATGAGGGAGTGCTGGACTGTCCTGTCAGAGGGTCAGGACTGAGGGAGCGCTGTACTGTCGGAGGGTCATCACTGAGGAGACCGCTGTACTGTCGGAGGGTCAGGACTGAGGGAGCGCTGTACTGTCGGAGGGTCAGGACTGAGGGAGCGCTGTACTGTCAGAGCGTCATCAGTGAGGGAGTGCTGCACCTTTGAAGGGTCAGTGCTGAGGGAGCGCTACACTTCAGAGTGTCAGTACTGAGGGAGTGCTGCACTGTCGGAGGGTCAGGACTGAGGGAGTGCTGCACTGTCGGAGGGTCAGTAATGAGGGAGTGCAGCACTGTCAGAGGGTCAGTACTGAGGGAGTGCTGCACTGTCGGAAGGCCAGTACTGAGGGAGTGCTGTACTGTCAGAGGGTCAGAACTGAGGGCGTGGTACACTCTCAGAGGGTCAGTACTGAGGGCGTGATGCACTGTCGGAGGGTGAGTACTGAGGGAGTGCTGCATAGTTGGAATGTCAGTACTGAGGCAGTGCAGCACTGTCGGAGGGTCAGTACTGAGGTAGTGCTGCACTGTCAGAGTTACAGTACTGAGGGAGTGCTGCACTGTCGGAGGGTCAGTACTGAGGGAGCGCTGCAGTGTCAGAGGGTCAGTAATGAGGGAGTGCTGCACTGTCGGAGGCTCAGTACTGAGGGAGTGATGAAGTTTTGGAGGGTCAGTACTGAGATGGTGCTGTACTGTCGGAGGGTCGGTACTGAGAGAGCACTATCTGTTGGAGGGTCAGAACTGAGGGAGTGGTGCACTGTCGGACGGCCACTACTGAGGGAGTGCTGTACTGTCATAGGGTCAGTACTGAGGGAGCGCTGCACTGTCAGAGGGTCAATACTGAGGGAGCGCTGCACTGCCAGAGGGTCAGTACTGAGGGAGTGCTGCACTGTTGGAGGGTCAGTACTGAGGGAGCGCTGCACTGTAGGAGGGTCAGTCCTGAGGGAGCGCTGCACTGCCAGAGGGTCAGGACTGAGGGAGTGCTGCACTGTCGGAGGGTCAGTACTGAGGGAGCGCTGCACTGCCAGAGGGTCAGGACTGAGGGAGTGCTGCACTGTGGGAGGGTCAGTACTGAGGGTGTGACGCACTCATATATATCAATGACTTGGATGTGAATGTAAGGGGCATGATTAGTAAGTTTTCAGATGACACCAAAATTGGTGGTATAGTGGACAGTGAAGTAGGTTGTCTAAGGTTACAACAGGATATGGACCATAATGCCTATCTATACTAATCCCACCTGCCTGCATTAATTCCATATCCCTCTATGCCTTGCTCATTCAAGTACCTGTCCAGATGCCTCTTAAAAGTCGCTACTGTTCCTGCCTCCACCACCTCCTCAGGCAGCTCATTCCAGATACCCACTATTCTTTGTGTGAAAAATTTACCCCTTTGATCCCCTTTAAACCTCCTCCCTCTCACCTTAAATTTATGCCCTCTAGTTTTAATCACCCCTACCATGGGAAACAGACTCTGGCTATCTACTCTATCTATTCCTCTCATAATTTTATATCCCTCCATCATGTCCCCTCTCAGCCTCCTTCGCTCCAGGGAAAACAGACCCAGCCTATCCAATCTCTCTTTATAACTCAAGCCCTCCAAACCAGGCAACATCCTTGTGAATCTTTTCTGCACCCTCTCTAGCTTAATCACATCTTTCCTGTAGTGCAGTGACCAGAACTGCACACAATACTCCAAATGCGGCCTAACTAACATTATGTACAACTGTAACATGACGTCCCAACTCGAGTGCTCAGTGCCTCGGCTGATGAAGGCAAGCATGCCATATGCCTTCTTCACCACCCTGTCTACCTGTGTTGCCACTTTCAGGGAACTATGTACTTGCACCCCAAGGTCTTTCTGCTCAACAACACTCCCCAGGACCCTGCCATTCACTCTACATGTCCTGCCCTGGTTTAACCTCCCAAAATGCATCACTTCACACTTGTCTGTATTAAATTCCATTTGCCACTCCCTTGCCCACTTTCCCAGTTGATCCATATCCTGTTGTAACCTTAGACAACCTTCTTCACTGTGCACTATGCCACCAATTTTGGTGTCATCTGCAAACTTACTAATCATGCCCCTTCCTTTCACATCCAAGTCATTAATATAAATGATAAACAACAGAGGGCCCAGCACCGATCCCTGCGGCACACCACTGGTCACCGGCCTCCAATCTGAAAAACAACCCTCCACTACCACCCTCTGCCTCCTATCACCAAGCCAATTTTGTATCCAATTGGCTAGCTCACCCTGGATCCCATGTGTTCTAACCTTCTGGACCATCCTACCATGTGGGACCTTGTCAAAGGCCTTGCTAAAGTCCATGTAGACAACGTCCATCGCCCTGCCCTCGTCAATCCTCTTGGTCACCTCCTCGAAAAACTCAATCAAATTCGTGAGACATGATTTCCCACGCACAAAGCCATGCTGACTATCCCTAATCAGACCTTGCCTTTCCAAATGCACATAAATCCTGTCTCTCAGAATCCCTTCCAATAACTTTCCCACCACTGATATAAGGTTCACCGGCCTGTAGTTTCCTGGCTTATCCCTGCTGCCTTTCTTAAATAAAGGCACAACATTAGCTATCCTGCAGTCTTCCGGTACCTCACCCGTGGCTAACGATGATACAAAAATCTCTGCTAGGGCCCCAGCAATCTCCTCCCTTGCTTCCCATAGCATCCGAGGGAGTGCTGCACTGTTGGAAGGTCAGTACTGAGGGAGTGCTGCGCTTTCGGAGGGTCTGTAATGAGGGAGTGCTGTACTGTCGGAGGGTCAACACTGAGGGAGTGATGAAGTTTTGGAGGGTCAGAACTTTGATCCCTTTCGCCCCAAGAGCTATATCTAACCCCTTCTTGGAAACATACAATGTTTTGGCCGCAACTGCTTTCTGTGGTAGCAAATTCCACAGGCTCACCACTCTCTGGGTGAAGAAATTTCTCCTCATCTCAGTCCCGAAAGGTTTATCCCGTATCCTTAGACTATGATCCCTGGTTCTAGACTTCCCCACCATCGGGAACATCCTTCCTGCATCTACCCTGTCAAGTCCTGTTAGAATTTTATAGGTTTCTATGAGATCCCCCCTCACTCTTCTGAACTCCAGCGAATATAATCCTAACCGACTCAATCTCTCCTCATACGTCAGTCCTGCTATCCCAGGAATCAGTCTGGTAAACTTTCGTTGCACTCCCTCTATAGCAAGAACATCCTTCCTCAGATAAGGAGACCAAAACCGCACACAATATTCCAGGTGTGGCCTCACCAAGGCCCTGTATAATTGCAGCAAGACATCCCTGCTCCTGTACTCGAATCCTCTCACTGTGAAGGCCAACATACCATTTGCCTTCTTAACTGCCTGCTGCACCTGCACGCTTACCTTCAGCAACTGGTGTACGAGAACACCCAGGTCTCGCTGCATATTCCCCTCTCTCAGTTTATAGCCGTTCAGATAATAATCTGCCTTCCTGTTTTTGCTACCAAAGTGGATAACCTCACATTTATCCACATTATACTGCATCTGACATGCATTTGCCCACTCACTCAACTTGTCCAAATCACCCTGAAGCCTCTCTGCATCCTCCTCACAACTCACACTCCCACCCAGTTTTGTGTCATTTGCAAATTTGGAGATATTACATTTAGTTCCCTCATCTAAATCATTAATATATATTGTGACTAGCTGGGGTCCTAGCACCGATTCCTGCGGTACCCCACTAGTCACTGCCTGCCATTCGGAAAAAGATCCGTTTATTCCTACTCTTTATTTCCTGTCTGCCAACCAATTTTCTATTCATCGCAATACACTACCCCCAATCCCATATGGTTTAATTTTACATGCTAATCTCTTATGTGGGACTTTGTCGAAAGCTTTCTGAAAGTCCAAATAAACCACATCCACTGGCTCCCTCTCATCAACTCTACTAGTTACATCCTCGAAGAATTCTAGTAGATTTGTCAAGCATGATTTCCCTTTCGTAAATCCATGCTGACTCTGCCCGATTCTACCACTGTTCTTCAAGTGCTCTGCTATAAAATCTTTGATAATGGACTCTGGAATTTTCCCCACTACCAATGTCAGGCTGACTGATCTATAATTCCCTGTTTTCTCTCTACCTCCCTTTTTATTTATTTGGAGATACAGCAATGAAACAGGCCCTTAGGCCCACCGAGTCAGTGCCGACCAACAACTACCCATTTATACTATCCCTACAGTAATCCCATATTCCCTACCACCTACCTACACTAAGGGCAATTTACAACAGCCAATTTATCTATCACCTGCAAGTCTTTGGCTGTGGGAGGAAACCAGAGCACCCGGCGAAAACCCACGCGGTCATCGGGAGAACTTGCAAACTCCGCACAGCCAGTACCCAGAATCGAACTCGGGTTCCTAGAGCTGTGAGGCTGCGGTGCTAACCACTGCGCCACTGTGCCGCCTAGTGGGGTTACATTAACTACCGTGCCATCTATAGGAACTGTTCCAGAGTCCATAGAATCTTGAAAGATGACCACCAATGCATCCACTATTTCTAGGGCCACTTCCTTAAGTACTCTGGGATGCAGATTATCAGGCCCTGGGGATTTATCAGCCTTCAATCCCATCAATTTCCCCAACACCATTTCTCTACTAATACTGATTTCCTTCTTCCTCTCTCTCACTAAGCCCTGTGTTCCCCAACATTTCTGGTATATTATTTGTGTCCTCCTTTGCGAAGCCAGAACCAAAGTATGCATTTAGTTGATCAGCCATTTCTTTGTTCCCCATAATAAATTCCCCTGTTTCTGACTGTAAGGGACCTACATTTGTCTTCACCAATCTTTTTCTCTTCACATACCGGTAGAAACTTTTAAAGTCAGTTTTTATGTTCCCTGCAAGCTTGCATTCTTACTCTATTTTCCCCTTCTTTATCAATCCCTTGGTCTTCCTTTGCTGAATTCTAAACTGCTCCCAATCCTCAGGTCTGTTATTTTTCTGACAGATTTATATGCCTCTTCCTTGGATCTAATGCTATCTCTAATTTCCCTTGTAAGCCATGGTTTGGCTACCTTTCCTATTTTACTTTTGCACCGGACAGGAATAAACAAGTTCTGAAGAAAGGTCACTGACCTGAAATGTTAACTCTACTTCTCTCTCCACAGATGCTGCCAGACCTGCTGAGTATTTCCAGCATTTCTTGATTTTATTTCGGATTTCCAGCATCCGCAGTATTTTGCTTTTATTATAGGAATAAACAATTGTTGCAGTTCATCCATGCGCTCTTTAAATGTTTGCCATTGCCTATCCACTGTCATCCCTTTTAGTAAGGTTTCCCAATCCATCATAGCCAACTCGCACCTCATACCTTCATAGTTTCCTTTATTAAGATTCAGGACCCTAGTCTCAGAATCTACTAGGACACTCTCCACCTTGATGAAGAATTCTGTCATATTCCAGTCGCTCATCACCAAGGGGTCTCGCACAACTAAGTTGTCAATTATTCCTCTCTCATTACACAATACCCAGTCTAGGATGGCCTATTCTCTAGTTGGTTCCTCAACGTATTGGTCAGGAAAACCATCCCGTATACACTCCATGAATTACTCCTCTACGGTATTGTGACTAATTTGATTTGCCCAATCTATATGTAGATTAAAGTCACAGAATCACAGAATAATACAGTGCAGAAGAGGCCCTTCGGCCCATCGAGTCTACACCGATGCATTAAAACACCTGACCTGTCTACCTAATCCCATTTGCCAGCACTTGGCCCATAGCCTTGAATGTTATGACGTGCCAAGTGCTCATCCAGGTACTTTTTAAAGGATGTGAGGCAACCTGCCTCTACCACCCTCCCAGGCAGGACATTCCAGACCATCACCACCCTCAGGGTAAAAAAGTTCATCCTCAAATCCCCCTTAAACCTCTCGCCCCTCACCTTAAACTTGCGACCTCTCGTAACTGACCCTTCAACTAAGGGGAACAGCTGCTCCCGATCCACCCTGTCCATGCCCCGCATGTCACCCATAATTACAGATGTTCCTTTATTGCATGCATCTCTAATTTCCTGTTTAAAGCCATTCCCAACATCACCACCACAGTTTGGTGGTCTATATGCAACCCCTACTGATGTTTTTTGCCCCTTAGTGTTTCTCAGCTCTACCCATACCAATTCCACATTGTCAGAGCTAATATCCTTCCTCACTATTGCCTTAATTTGCTCTTTAACCAGCAATGCAACTCCAACGCCTTTTACTTTTTGTCTGTCCTTCCTAAATACTGAATACCGCTGGATGTTCATTTCCCATCCCTGGTCACCCTGCAGCCATGTCTCCGTAATCCCGACTATATCGTACCCGTTTACATCTATAATAGGGTAATAACAGTAGGGGATATCAACTTCCCCAATATCAGCTGGGATAGTCTTAGTGCAAAAGGCTTAAAGGGGGCGGAATTCTTAAAATGCATACAGGAGAGCTTTTTGAGTTAGTACGTAGAAAGTCCGACAAGAGAAGGGGCAGTACTGGACCGAATCCTAGGGAATGAAGCCTGAGAAGTGGTACAAGTGTCAGTGGGGGAGTATTTTGGGGATTGTGACCATAACTCAGTATGATTTAAGATAATTATGGAAAAGGACAAAGATGGACCGGAAATAAAGGTACTGAATTGGGGGAAGGCCGATTTCAATATGATAAAACAGGATCTGGCCAAAGTGGACTGGGAGCAGCTACTTGTAGGAAAGTCTACATCAGACCAGTGGGAGTCATTCAAAGAGGAAATAGTGAGAGTTCAGAACCAACATGTACCCGTTAAGGTGAAGGGTTGGACCATCAAGTCCAGGGAACCCTGGATGTCAAGGGATATAGAGGATTGAATCAGGAAAAAAAAGGTTTATGGCAGATTCAGAGTGCTGAAAACAGTGGAGGCCCCAGAGGAGTCTAGAAAGTGTAGGGGGGTAGTGAAAAAAGTAATTAGGAGAGCGAAGAGGGGGCATGAAAAAACACTGGCGGGCAAGATAAAGAAAAATCCCAAGGCATTTTATAAGTACATTAAGGGCAAGAGGATAAGCAGGGAAAGAGTAGGGCCCATTAGGGACCAAAGTGGCAATCTGTGTGTGGAGCCGGAGGACATAGGTGAGGTTTTAAATGATTACTTTTCATCTGTGTTCACTATGGAGAAGGACAATGTTGGTGTAGAGATCAGGGAGAGGGATTGTGATATATTGAACATATTAGCATTGAAAGGGAGGAAGTATTAGCTGTTTTGTGGCTTAAAAGTGGATAATTCCCCAGGCCCAGATGAGATGTATCCCAGGCTGTTACGTGAGGCAAGGGAGGTGATAGCAGGAGCTCTGACACAAATTTTCAAATCCTCTTTGGCCACAGGAGAGGTACCAGAGGATTGGAGGACAGCGAATATGGTACCATTATTCAAGAAGGGTAGCAGGGATAAACCAGGTAATTACAGACCAGTGAGTCGAACATCAGTGGTAGAGAAACAATTGGAAAAAATTCTGAGGAAAAGGATTATTCTTCACTTGGAGAGGCAGGGATTAATCAAGGATAGTCAGCATAGCTTTGTCAGGGGGAGATCATCTCTAACTAACTTGATTGAAGTTTTTGAGGAGGTGACTGGATGTGTAGATGAGGGTAAAGCAGTTGATGTAGTCTACATGGACTTCAGTAAGGCTTTTGATAAGGCCCCGCATGGGAGATTGGTTAAGAAGGTAAGAGCCCATGGGATCCAGGGCAATTTGGCAAATTGATTCCAAAATTGGCTTAGTGGCAGGAGGCAGAGGGTGATGGTCAAGGGTTGTTTTTGCGAGTGGAAGCCTGTGACCAGTGGTGTACCACAGGGATCGGTACTGAAACCGTTGCTGTTTGTCGTGTACATTAATGAGTTAGAAGTGAATATAGGAGGTATGATCAGTAAGTTTGCAGATGACACGAAAATTGGTGGTGTCGTAAATAATGAGGAGGAGAGCCTTCGATTACAGGACGATATAGATGGGCTGGTAAGATGGGCAGAGCAGTAGCAAATGGAATTTAATCCTGAGAAGTGTGAGGTGATGCATGTTGGGAGGACTAACAAGGCAAGGGAATATACAATGGATGGTAGGACCCTAGGAAGTACAGAGGGTCAGAGGGACCTTGGTGTACTTGTCCATAGATCCCTGAAGGCAGCAGCACAGGTAGATAAGGTGGTTAGGAAGGCATATGGGATACTTGCCTTTATTAGCCGAGGCATAGAATATAAGAGCAGGGAGGTTATGATGGAGCTGTATAAAATGCTAGTTAGGCCACAGCTGGAGTACTGTGTACAGTTCTGGTCACCACACTATAGGAAGGATGTGATTGCACTGGAGAGGGTGCAGAGGAGATTCACCAGGATGTTGCCTGGGCTGGAGCATTTCAGCTATGAAGAGAGACTGAAAAGGATAGGGTTGTTTTCCTTAGAGCAGAGAAGGCTGAGGGGGGACATGAT
The DNA here is from genome assembly GCF_036365525.1 of Heterodontus francisci. Taxonomy (NCBI): domain Eukaryota; kingdom Metazoa; phylum Chordata; class Chondrichthyes; order Heterodontiformes; family Heterodontidae; genus Heterodontus; species Heterodontus francisci. Next base: position 120,847,144 of record NC_090381.1, on the reverse strand, counting down.
TGAGGTATACAAAATTATGAGGGGTATAGAAAGGTTAGATAGGAAGAAACTTTTTCCCTTAGCAGAGGGATCAATAACCAGGGGGCACAGATTTAAGGTAAGGGGCAGGAGGTTTAGAGGAAATTTGAGGGAAATAAGTTTCACCCAGAGGGTGCTTGGAATCTGGAACGCACTGCCTGAAAAGGTGGTAGAGGCAGGAACCCTCACAACATTTAAGAAGTATTTAGATGAGCACTTGAAATGCTATAACATACAAGGCTACGGGCCAAGTGCTGGAAAATGGGATTAGAATAGATAGGTGTTTGATGGCCGGCATGGACATGATGGGCTGAAGGGCGTGTTTCTGTGCTGTATAACTCTATGACTTCTGACATGTGTCTTGTAGATGGTGGACAGGCATTAGGGAGACTGGAAGTGAATTACTTGCCACAAAATTCCCAGCCTTTGACCTGTTCTTGTACCCACAGCATTTCTATGGCTGGTCCAGTTCAGTTTTTGGTCAATGGTAACCCCCAGGATGTTGATAGTGGGGGATTCAGTGTTAGAAATGCCGTTGAATATCAAGGAGAGATGATCAGATTTTCTCTTGTTGGTGATGGTCTTTGCCTGGCACTTGTGTGGTGTGAATGTTACTTGCCACTTGTCAGCCTAATCCTGAACATTGTCCGGGTCCTGCTCCATGTGAACATGGACTGCTTCAGTATCTGAGGAGTCGCGAATGGTGCTGAACATTGTGCAATCATCAGCGAACATCCCCACTTCTGTTCTTACGATGGTTGATGAAGCAGCTGAAGATGGTGGGCCTAGGGCACTACCCTGAGGAACTCCTGCAGTGATGTCCTGGGGCTGAGATGATTGACCTCCAACAACCGCAACCATCTTCCTTGGTGCTAGGTATGACTCCAACCAGCGGAGAGTTTGCCCCCAATTCCCATTGACTCCAGTTTTGCTAGGGCTCCTTGATAGCATACTCGGTCAAATGCTGCCTTGATGTCAAGGGCGGTCACTCTCACCTCAACTTTGGAGTTCAGCTCTTTTGTCCATGTTTGGACCAAGGCTGTAATGAGGTCATAGAGTCATAGAGTTATACAGCACAGAAAAAGGCCCTTTGGCCCATCGTGTCTGTGCTGGCCGACAAGCACCTATCTACTCTAATCCCATTTTCCAGCACTTGGCCCGTAGCCTTGTATGCTATGACATTTCAAGTGCTCATCTAAATACTTCTTAAATGTTGTGAGGGTTCCTATTTCTACCAGGCAGTGCGTTCCAGATTCCAAGCACCCTCTGGGTGAAATTTTTTTTCTCAAACCCCCTCGAAACCTCCTGCCCCTTACCTTAAATCTATGCCCCCTTGTTATTGACCCCTCCGCTAAGGGAAAAAGTCTCTTCCTATCTAACCTATCAATGCCCCTCATAATTTTGTATACCTCAATCATGTCCTCCCTCAGCCTTCTCTGCTCTAAGGAAAAGAACCCTAGCCTTTTCAGTCACTCTTCATAGCTGAAATACTCCAGCCAGGCAACATCCTGGTGAATCTCCTCTGCACCCTCTCCAGTGCAATCACATCCTTCCTATAGTGTGGTGCCCAGAACTGTACACAGTACTCCAGCTGTGGCCTAACTAGCATTTTATACAGTTCCATCATAACCTCCCTGCTCTGATATTCCATGCGTCGGCTAATAAAGGCAAGTATCCCATATGCCTTCCTGACCACCTTATCTACCTGTGCTGCTGCCTTCAGTGATCTATGGACAAGTACACCAAGGTCCCTCTGACCCTCTGTACTTCCTAGGGTCCTACCATCCATTGTATATTCCCTTGCCTTGTTAGTCCTCCCAAAATCTCACACTTCTCAGGATTAAATTCCATTTGCCACTGCTCTGCCCATCTTACCAGCCCATCTATATCGTCCTGTAATCGAAGGCTTTCCTCCTCACTATTTACGACACCACCAATTTTCATGTCATTTGCGAACTGACTGATCATACCTCCTATATTCACGTCTAAATCATTAATGTAAATTACAAACAGCAAGGGTCCCAGCTCCGATCCCTGTGGTACACCACTGGTCACAGGCTTCCAATCGCAAAAACAACCCTCGACCATCACCCTCTGCCTCCTGCCACTAAGCCAATTTTGGATCCAATTTGCCAAATTGCCCTGGATCCCATGGGCTCTTACCTTCTTAACCAATCTCCCATGAGGGACCTTATCAAAAGCCTTACTAAAGTCCATGTAGACTACATCTACTGCTTTACCCTCATCTACACATCTAGTCACCTCCTCGAAAAATTCAATCAAGTTAGTTAGACACGATCTCCCCCTGACAAAGCCATGCTGACTATCCCTGATTTATCCCTGCCTCTCCAAGTGGAGATTAATCCTGTCCCTCAGAATGTTTTCCAATAGTTTCTCTACCACTGATGTTCGACTCACCGGCCTGTAATTACCTGGTTTATCCCTGCTACCCTTCTTGAATAATGGTACCACATTCGCTGTCCTCCAATCCTCTGGTACCTCTCCCGTGGCCAGACAGGATTTGAAAATTTGTGTCAGAGCCCCTGCTATCTCCTCCCTTGCCTCACATAACAACCTGCTGAGCTGAGTGGCCCTGGCAGAACACAAACTGCATCGACGAGCAGGATATTGTGCAGTTAGTGCTGCTTGATAGCTCCGTCTGTTGATAGCTCCGTGTGTGTTGGGATCTATTGCTTTTGGTAAATAAGAAATTAAGTTCAGATGGAGAGCCCAGATTCCAATAAAGACTTTTCTCAAATTCATTCTTTGAAAGTGTGACAGAAATGCAGAGATTAATTTGATCAGGCCTATGGGTGTTAGGGGTCAGGGGTCACTGACTAGCACAGCGGTCGAATGGAATTTTGATTTTCCACGAGGCCACTCTCATTATCCGCTCTGAAGTGCAATAAACAGCAAATTTGGAAAAATAATTGAGAGATCAGGAAGTGTTTGTCTTTGATTTGCTAGACAATGAGAGCTCATGGCTTTCTGGAAAGAGATCCCATGCAGTGAAACTGGGTAAATGTAATTTAACTTAAGATGCAGCGTCTATTTCAGATTGAAAGGCCATTCCTCCCACCTGGCACAGGGACCTCAGGAGCGTCCTGCGATGTGCTCACTCTTTCAAGCAGCGGAGGCATAAAAGAATGATTCCAATTATTGTGCAGCTTATCCGGCTCCTGGAATTGGACAAAGATTAAGACCGACTTCAATAAAATGCCTTGGCGGCTAAACCTTCCCAAGATGCTTCAAATGGAGTGAACAGTCCCCCAGTGAGTGTCAGCACCTTCAGGAACTGTCCCCCAGTGAGTGTCAGCACCTTCAGGAACTGTCCCCCAGTGAGTGTCAGCACCTTCGGGAACTGTCCCCCAATGAGATTCAGCACCTTCAGGAACTGTCCCCCAGTGAGAGTCAGCACCTTCGGGAACTGTAACCCAGTGAGAGTCAGCACCATCAGGAACTGTCCCACAGTGAGTGTCAGCACCTTCAGGAACTGTCCCCCAGTGAGTGTCAGCACCTTCAGGAACTGTACCCCAGTGAGAGTCAGCACCTTCAGGAACTGTATCCCAGTGAGAGTCAGCACCTTCAGGAACTGTATCCCAGTGAGAGTCAGCACCTTCAGGAACTGTTCCCCAATCATATTCAGCGCCTTCAGGAACTGTATCCCAGTGAGAGTCAGCACCTTCAGGCACTTTATCCCAATGCGATTCAGCACCTTCAGGAACTGTATCCGAGTGAGAGTCAGCACCTTCAGGAACTGTATCCCAGTGAGAGTCTGACCCTCAGGAACTGTATCCCAGTGAGAGTCAGCACCTTAAGCAACTGTCCCCCGGTGAGAGTCAGCACCTTCAGGATCTGTCCCACAGTGAGACACAGCACCTTAAGCAACTGTCCCCCAGTGAGAGTCAGCAACTTAAGCAACTGTCCCCCAGTGAGAGTCAGCACCTTCAGGATCTGTCCCCCAGTGAGAGTCAGCACCTTAAGCAACTGTCCCCCAGTGAGAGTCAGCACCTTCAGGAACTGTCCCCCAGTGAGAGTCAGCACCTTCAGGAACTGTCCCCCAATGAGAGTCAGCACCTTAAGCAACTGTCCCCCAGTGAGTGTCAGCACCTTCGGGAACTGTCCCCCAATGAGATTCAGCACCTTCAGGATCTGTCCCCCAGTGAGAGTCAGCACCTTAAGCAACTGTCCCCCAGTGAGAGTCAGCACCTTCAGGATCTGTCCCCCAGTGAGAGTCAGCACCTTAAGCAACTGTCCCCCAGTGAGTGTCAGCACCTTCGGGAACTGTCCCCCAGTGAGAGTCAGCACCTTCAGGAACTGTATCCCAGTGAGAGTCAGCACCTTCAGGCACTTTATCCCAATGCGATTCAGCACCTTCAGGAACTGTATCCGAGTGAGAGTCAGCACCTTCAGGAACTGTATCCCAGTGAGAGTCTGACCCTCAGGAACTGTATCCCAGTGAGAGTCAGCACCTTAAGCAACTGTCCCCCGGTGAGAGTCAGCACCTTCAGGAACTGTATCCGAGTGAGAGTCGGCACCTTCAGGATCTGTCCCCCAGTGAGAGTCAGCACCTTAAGCAACTGTCCCCCGGTGAGAGTCAGCACCTTCAGGAACTGTATCCCAGTGAGAGTCAGCACCTTCAGGAACTGTATCCCTGTGAAAGTCAGCACCTTCAGGAACTGTATCCCAGTGAGAGTCAGCACCTTCAGGAACTGTATCCCAGTGAGAGTCTGTCCTTCAGGAACTGGATACCAGTGAGAGTCAGCACCTTCAGGAACTTTATCCCAATGAGATTCAGCACCTTCAGGAACTGCATCCCAGTGAGAGTCAGCACCTTCAGGAACTGTATCCCAGTGAGAGTCTGACCTTCAGGAACTGTATCCCACTGAGAGTCAGCACCTTCAGGAACTGTCCCCCAGTGAGAGTCAGCACCTTCGGGAACTGTATCCCAGTGAGAGTCAGCACCTTCAGGAATGGTTTGCCAGTGAGAGTCAGCACCTTCAGGAACTTTATCCCAATGAGATTCAGCACCTTCAGGAACTGTATCCCAGTGAGAGTCAGCACCTTCAGGAACTGTATCCCAGTGAGAGTCAGCACCTTCAGGAACTGTCCCCCAGTGAGAGTCAGCACCTTCGGGAACTGTATCCCAGTGAGAGTCAGCACATTCAGGAACTGTATCCCACTGAGAGTCAGCACCTTCAGGAACTGTCCCCCAGTGAGAGTCAGCACCTTCGGGAGCTGTATCCCAGTGAGAGTCAGCACATTCAGGAACTGTATCCCAGTGAGAGTCAGCATCATCAGGAACTGTTTCCCAGTGAGAGTCAGCACCTTCAGGAACTGTATCCCAGTGAGAGTCAGCACCTTTAGGAACTGTATCCCAGTGAGAGTCAGCACCTTCAGGAACTGTATCCCAGTGAGTGTCAGCACCTTCAGGAATTGTACCCAGTGAGAGTCAGTACCTTTAGGAACTGTATCCCAGTGAGAGTCAGCACCTTCAGGAACTGTATCCCAATGAGAGTCAGTACCTTTAGGAACTGTATCCCAGTGACAGTCAGCACCTTCAGGAACTGTATCCCAGTGAGAGTCAGCACCTTCAGGAACTGTATCCCAATGAGATTCAGCACCTTCAGGAACTGTATCCCAGTGAGAGTCAGCACCTTCAGGATCTGTCCCCCAGTGAGAGTCAGCACCTAAAGCAACTGTCCCCCAGTGAGAGTCAGCACCTTCAGGATCTGTCCCCCAGTGAAAGTCAGCACCTTAAGCAACTGTCCCCCGGTGAGAGTCAGCACCTTCAGGAACTGTCCCTCAGTGAGAGTCAGCACCTTCAGGAACTGTACCCCAGTGAGAGTCAGCATCTTCAGGAAGTGTATCCCAGTGAGAGCCAGCACATTCAGGAACTGTCCCCGAGTGAGAGTCAGCACCTTCGGGAACTGTATCCCAGTGAGAGTCAGCACCTTCAGGAACTTTCCCCCAATGAGAGTCAGCACCTTCAGGAACTGTCCCCCAATGAGAGTCCGCACCTTCAGGAACCAAATCCCAGTGAGAGTCCGCACCTTCAGGAACTGTATCCCAGTGAGAGTCAGCACCTTCAGGAACTGTATCCGAGTGAGTGTCAGCACCTTCAGGAACTGTCCCCCAGTGAGAGTCAGCACCTTCAAGAACTGTCCCCCAGTGAGAGTCAGCACCTTCAGGAACTGTATCCTAGTGAGAGTCAGCACCTTCAGGAACTGTCCCCCAGTGAGAGTCAGCACCTTCAAGAACTGTCCCCCAGTGAGAGTCAGCACCTTCAGGAACTGTATCCTAGTGAGTGTCAGCACCTTCAGGAACTGTCCCCCAGTGAGAGTCAGCACCTTCAGGAACTGTATCCGAGTGAGTGTCAGCACCTTCAGGAACTGTCCCCCAGTGAGAGTCAGCACCTTCAGGAACTGTATCCCAGTGAGAGTCTGACCTTCAGGAACTGTATCCCAGTGAGAGTCTGACCTTCAGGAACTGTATCCCAGTGAGAGTCAGCACCTAAAGCAAATGTCCCCCAGTGAGAGTCAGCACCTTCAGGAACTGTCCCCCAGTGAGAGTCAGCACCTTCAGGAACTGTATCCCAGTAAGAGTCAGCACCTTCAGGAACTGTCCCCCAGTGAGAGTCAGCACCTTCAAGAACTGTCCCCCAGTGAGAGTCAGCACCTTCAGGAACTGTATCCTAGTGAGTGTCAGCACCTTCAGGAACTGTCCCCCAGTGAGAGTCAGCACCTTCAGGAACTGTATCCGAGTGAGTGTCAGCACCTTCAGGAACTGTCCCCCAGTGAGAGTCAGCACCTTCAGGAACTGTATCCCAGTGAGAGTCTGACCTTCAGGAACTGTATCCCAGTGAGAGTCTGACCTTCAGGAACTGTATCCCAGTGAGAGTCAGCACCTAAAGCAAATGTCCCCCAGTGAGAGTCAGCACCTTCAGGAACTGTCCCCCAGTGAGAGTCAGCACCTTCAGGAACTGTATCCCAGTAAGAGTCAGCATCTTCAGGAACTGTATCCCAGTGAGAGTCAGCACCTTCAGGAACTGTATCCCAGTGAGAGTCTGACCTTCAGGAACTGTATCCCAGTGAGAGTCTGACCTTCAGGAACTGTATCCCAGTGAGAGTCAGCACCTAAAGCAAATGTCCCCCAGTGAGAGTCAGCACCTTCAGGAACTGTCCCCCAGTGAGAGTCAGCACCTTCAGGAACTGTATCCCAGTAAGAGTCAGCATCTTCAGGAACTGTTTCCCAGTGAGAGTCAGCATCTTCAGGAACTGTTTCCCAGTGAGAGTCAGCACCTTCAGGAACTGTATCCCAGTAAGAGTCAGCACCTTCAGGAACTGTTTCCCAGTGAGAGTCAGCACCTTCAGGAACTGTATCCCAGTAAGAGTCAGCACCTTCAGGAACTGTATCCCAGTGAGAGTCAGCACCTTTAGGAACTGTATCTCAGTGAGAGTCAGCACCTTCAGGAATTGCTTCCCATTGAGAGTTCGCACCTTCAGGAACTGTATCCCAGTGAGAGTCAGCACCTTCAGGAACTGTATCCCAGTAAGAGTCAGTACCTTTAGGAACTGTATCTCAGTGAGAGTCAGCACCTTCAGGAATTGCTTCCCATTGAGAGTTCGCACCTTCAGGAACTGTATCCCAGTGAGAGTCAGCACCTTCAGGAACTGTATCCCAGTGAGAGTCAGCACCTTCAGGAACTGTATCCCAGTGAGAGTCAGTACCTTTAGGAACTGTATCTCAGTGAGAGTCAGCACCTTCAGGAATTGCTTCCCATTGAGAGTTCGCACCTTCAGGAACTGTATCCCAGTGAGAGTCAGCACCTTCAGGAACTGTATCCCAGTGAGAGTCAGCACCTTCAGGAACTGTATCCCAGTGAGAGTTCGCACCTTCAGGAACTGTATCCCAGTGAGAGTCAGCACCTTCAGGAACTGTATCCCAGTAAGAGTCAGCACCTTCAGGAACTGTATCCCAGTGAGAGTCAGCACCTTCAGGAACTGTATCCCAGTGAGAGTCAGTACCTTTAGGAACTGTATCCCAGTGAGAGTCAGCACCTTCAGGAATTGTATCCCAGTGAGAGTCAGCACCTTCAGGAACTGTATCCCAGTGAGAGTCTTTACCTTTAGGAACTGTATCCCAGTGAGAGTCAGTACCATTAGGAACTGTATCCCAGTGAGAGTCAGCACCTTCAGGAACTGTATCCCAGTGAGAGTCAGTACCTTTAGGAACTGTATCCCAGTGAGAGTCAGTACCTTCAGGAACTGTATCCCAGTGAGAGTCAGCACCTTCAGGAATTGTTTCCCATTGAGAGTCAGCACCTTCAGGAACTGTATCCCAGTGAGAGTCAGCACCTTAAGGAACTGTATCCCAGTGAGAGTCAGCACCTTCAGGAACTGTATCCCAGTGAGAGTCAGCACCTTCAGGAACTGTATCCCAATGAGATTCAGCACCTTCAGGAACTGTATCCCAGTGAGAGTCAGCACCTTCAGGAACTGTATCCCAATGAGATTCAGCACCTTCAGGAACTGTATCCCAGTGAGAGTCAGCACCTTCAGGAATTGTTTCCCAGTGAGAGTCAGCACCTTCAGGAATTGTTTCCCAGTGAGAGTCAGCACCTTCAGGAACTGTATCCCAATGAGATTCAGCACCTTCAGGAACTGTATCCCAGTGAGAGTTCGCACCTTCAGGAACTGTATCCCAATGAGATTCAGCACCTTCAGGAACTGTATCCCAGTGAGAGTCAGCACCTTCAGGAACTGTACCCCAGTGAGAGTCAGCACCTTCAGGAACTGTATCCCAATGAGATTCAGCACCTTCAGGAACTGTATCCCAGTGAGAGTCAGCACCTTCAGGAACTGTATCCCAGTGAGAGTCAGCACCTTCAGGAACTGTATCCCAGTGAGAGTCTGACCTTCAGGAACTGTATCCCAGTGAGAGTCAGCACCTTCAGGAACTGTATCCCAGTGAGAGTCTGACCTTCAGGAACTGTCCCCCAGTGAGAGTCAGCACCTTCAGGATCTGTCCCACAGTGAGAGTCAGCACCTTAAGCAACTGTCCCCCAGTGAGAGTCAGCACCTTCAGGAACTGTATCCCAATGAGATTCAGCACCTTCAGGAACTGTATCCCAGTGAGAGTCAGCACCTTCAGGAATTGTTTCCCAGTGAGAGTCAGCACCTTCAGGAATTGTTTCCCAATGAGATTCAGCACCTTCAGGAACTGTATCCCAGTGAGAGTTCGCACCTTCGGGAACTGTATCCCAATGAGATTCAGCACCTTCAGGAACTGTATCCCAGTGAGAGTCAGCACCTTCAGGAACTGTATCCCAGTGAGAGTCAGCACCTTCAGGAACTGTATCCCAATGAGATTCAGCACCTTCAGGAACTGTATCCCAATGAGATTCAGCACCTTCAGGAACTGTATCCCAATGAGATTCAGCACCTTCAGGAACTGTATCCCAGTGAGAGTCAGCACCTTCAGGAACTGTATCCCAGTGAGAGTCTGACCTTCAGGAACTGTATCCCAGTGAGAGTCAGCACCTTCAGGATCTGTCCCACAGTGAGAGTCAGCACCTTAAGCAACTGTCCCCCAGTGAGAGTCAGCACCTTCAGGAACTGTCCCCCAGTGAGTGTCAGCAACTTAAGCAACTGTCCCCCAGTGAGAGTCAGCACCTTCAGGATCTGTCCCCCAGTGAGAGTCAGCACCTTAACCAACTGTCCCCCAGTGAGAGTCAGCACCATCAGGAACTGTATCCCAGTGAGAGTCAGCACATTCAGGAACTGTCCCCGAGTGAGAGTCAGCACCTTCAGGAACTGTACCCCAGTGAGAGTCAGCACCTTCGGGAACTGTATCCCAGTGAGAGTCAGCACCTTCAGGAACTGTATCCCAGTGAGAGTCAGCACCTTCAGGAACTGTATCCCAGTGAGAGTCTGACCTTCAGGAACTGTATCCCAGTGAGAGTCAGCACCTTCGGGAACTGCATCCCAGTGAGAGTCAGCACCTTAAGCAACTGTCCCCCAGTGACAGTCAGCATCTTCAGGAACTGTTTCCCAGTGAGAGTCAGCACCTTCAGGAACTGTATCCCAGTGAGAGTCAGCACCTTCAGGAACTGTATCCCAGTGAGAGTCAGTACCTTTAGGAACTGTATCCCAGTGAGAGTCAGCACCTTCAGGAACTGTATCCCAGTGAGTGTCAGCACCTTCAGGAATTGTACCCAGTGAGAGTCAGCACCTTCAGGAACTGTATCCCAGTGAGAGTCAGCACCTTCAGGAACTGTATCCCAGTGAGAGTCAGCACCTTCAGGAATTGTACCCAGTGAGAGTCAGCACCTTCAGGAACTGTATCCCAGTGAGAGTCTGACCTTCAGGAACTGTATCCCAGTGAGAGTCAGCACCTTCAGGATCTGTCCCCCAGTGAGAGTCAGCACCTTCAGGAACTGTCCCCCAGTGAGTGTCAGCACCTTAAGCAACTGTCCCCCAGTGAGAGTCAGCACCTTCAGGATCTGTCCCCCAGTGAGAGTCAGCACCTTAAGCAACTGTCCCCCAGTGAGAGTCAGCACCTTCAGGAACTGTATCCCAGTGAGAGTCAGCACATTCAGGAACTGTCCCCGAGTGAGAGTCAGCACCTTCAGGAACTTTGCCCCAGTGAGAGTCAGCACCTTAAGCAACTGTCCCCCAGTGAGGGTCAGCACCTTCAGGAACTGTACCCCAGTGAGAGTCAACACCTTCAGGAACTGTTCCCCAATGAGAGTCAGCACCTTCAGGAACTGTCCCCCGGTGAGAGTGAGCACCTTCAGGACATGTATCCCAGTGAGAGTCAGCACCTTCAGGAACTGACCCCCAGTGAGTGTCAGCACCTTCAGGAACTGACCCCCAGTGAGTGTCAGCACCTTCAGGAACTGTATCCCAGTGAGAGTCAGCACCTTCAGGAACTGTTCCCCAATGAGAGTCAGCACCTTCGGGAACTGTATCCCAGTGAGAGTCAGCACCTTCAGTAACTATATCCCAGTGAGAGTCAGCACCTTCAGGAACTGTATCCCAGTGAGTGTCAGCACCATCAGGAACTGTCCCCCAGTGAGAGTCAGCACCTTCAGGAACTGTATCCCAGTGAGAGTCAGCACCTTCAGGAACTGTATCCCAGTGAGTGTCGGCACCTTCAGGAACTGTCCCCCGGTGAGTGTCAGCACCTTCAGGAACTCTCCCCCAGTGAGAGTCAGCACCTTCAGGAACTGTATCCCAGTGAGAGTCAGCACCTTCAGGAATTGTATCCCAGTGAGAGTCAGCACCTTCAGGAACTGTATCCCAGTGAGAGTCTTTACCTTTAGGAACTGTATCCCAGTGAGAGTCAGTACCATTAGGAACTGTATCCCAGTGAGAGTCAGCACCTTCAGGAACTGTATCCCAGTGAGAGTCAGTACCTTTAGGAACTGTATCCCAGTGAGAGTCAGTACCTTCAGGAACTGTATCCCAGTGAGAGTCAGCACCTTCAGGAATTGTTTCCCATTGAGAGTCAGCACCTTCAGGAACTGTATCCCAGTGAGAGTCAGCACCTTAAGGAACTGTATCCCAGTGAGAGTCAGCACCTTCAGGAACTGTATCCCAGTGAGAGTCAGCACCTTCAGGAACTGTATCCCAATGAGATTCAGCACCTTCAGGAACTGTATCCCAGTGAGAGTCAGCACCTTCAGGAACTGTATCCCAATGAGATTCAGCACCTTCAGGAACTGTATCCCAGTGAGAGTCAGCACCTTCAGGAATTGTTTCCCAGTGAGAGTCAGCACCTTCAGGAATTGTTTCCCAGTGAGAGTCAGCACCTTCAGGAACTGTATCCCAATGAGATTCAGCACCTTCAGGAACTGTATCCCAGTGAGAGTTCGCACCTTCAGGAACTGTATCCCAATGAGATTCAGCACCTTCAGGAACTGTATCCCAGTGAGAGTCAGCACCTTCAGGAACTGTACCCCAGTGAGAGTCAGCACCTTCAGGAACTGTATCCCAATGAGATTCAGCACCTTCAGGAACTGTATCCCAGTGAGAGTCAGCACCTTCAGGAACTGTATCCCAGTGAGAGTCAGCACCTTCAGGAACTGTATCCCAGTGAGAGTCTGACCTTCAGGAACTGTATCCCAGTGAGAGTCAGCACCTTCAGGAACTGTATCCCAGTGAGAGTCTGACCTTCAGGAACTGTCCCCCAGTGAGAGTCAGCACCTTCAGGATCTGTCCCACAGTGAGAGTCAGCACCTTAAGCAACTGTCCCCCAGTGAGAGTCAGCACCTTCAGGAACTGTATCCCAATGAGATTCAGCACCTTCAGGAACTGTATCCCAGTGAGAGTCAGCACCTTCAGGAATTGTTTCCCAGTGAGAGTCAGCACCTTCAGGAATTGTTTCCCAATGAGATTCAGCACCTTCAGGAACTGTATCCCAGTGAGAGTTCGCACCTTCGGGAACTGTATCCCAATGAGATTCAGCACCTTCAGGAACTGTATCCCAGTGAGAGTCAGCACCTTCAGGAACTGTATCCCAGTGAGAGTCAGCACCTTCAGGAACTGTATCCCAATGAGATTCAGCACCTTCAGGAACTGTATCCCAATGAGATTCAGCACCTTCAGGAACTGTATCCCAATGAGATTCAGCACCTTCAGGAACTGTATCCCAGTGAGAGTCAGCACCTTCAGGAACTGTATCCCAGTGAGAGTCTGACCTTCAGGAACTGTATCCCAGTGAGAGTCAGCACCTTCAGGATCTGTCCCACAGTGAGAGTCAGCACCTTAAGCAACTGTCCCCCAGTGAGAGTCAGCACCTTCAGGAACTGTCCCCCAGTGAGTGTCAGCAACTTAAGCAACTGTCCCCCAGTGAGAGTCAGCACCTTCAGGATCTGTCCCCCAGTGAGAGTCAGCACCTTAACCAACTGTCCCCCAGTGAGAGTCAGCACCATCAGGAACTGTATCCCAGTGAGAGTCAGCACATTCAGGAACTGTCCCCGAGTGAGAGTCAGCACCTTCAGGAACTGTACCCCAGTGAGAGTCAGCACCTTCGGGAACTGTATCCCAGTGAGAGTCAGCACCTTCAGGAACTGTATCCCAGTGAGAGTCAGCACCTTCAGGAACTGTATCCCAGTGAGAGTCTGACCTTCAGGAACTGTATCCCAGTGAGAGTCAGCACCTTCGGGAACTGCATCCCAGTGAGAGTCAGCACCTTAAGCAACTGTCCCCCAGTGACAGTCAGCATCTTCAGGAACTGTTTCCCAGTGAGAGTCAGCACCTTCAGGAACTGTATCCCAGTGAGAGTCAGCACCTTCAGGAACTGTATCCCAGTGAGAGTCAGTACCTTTAGGAACTGTATCCCAGTGAGAGTCAGCACCTTCAGGAACTGTATCCCAGTGAGTGTCAGCACCTTCAGGAATTGTACCCAGTGAGAGTCAGCACCTTCAGGAACTGTATCCCAGTGAGAGTCAGCACCTTCAGGAACTGTATCCCAGTGAGAGTCAGCACCTTCAGGAATTGTACCCAGTGAGAGTCAGCACCTTCAGGAACTGTATCCCAGTGAGAGTCTGACCTTCAGGAACTGTATCCCAGTGAGAGTCAGCACCTTCAGGATCTGTCCCCCAGTGAGAGTCAGCACCTTCAGGAACTGTCCCCCAGTGAGTGTCAGCACCTTAAGCAACTGTCCCCCAGTGAGGGTCAGCACCTTCAGGAACTGTACCCCAGTGAGAGTCAACACCTTCAGGAACTGTTCCCCAATGAGAGTCAGCACCTTCAGGAACTGTCCCCCGGTGAGAGTGAGCACCTTCAGGACATGTATCCCAGTGAGAGTCAGCACCTTCAGGAACTGACCCCCAGTGAGTGTCAGCACCTTCAGGAACTGACCCCCAGTGAGTGTCAGCACCTTCAGGAACTGTATCCCAGTGAGAGTCAGCACCTTCAGGAACTGTTCCCCAATGAGAGTCAGCACCTTCGGGAACTGTATCCCAGTGAGAGTCAGCACCTTCAGTAACTATATCCCAGTGAGAGTCAGCACCTTCAGGAACTGTATCCCAGTGAGTGTCAGCACCATCAGGAACTGTCCCCCAGTGAGAGTCAGCACCTTCAGGAACTGTATCCCAGTGAGAGTCAGCACCTTCAGGAACTGTATCCCAGTGAGTGTCGGCACCTTCAGGAACTGTCCCCCGGTGAGTGTCAGCACCTTCAGGAACTCTCCCCCAGTGAGAGTCAGCACCTTCAGGAACTGTATCCCAGTGAGAGTCAGCACCTTCAGGAACTGTATCCCAGTGAGAGTCAGCACCTTCAGGAACTGTCCCCCAGTGAGTGTCAACACCTTCAGGAACTGTCCCCCAGTGAGAGTCAGCACCTTCAGGAACTGTCCCCCAGTGAGTGTCAACACCTTCAGGAACTGTTCCCCAATGAGCCTCAGCACCTTAAGCAACTGTCCCCCGGTGAGAGTGAGCACCTTCAGGACATGTATCCCAGTGAGAGTCAGCACCTTCAGGAACTGTATCCCAGTGAGTGTCAACTCCTTCAGGAACTGACCCCCAGTGAGAGTCAGCACCTTCAGGAACTGTATCCCAGTGAGAGTCAGCACCTTCAGGAACTGTATCCCAGTGAGAGTCAGCACCTTCAGGAACTGTATCCCAGTGAGAGTCAGCACCTTCAGGAACTGTCACCCAGTGAGAGTCAGCACATTCAGGAACTGTCCCCGAGTGAGAGTCAGCACCTTCAGGAACTGTATCCCAGTGAGAGTCTGACCTTCAGGAACTGTATCCCAGTGAGAGTCAGCACCTTCAGGAACTATATCCCAGTGAGAGTCAGCACCTTCAGGAACTGTATCCCAGTGAGTGTCAGCACCATCAGGAACTGTCCCCCAGTGAGAGTCAGCACCTTCAGGAACTGTATCCCAGTGAGAGTCAGCACCTTCAGGAACTATATCCCAGTGAGAGTCAGCACCGTCAGGAACTGTATCCCAGTGAGTGTCAGCACCATCAGGAACTGTCCCCCAGTGAGAGTCAGCACCTTAAGCAACTGTACCCCGGTTAGAGTCAGCACCTTCAGGAACTGTATCCCAGTGAGAGTCAGCACCTTCAGGAACTGTTCCCCAATGAGAGTCTGCACCTTCAGGAACTGTATCCCAGTGAGAGACAGCACCTTCAAGAACTGTGTCCCAGTGAGAGTCTGACCTTCAGGAACTGTATCCCAGTGAGAGTCAGCACCTTCAGGAAATATATCCCAGTGAGTGTCAGCAGCTTCAGGCACTCTATCCCAGTGAGAGTCAGCACCTTCAGGAACTGTATCCCAGTGAGAGTCAGCACCTTCAGGAACTGTCCCCCAGTGAGAGTCAGCACCTTAAGCAACTGTCCCCCGGTGAGAGTCAGCACCTTCAGGAACCGTATCCCAGTGAGTGTCAGCACCTTCAGGAACTCTCCCCCAGTGAGAGTCAGCACCTTCAGGAACTGTATCCCAGTGAGAGTCAGCACCTTCAGGAACTGACCCCCAGTGAGAGTTAGCACCTTCAGGAACTGTATCCCAGTGAGAGTCAGCACCTTCAGGAACTGACCCCCAGTGAGAGTCAGCACCTTCAGGAACTGTATCCCAGTGAGAGACAGCACCTTCAGGAATTTCATCCCAGTCAGTGTCAGCACCTTCAGTAACTGTATCCCAGTCAGATTCAGCACCCTCAGGGACTGTATCCCAGTGAGAGTCAGCACCTTCAAGAACTGTGTCCCAGTGAGAGTCTGACCTTCAGGAACTGTATCCCAGTGAGAGTCTGTCCTTCAGGAACTGTACCCAGTGACAGTTCTCACCTTCAGGAACTGTATCCCAGTGAGAATCAGCACCTTCAGGAACTCTCCCCCAGTGAGAGTCAGCACCTTCAGGAACTGTATCCCAGTGAGTGTCCGTCCTTCAGGAACTGTACCCAGTGAGAGTCAGCACCTTCAGGAACTGTATCCCTGTGAGAGTCAGCACCTTCAGGAACTGTATCCCAGTGAGAGTCAGCACCTTCAGGAACTGTATCCCAGTGAGAGACAGCACCTTCAGGAATTTCATCCCAGTCAGTGTCAGCACCTTCAGTAACTGTATCCCAGTCAGATTCAGCACCCTCAGGGACTGTATCCCAGTGAGAGTCAGCACCTTCAAGAACTGTGTCCCAGTGAGAGTCTGACCTTCAGGAACTGTACTCAGTGACAGTTCTCACCTTCAGGAACTGTATCCCAGTGAGAATCAGCACCTTCAGGAACTGTATCCCTGTGAGAGTCAGCACCTTCAGGAACTGTATCCCAGTGAGAGTCATCACCTTCAGGAACTGTATCCCAGTGAGAGTCAGCACCTTCAGGAACTGTATCCCAGTGAGAGTCATCACCTTCAGGAACTGTATCCCAGTGAGTGTCCGTCCTTCAGGAACTTTACCCAGTGAGAGTCAGCACCTTCAGGAACTGTATCCCTGTGAGAGTCAGCACCTTCAGGAACTGTATCCCAGTGAGAGTCAGCACCTTCAGGAACTGTTCCCCAGTGAGAGTCAGCACCTTCAGCAACTTTCTCCCAGTGAGAGTCAGCATCTTCAGGAACCGTAACTTAGAAACATAGAAAATAGGCCATTCGGCCCTTCAGACCTGCTCCGCCATTGAAAAGATCATGGCTGATCGTCTAATTCAGTACCCTGTTCCCGCTTTCTCCCCATATCACTTAAACCTTTTGGCAATAAGAAATATATCTATCGCCTTCTGGAATATATTTAATGACTTGGCCTCCACTGCCTTCTGCGGTAGAGAATTCCGCAGGTTCACCACCCTCTGGGTGAAGAAATTTCTCCTCATCTCAGTTCTAAACAGCATTCCCCGTATCCTGAGACTGTGACCCCTGGTTCTGGACTCCCCAGTCATCGGGAACATCCTCCCTGCGTCTAGCCTGTCTAGTCCTGTTAGAATTTTATAGATTTCTATGAGATCCCCTCTCGTTCTTCTAAACTCTAGTGAATATAGGCCTAGTCGACCCAATCTCTCCCCATACGTCAATCTACCATCCCAGGAATCAGCCCAGTAAATGTTCTTTGCACTCCCTCCATGGCAAGAACATCCTTCCTCAGATAAGGAGACCAAAACTGCACACAATACTCCAGATGTGGTCTCACCAAGGCCCTGTATAACTGCAGTAAGACATCCTTGCTCCTGTACTCAAATCCTCCTGCAATGAAGGCCAACAGACCATTCGCCTTCCTAATTGCTTGCTGCACCTGAATGCTTGCTTTCAGCGACTGTGTACAAGGACACCCAGGTCTCGTTGCACCTCCCCCTTTCCCAATCTATCACCATTCAGATAATAATCTGCCTTTCAGTCTTTACAACCAAAGTGGATAACCTCACATTTATCCACGTTATACTGCATCTGCCATGCATTTGCCCACTCACCCAACTTGCCCAAATCACATTGGAGCCTCTTTGCATCCTCCTCACAGCTCACCCCCCGCCCCCCCGCACTAGCTTTGTGTCATCTGCAAACTTGGAAATGTTACATTTAGTTCCCTCATCTATATCATGAATATATATTGTGAATAGCTGGGGCCTAAGCACTGATCCCTGTGATACCCCACTAGTCACTGCCTGCCACCCGGAAAAAGATCTGTTTATTCCTACTCTCTGTTTCCTGTCTGTCAACCAATTCTCAATCCATGCCAGTATATTACCCCCAATCCCATGTGCTTTAATTTTGCACACTAACCTCTTATGTGGAACCTTTTCAAAAGCCTTCTGAAAATCCAAATACACCACATCCACTGGTTCTCCCTTATCTATTCTACTAGTTACAACCTCAAGAAACTCCAGTAGATTTGTTAAGTATGATTTCCCTTTCGTAAACCCATGCTGACTTTGCCCAATCCCGTTTATGCTTTCTAGGTGTTCTGCTATCACATCCTTTATATTAGACTCTAGTATTTTCCCCTCTACTGATGTAAGGCTAACTGGGCTGTAATTCCTTGTTTTTTCTCCCTCCTTTTTTAAATAGTGGGGTTACATTTGCCTCCCTCCAATCTGTAGAAACTGCTCCAGAGTCTATAGAATTTTGGAAGATGACCATCAATGCATCCACTATTTCCAGGGCCACTTCCTTTAGTACTCTGGGATGTAGATTATCTTGCCCTGGGGTTTGTCAGCCTTTAACTCCATTAATTTCCCCAGCACTATTTTTTTACTAATACTGATTTCCTTCAGTTCCTCCCTCTCATTAGACCCTTGGTTTCCTAACATTTCTGGGAGGTTATTTGTGTCCTCCTTTGTGAAGACAAAACCAAAGTATGTGTTTAATTGTTCTGCCATTTCTTTGTTCCCCATTATAATTTCCCCTGTTTCTGACTGTAAGGGACCTACATTTGTCTTCACTAATCATTTTCTCTTCACATATTTAAAGAAGCTTTTACAGTCAGTTTTTATGTTCCCCAAAAGTTTACTCTCATACTCTATTTTACCCCCAAAATCAACCTCTTTGTCTTCCTTTGCTGAATTCTAAACTGCTCCCAATCCTCAGACTTGCTGCTTTTTCTGGCAATTTTATATGCTCCTCTTTGGATCTAATACTATCCTTAAATTCTTTTGTAAGCCACGGTTGAGCCATCTTTCCGGTTTTATTTTTACGCCAGACTGGAATGAATAATTGTTCTAATTCATGCACACATTCTTTCAATATTATCCATTGCCTATCCACCGTCAACCCTTTTAGTAAAGTTCCCCAATCTACCATAGCCAACTCGCGCTCATACCTTTGTAGTTTCCTTTATTTAGATTCGGGACCCTAGTTTCGGATTCAACTGCTTTACTCTCCATCTTCATGAAGAATTCTATCATGTTATGGTCACTCCTCCCCAAGGGACCCGGCACAACAAGATTGTTAATTAATCTTAATTAATCCTTTCTCATTGCACAATACCCAGTCTAGTATAGCCTGTTCTCTAGTTGGTTCCTCAACATATTGGTCTAAAAAACCGTCACATACACACTCCAGGAAATCCTCCTCCACAGTATTATTGCTAATTTGGTTTGACCAATCTATATGTAGATTAAAATTGCCCATAAATTACAGTTGTACCCTTATTGCATGCGTCTCTAATTTCCTGTTTAATGCCATCCCTTCCATCACCACTACTGTTTGGGGGTCTATAGACCACCCCCACCAACGTTTTCTGCCCCTTGGTGTTTCTTAGCTCCACCCATACAGATTCCACATCATGATTTTCTGAGCCAATATCGTTCCTCACTATTGCATTGATTTCCTCCTTTACTAACAACGCTACCCCTCCTCCTTTCTCTTTTTGTCTGTCCTTCCTAAATATTGAATACCCCTGGATGTTCAGTTCCCATCCTTGCTCACCCTGCAGCCATGTCTCCGTAATCGCAACTATATCATAACCGTTTATATCAATTTGCACTGTTAATTCATCTGCCTTATTGTGAATGCTCCGCGCATTAAGACACAATGACTTTAGACTTGTCTTTTTGAATTGTTAGTCATCTTAGCTTTATTTTTCACTACGGCCCCATTTGTTTCTCGCCCTTGTTTTCTCTGCCTTCCACTTTTGCTTCTTACCTTCTTGTCTTTCATTTCTATCCTTATTTCCGTCTCCTCTGTCTCCCTGTTCAGATTCCCATCCCCCTGCCATTCTAGTTTAAACCCTCCCCGACAGCACTAGCAAACAGCACCCCAAGGAAATTAGTCTCTATCCTGCCCAAATGCAACCCGTCCAGCTTGTACCACCTTCCCCAGAACCGCTCCCAATGTCCCAGGAATCTGAATCCCTCCCCCCTACACCATTTCTCCAGCCACGTATTCATCTGATATTTATTTTTATTTATTTATTTATTTAGAGATACAGCACTGAAACAAGCCCTTCGGCCCACCGAGTCTATGCCGACCATCAACCACACATTTATACTAACCCATTTGTACTAAGGTGACCGAGGTGACTGCAACAACTACCGTGGAATCTCCCTGCTCAGCATAGTGGGGAAAGTCTTTGCTCGAGTCGCTTTAAACAGGCTCCAGAAGCTGGCTGAGTGTGTCTACCCTGAGGCACAGTGTGGCTTTCGTGCAGAGAGATCGACCGTTGACATGCTGTTCTCCCTTCATCAGATACAGGAGAAATGCCGTGAACACCAGATGCCCCTCTACATTGCTTTCATTGATCTCACCAAAGCCTTCAGACTACTAGAAAAGATTGGATGCCCACCAAAGCTACTAAGTATCATCACCTCATTCCATCACAATATAAAAGGCACAATTCAACATGGTGGCTCCTCATCAGACCCCTTTCCTATCCTGAGTGGCGTGAAACAGGGCTGTGTTCTCGCACCCACACTTTTTGGGATTTTCTTCTCCCTGCTGCTTTCACATGCGTTCAAGTCCTCTGAAGAAGGAATTTTCCTCCACACAAGATCAGGGGGCAGGTTGTTCAACCTTGCCCGTCTAAGAGCGAAGTCCAAAGTACGGAAAGTCCTCATCAGGGAACTCCTCTTTGCTGACGATGCTGCTTTAACATCTCACACTGAAGAGTGCCTGCAGAGTCTCATCGACAGGTTTGCGGCTGCCTGCAATGAATTTGGTCTAACCATCAGCCTCAAGAAAATGAACATCATGGGGCAGGACGTCAGAAATGCTCCATCCATCAATATTGGTGACCACGCTCTGGAAGTGGTTCAAGAGTTCACCTACCTCGGCTCAACTATCACCACTAACCTGTCTCTCGATGCAGAAATCAACAAGCACATGGGAAAGGCTTCCACTGCTATGTCCAGACTGGCCAAGAGAGTGTGGGAAAATGGCGCACTGATACGGAACACAAAAGTCCGAGTGTATCAAGCCTGTGTCCTCAGTACCTTGCTCTATGGCAGCGAGGCCTGGACAACGTATGTCAGCCAAGAGCGATGTCTCAATTCATTCCATCTTCGCTGCCTCCGGAGAATACTTGGCATCAGGTGGCAGGACCGTATCTCCAACACTGAAGTCCTTGAGGCGGCCAACATCCCCAGCTTGTACACACTACTGAGTCAGCGGCGCTTGAGATGGCTTGGCCATGTGAGCCACATGGAAGATGGCAGGATCCCCAAGGACACATTGTTCAGTGAGCTCGCCACTGGTATCAGACCCATCGGCCGTTCATGTCTCCGCTTTAAAGCCGTCTGCAAACGCGACATGAAATCCTGTGACATTGATCACAAGTCGTGGGAGTCAGTTGCCAGCGTTCGCCAGAGCTGGCGGGCAGCCATAAAGGCGGGGCTAAAGTGTGGCGAGTCGAAGAGACTTAGCAGTTGGCAGGAAAAAAGACAGAGGCGCAAGGGGAGAGCCAACTGTGTAACAGCCCCGACAAACAAATTTTTCTGCAGCGCCTGTGGAAGAGTCTGTCACTCTAGAATTGGCCTTTATAGCCACTCCAGGCGCTGCTTCACAAACCACTGACCACCTCCAGGCGCTTACCCATTGTCTCTCGAGATAAGAAGGCCAAAAAAGAAGAAGTACATTAATCCCACATCCCTCTCTTCCCTCCATTCTCCTACCACCTACCGACACTAGGGGCAATTTACAATGGCCAATTTACCTATAAACCTGCAAGTCTTTGGTTGTGGGAGGAAACCGGAGCACCCGGACGAAACCCACGTGGTCACAGGGAGAACTTGCAAACTCCGCACAGGCAGTACCCAGAACCGAACCCGGGTCGCTGGAGCTGTGAGGCTGCGGTGCTAACCACTGCGCCACTATGCTGCCCTTAATATCCTGCTTTTTCTGCTATTGCTAGCCCGTGGCACTGGTAGTAATCCTGAGATTACTGCCTTTGAGGTCCCACTTTATAATTTTTGTCCTAACTCCCTGTATTCAACTGCAGGACCTCATCCCTTTTTTTCCTATGTCGTTGGTACCGATATGTACCATGACAACTGGCTGCTCGCCGTCCCCCCTCAGAATTCCCTGCAGCCGCTGAGAGACATCCTTGACCTTGCACCAGGGAGGCAACATACCATCCTGGAGTCTCTTTGGCGGCCACAGAAATGCTTGTCTGTTCCCCTTACGATTGAATCCCCTATCACTATAGCCCTGACACTCTTCTTCCTCCCCTCCTGTGCAGTAGAGCTATGCATGGTGTCATGAACTTGGTTCTTGCTGCTTTCCCCTGTGCCATCTCCCCCAACAGTATCCAAAGCAGTATATCTGTTAGAGAGGGGGATGGCCACAGGGGACTCCTGCACTACCTGCCTTCCTCTACCATGCCTGGTGGTCACCCATTCCCTTCCTGCCGTTGCAGAATTTGCCTGCGGTGTGACCACCTCACTAAACGTGCTATCCACGACATCCTCAGCATCACGGATGCTCCACAGTGAATCCACCTGCAGCTCCAGCTCCGTAATGTGGGTAGTCAGTAGCTGCAGATGGATACACTTCCTGCACACATGGTCGTCAGGAACACTGGAAGCGTCCCTGATTTACCATATAGCGCAGGAGGAGCATATCACGGGTGCGAGCTCTCCTGCCATGACTTACCCTTAGATTAATTAGTTACTCCCTTTAATTAAAAACACTAATTACACTAGGGGCCTTGTTCTACCCACTACAATCTAAAGTCCTTAATAAATTACTTTAATTTAAAAAAAAACACACTTTAGTAGTACTAACCTTATCACTTATGTGGTAGGTTTTGAAGTGTTTTTCAAGAAAAAGAACTCTCCCCTCATTTTTTAAGATATTTACAGACACTAACAGGAACTGTACCCCAGTAAGTTTCTGCAACAATAGGAACTTGGGTGTTTTTAACTGCCCAACTTCCTCAGTTTGGTCCAGTGTGAGAGGATTAAAAGATCTGTCTGCTGATGTAACTTGTTTGAATGTGCTCAGTGTAATATCTGTTCTATTATCTGTATAGTGAAGGAGATGTTACACGAGGACCCTGCCTCCCTTTTCAGTGTGTTAGCGATCCCACCGATACTCTTGGACAAAGTGTTCGGGAGATCTTCCCGTGTCCTGTCGACAACATCCCCTCCACCAACGTCACCCAAAGTAGATTACGTGGATATTCATTATATTGGTGCTTTTGGGATCATGCTGTGCGCTAAATAGTTGCCCTGTTCACCCACGTTGTAACAGTAACTGCACTTGATTGTGATTCAGTGATAATTGAGCAGCCTGGGGATGTCTCTGTGAGGTATAATTCAGAAATATATAAACATGGAGTTGGTCTTCTGAAATTGATATTAATACGATGAATCAGGAATTGCAATATTTTCAGTAGCTGTGTGGAATTATTGAAGCTGTTCAAATGATTTATTTATAGCTATTATTGCAGCAATACAACGTCTGCAGTGTGCAATACCTTTCATGCTTTATTCAGATTCTGGATGATTGATTGCTCCTCTCTCACTTATTCTCCAGTCTCTGACACGCGGCAGTCTTGTTGTAATGTGACGCCAAACACACTTTGCATCAGAATAAATCAGCTCTGAAATCATTCAACTGATGCACAAACTTGTAAATGCATGGGCCTCGGAAAATGAACAGCAATAGATCTATTGGCCCATTAGCCTGTCGCATTCAGACATGTTGCAGTTAACCCATCTTCCCACCACAGCTCACAGAATCGTACAGCACAGAAGGAGGCCATTCGGCCCGTCATGTCTGTGTCGTCTCTTTCAAAGAGCTATCTAATTAGTCCCACTCTCTGCTCTGTCTTCAGATTTCTGCTTTTAAGTATTTATCCAATTCCCTTTTGAAATTTACTATTGAATCTGCTTCCACTGCCCTTTCAGTGCATTCCAGATCACAACAACTCACTGCGTTAACATGGTTCTTCCTCATGGTGCATATAGTTCATTTGCTAGTTACCTTTAATTGTATCATCTGGTTACTGACCTTCCTCCTGCTGGAAACACAGAATATTAACAGGGATGGGTTAAATAGGAGGGCAAGCAGAGCTTTGGATTTGAAACACAACATCTAGGTTTCCCTGCATGCTGGGGAGTTTAAGCACAGCAGTGTGTGTCTTTTGGCCCTTACAGCTTCCCACCCGGAGGTCATCTGCAGGCTGCTGGACAAGATTGGTCCAATCCTGGGGGACTCTGACCCTGGGGCGGGTGGGTGGGGGGGAGGGGGGATCCAATCCCCTTTGTATGGTGTGGGTGGGAGTCTGATGGGGGAGATCTTAGGGGCTGGGGGAAGCACTATGTTCCACCTGGCCCAGAAGCAGTACTGTAAAGACATTTAAATAAAAGCAAAATACTGCGGATGCTGGAAATCTGAAAGAAAAACAAGAAATGCTGGAATCACTCAGCAGGTCTGGCAGCATCTGTGGAAAGAGAAGCAGAGTTAACGTTTCGGGTCAGCGACCCTTCTTCGGAACTTTTGGTTCCGAAGAAGGGTCGCTGACCCGAAACGTTAACTCTGCTTCTCTTTCCACAGATGCTGCCAGACCTGCTGAGTGATTCCAGCATTTCTTGTTTTTCTTTCTGTAAAGACATTTACCTTCTCCCCAGAGTTATCCTTACCTTGCTTCATCTGTTCAGTTTCCTGAATCCGGGGAAACACAGCCAGCCACTGTAAAACCTACAATTCAGGTTAAATCAGATGGTGCCACTGTCGTTAACACATTTAAATTACCAACCCACCTCCGGGAGTGGGTTGGCTGCCCATTCCTTGACCTGCCTCCTTTTAACCTGAAGTGGGCGGGCTGGAGACAGGTTTCAGAGTTTAAAAATTTTAACATCAGACCTGAATCCAACCCACCAGTTTGAGCATGCTAAAATTCAGCCCAGTATACTTAATCTGTCAGACCCCTCATGATTTTGGACAGGCCTATGAAATCTCTTGACCTTAACGTTGTAAGGAGAACAATCCCAGCTTTTCCAGTTTATCCATGCAACTGAATTCCCTCATCCCTGGTAGCATCCAGTAAATCTCCTCTGCACACTCTCCAATGCCTTGACATCCTTCCTAAAGTGTGGTGTCCAGAAATGGACACAAACTCCAGTTGAGGCTTTACTGGTGTTTTATAAAGTATTAGCATAACTTTCTTGCTTTTGTACTCCTAGTACTCTGACATTTACTGAAATAAGATTTCCAAGCGGTGAGGAGGGGGTGGTTGTAGCTTTTTTTTAAAGCAGGATGCTCGCCCAGATGTCCTGATTGACAGGCCTGGAATGCTGCAGCAGAAGCCACAGTCAGGAAGTAGTACATTTGTACTGCTGGTGTAGAGATTGCAGGTGAAGAGTAGGTACAGAGTGTGTTATGATCCTGTAGTTTTTTTTCCGTGAAGAATGCGGTGTGCCTTTAAGGCTGGAAAAGGAGCCGTACTACTTTAAGGCAACAAACTCCAGAGACTGGGTCAAAGAATGCATTCTCGTTGCCCCGGGATACAGCCACTCAGACTGAGGATTGAGAGATACATTGTTGCCAATTAACATTTGAAACTGGCTTTTGAGAGACAGTTAACAGAGAAACAGACAGTTGGACCAGCATATACTGAAGGAAATGAAAGCTCTCTCTCGGTTTATTTAAACCCTATTTATGATACTCTCAGAATTCTGATGTCAAGCCAGATTAATTTCTTAAAAAAGAAAATAACTAATTCCTTTAACTACTGAACTGTAATTATTGAATTCATCACTGGATGGCTGTGAGGACTTCAAGCAACCTTGGATAATTCCACATTGGAAGATTTCACTTCGGCAGGAGAGTAAATATGCAAGGACACTGATGTTTTGATTTTAAATGTTGTTTATGTCTTAGTGTTTAATTAGTAAAACTCAATTCTTAAACAGTTAATTTGTTTATCTAAAGACACCTGGTTTGGTTAGCCTCATTCAGGGGTTAATGGATGGTACAATTTGGTTGTGTCTTTCTTTAATTTTGAAAGTTTAAAATGATATGTTAGGCGATCTGTGGAGCAATGGGATTGAATCAACAGTGCGTTTCTTCCACCACAATCAGAATCGTATATTTTGATTGAGAGCTTTGACTGGAGCGGTTAGTTGTAACAAGTGGTTCATAGGGTTGGTGTAGAGATTGCAGGTGGAGGGTGAGTAAGGGGAGGCAGTGGCGTAGTGGTAATGTCACTAGACTAGTAACCCAGAGCCCCAGGCTAAAGCTATGGGGACATGGGTTCGAATACCACCACGGTAGATGGTGGAATTTATATTCAATGAATACATCTGGAATTAAAAAAGAAGCTAGTCTAGTGGTGACCATGAAACCATTGTCGATTGGTGTAAAAACCCATCCGGTTCACAAATGTCCTTCAGGAAAGGAAATCTGCTGTCCTTACCAGGTCTGGCCTACATGTGACTCCAGACCCACAGCAATGTGGTTGACTCTTAAATGCCCTCTGAAATGGCCGAGCAACACATTCAGTTGTATCAAACTGCTAAGCAAAGCAATAAAACCGGACAGACCACCCAGCATTGACCTAGGCACCAGAGATGACAACGGTAAACCCTGCTCTGTCGACCCAGCAAAGTCCTCCTTACGAACATCTGGGGGCTTGCACCAAAGTTGGGAGAACTGTCCCACAGACTAGTCAAGCAACAGCCTGACATAGTCATACTCACGGAATCATACCTTACAGACAATGTTCAGGACATCGCCATCACCATCCCCGGGTATGTTCTGTCCCACCGGCAGGACAGACCCAGAAGAGGTGGTGGCACAGTGGTTATAGAGTCAGGAGGGAGTTGCCCTGGGAGTCCTCAACATCGACTCCGGACCCCATAAAGTCTCATAGCATCAGGTCAAAGATATGCATGAAAACCTCCTGTTGATTACCACCTACCACACCCACAACACTGAAGAATGCCTGCAGAGTCTCATCGACAGGTTTGCGTCTGCCTGCAATGAATTTGGCCTAACCATCAGCCTCAAGAAAACGAACATCATGGGGCAGGATGTCAGAAATGCTCCATCCATCAATATTGGCGACCACGCTCTGGAAGTGGTTCAAGAGTTCACCTACCTAGGCTCAACTATCACCAGTAACCTGTCTCTAGATGCAGAAATCAACAAGCGCATGGGTAAGGCTTCCACTGCTATGTCCAGACTGGCCAAGAGAGTGTGGGAAAATGGCGCACTGACACGGAACACAAAAGTCCGAGTGTATCAGGCCTGTGTCCTCAGTACCTTGCTCTACGGCAGCGAGGCCTGGACAACGTATGCCAGCCAAGAGCGACGTCTCAATTCATTCCATCTTCGCTGCCTTCGGAGAATACTTGGCATCAGGTGGCAGGACTATATCTCCAACACAGAAGTCCTTGAAGCGGCCAACATCCCCAGCTTATACACACTACTGAGTCAGCGGCGCTTGAGATGGCTTGGCCATGTGAGCCGCATGGAAGATGGCAGGATCCCCAAAGACACATTGTACAGCGAGCTCGCCACTGGTATCAGACCCACCGGCCGTCCATGTCTCCGTTATAAAGACGTCTGCAAACGCGACATGAAATCGTGTGACATTGATCACAAGTCGTGGGAGTCAGTTGCCAGCATTCGCCAGAGCTGGCGGGCAGCCATAAAGGCGGGGCTAAAGTGTGGCGAGTCGAAGAGACTTAGTAGTTGGCAGGAAAAAAGACAGAGGCGCAAGGGGAGAGCCAACTGTGCAACAGCCCCAACAAACAAATTTCTCTGCAGCACCTGTGGAAGAGCCTGTCACTCCAGAATTGGCCTTTCTAGCCACTCCAGGCGCTGCTTCACAAACCACTGACCACCTCCAGGCGCGTATCCATTGTCTCTCGAGATAAGGAGGCCCAAAAGAAAGAAAGAAAAAAAGAAAGAACACCCACAACACCCCCCCACCCCCCCGCCCCTCGGCTAATGAATCAGTACTCCTCCATAAGATCCTGAGGAGTCTTGACAGGATGGATGTGAAAAGGATGTTTCCACTGTTTAAAAATAAGGGGTCACCCATTTAAGACAGAGATGTGGAGAAATTTTTCCTCTCCGAGGGTTGTGAGTCTTTGGAATTCTCTTCCTCAAAAGGCAGTGGAAACAGAGTCTTTGAATATTTTTCCAGCAGAGGTAGATAGATTCTTGATAAGCAAGGGGATGGAAGGTGATCGGGGGTAGGTGGAAATGTGGAGTAATCAGTTCAGCCATGAACTTATTGAATGGCGGAGTAGGCTCGAGGGGCCGAGTGGCCTACTCGTGCTCCTAATTCGTATGTTCGTATGTAACAGCACTTGGAGGAAGCACTGAGGGTAGCAAGGGCACAAAATGTAC
The DNA here is from genome assembly GCF_036365525.1 of Heterodontus francisci. Classification (NCBI taxonomy): domain Eukaryota; kingdom Metazoa; phylum Chordata; class Chondrichthyes; order Heterodontiformes; family Heterodontidae; genus Heterodontus; species Heterodontus francisci. The sequence continues at coordinate 120,818,903 of NC_090381.1, read as the reverse complement.
TCTGGGTGGGGGATCTTAATGTCCATCACCATGAGTGGCTCGGTAGCACCACTACTGACCGAGCTGGCCGTGTCGTAAAGGACATAGCTGCTAGACTGGGTCTGCGGCAGGTGGTGAGGGAACCAACAAGAGGGAAAAACACACTTGACCTCATCCTCACCAAGCTACCTGTCGCAGATGCATCTGTCCAAGACAGTATTGGTAGGAGTGACTACTGCACATTCCTTGTGGAGACAAAGTCCTGTCTTCACACTGAGGGTACCCACCATCGTGTTGTGAGGCAGTACCGCCGTGCTACATGGGATAGATCCAGAACAGATGTAGCAATGCAAAACTGAGCATCCATGAGGCACTGTGGGCCATCAGCAGCATCAGAATTGTTTTCAACCACAATCTGTAACCTCATGGCCTAGTATATTCCCCACTCTACCAATACCATCAAGCTGGAGGATCAACCCTGGTTCAATGAAGAGTGCAGGAGGGCATGCCAGGAGCAGAACCAGGCATACCTCAAAATGAGGTGTCAACCTGGTGAAGCTACAACACAGACATGCATGCCAAACAGCAGAAGCAGCATGTGTTAGACAGGACTAAGCGATCCCACCACAAATGGATCAGATCTAAGCTCTGCAGTCCTAGCACATCTAATTGTGAATGGTGGTGGGCAATTAAACAACTGACAGGAGGAGGAGGAGGCTCCACAAATATCCCATCCTCAACAATAGGGGAGCCCAGCACATCAGTGCAAAAGACAAGTCTGAAGTATTTGCATCCATCTTCAGCCAGAAGTGCCGAGTGAATGATCCATCTCGGCCTCCACCTGAGGTTCCCAGCATCACAAATGCCAGTCTTCAGCCAATCCGATATCAAGAAATGGCTGAAATCACTGGATACTGCAAAGGTTATGGCCCTGACAATATTCATGAAGACCTGTGCTCCAGAACTTGCCGCGCCCCTAGCCAAGCTGTTCCAGTACAGCTACAACACTGGCATCTACCCAGCAATGTGGAAAATTGCCCATTTATGTCCTGTACACAAAAAACAAGACAAATCCAACCTAGCCAATTACCGTCATAGAGAGATACAGCACTGAAACAGGCCCTTCAGCCCACTGAGTCTGTGCTGACCAACAACCACCCATTTATACTAATCCGACATTAATCCCATATTCCTCTACCTACAGTGGGAGCAATTTACAATGCCCAATCAACCTGCAAGTCTTTGGCTGTGGGAGGGAACAAGAGAACCCAGCAGAAACCCACACAGTCACAGGGAGAACTTGCAAACTCAGCACAGGAAGTACCCAGAACCAAATCCAGGTCACAGGAGCTATGAGGCTGCAGTGCTAACCACTGCACCACTGTACCATCCGATCAGTCTACTCCCAATCATCAGCAAAGTGATGGAAGGGGTTGTCGACAGTGCTATCAAGCGACACATGCTCAGCAATAACCTGCTCACTAAAGCTCAGTTTGGGTTCCGCCAGGGCCACTCAGCTCCTGACCTCATTACAGCCTTGGTCCGAAAATGGACAAAAGAGCTGAACTCCAGAGGTGAGGTGAGAGTGACTGCCCTTGACATCAAGGCAGCATTTGACCCAGTATGGTATCAAAGAGACGTAGCAAAACTGCAGTCAATGGGAATCAGGGGGAAAACTTCCCACTAGTTGGAGTCATACCTACCGCAAAGGAAGATGGTTGTGGTTGTTGGAGGTCAATCACCTCAGTCCCAGGACATCACTGCAGGAGTTCTTCAAGGTAGAGTCCGAGGCCCAACCATCTTCAGCTACTTCATCAATGAATTTCCTGCAGTCATAAGGTCAGAAGTGGGGATGTTCGCTGATGATTGCACAATGTTCAGTACCATTCGTGACTCCTCAGATACTGAAGCAGTCCGTGTCCATATGCAGCAAGACCTGGACAACATCCAGGCTTGGGCTGATAAGTGGCAAGTAACATTCGCACCACACAAGTGCCAGGCAATGACCATCTCCAACAAGAGAGATTCTAACCATCTCCCCTTGACATTCAATGACATCACGATTACTGAATCCCCCATTATCAACATCCTGGGGGTTACCATTCACCAGAAACTGAACTGGAGTAGCCATAGAAATACTGTGGCTACAAGAGCAGGTCAGAGGCTAGGAATCCTGAGGCGAGTAACTCACCTCCTGACTCCCCAAAGCCTGTTCACCATCTGCAAGGCACAGGTCAGGAGTGTGATGGAATACTCTCCACTTACCTGGATGGGTGCAGCTCCAACAACACTCAAGAAGCTCGACACCATCCGGGACAAAGCAGCCTCTTGATTGGCACCCCATCCACAAACATTCACTCCCTCCACCACCGACGTACAGTGGCAGCAGTGTGTACCATCTACATGATGCACTGCAGCAACTTACCATAGCTCCTTAGACAACACCTTCCAAACCCATGACCTCTACCACCTAGAAGGACAAGAGCAGCAAATGCATGGGAACACCACCAACTGCAAGTTCCCCTCCAAGTCACACACCATCCTGACTTAGAACTATATCGCCGTTCCTTCACTGTTGCTGGGTCAAAATCCTGGAACTCCCTTCCTAACAGCACTGTGGGTGTACCTACCCCACATGGACTGCAGCGGTTCAAGAAGGCAGCTCACCACCACCTTCTCAAGGGCAACTCTTCTTCTTCTTTGGCCTCCTTGTCTCGAGAGACAATGGGTAAGCGCCTGAAGGTGGTCAGTGGTTTGTGAAGCAGCGCCTGGAGTGGCTATAAAGGTCAATTCTAGATTGACAGACTCTTCCACAGGTGCTGCAGATAAAATTGGTTGTCGGGGCTGTTACACAGTTGGCTCTCCCCTTGCGCCTCTGCCTTTTTTGCTGCCAACTGCTAAGTCTCTTCGACTTGCCACACTTTAGCCCCGCCTTTATGGCTGTCCACCAGCTCTGGCGAACGCTGGCAACTGACTTCCATGATGTGTGGTCAATGTCACAGGACTTCATGTCGCGTTTGCAGATGTCTTTAAAGCGGAGACATGGACGGCCGGTGGGTCTGATACCAGTGACGAGCTCGCTGTACAATGTGTCCTTGGGGATCCTGCCACCTTCCATGCAGCTCACATGGCCAAGCCATCTCAAGCGCCGCTGGCTCAGTAGGGTGTATATGCTAGGGATGTTGGCCGCCTCGAGGACTTCTGTGTTGGGGATACGGTCCTGCCACCTGAAGCCAAGGATTCTCCAGAGGCAGCGAAGATGGAATGTATTGAGACATCGCTCTTGGCTGACATACGTTGTCCAGGCCTCGCTGCCGTAGAGCAAGATACTGAGGACACAGGCTTGATACACTCGGACTTTTGTGTTCTGTGTCAGTGCGCCATTTTCCCACACTCTCTTGGCCAGTCTGGACATAGCAGTGGAAGCCTTTCCCATGCGCTTGTTGATTTCTGCATCTAGAGACAGGTTACTGGTGATAGTTGAACCTAGGTAGGTGAACTCTTGAACCACTTCCAGAGTGTGGTCGCCAATATTGATGGATGGAGCATTTCTGACGTCCTGTCCCATGATGTTCGTTTTCTTGAGGCTGATGGTTAGGCCAAATTCATTGCAAGCAGCCGCAAACCTGTCGATGAGACTCTGCAGTCACTCTTCAGTGTGGGATGTTAATGCAGCATCGTCAGCAAAGAGGAGTTCCCTGATGAGAACTTTCCGTACTTTGGTCTTCGCTCTTTGACGGGCAAGGTTGAACAACCTGCCATCTGATCTTGTGTGGAAGAAAATTCCTTCTTCAGAGGACTTGAACGCATGTGAAAGCAGCAGGGAGAAGAAGATCCCAAACAGTGCAGGTGTGAGAACACAGCCCTGTTTCACGCCACTCAGGATAGGAAAGGGGTCTGATGAGGAGCTGCCATGTTGAATTGTGCCTTTCATATTGTCATGGAATGAGGTGATGATACTTAGTAGCTTTGGTGGACATCCAATCTTTGCTCGTAATCTGAAGAGACCACGTCTGCTGACGAGGTCAAAGGCTTTGGTGAGATCAATGAAAGCAACGTAGAGGGGCATCTGTTGTTCACGGCATTTCTCCTGTAGCTGTCGAAGGGAGAACAGCATGTCAATGGTGGATCTCTCTGCTCGATAGCCACACTGTGCCTCAGGATAGACACACTCAGCCAGCTTCTGGAGTCTGTTTAAAACAACACAAGCGAAGACTTTCCCCACTATGCCGAGCAGGGAGATTCCACGGTAGTTGTTGCAGTCACCGCGGTCACCCTTGTTCTTATAGAGGGTGATGATATTGGTATCATGCATGTCCTGTGGTACTGCTCCCTCGTCCCAGCACAGGCAAAGCAGTTCATGGAGTACTGAGAGTATAGCATTATTTCAGGGGTAATGCTGTCCTTCCCAGGGTCTTTTCCACTGGCTAGCGAATCAATGGCATCACGGAGTTCCGATTTTGTTGGCTGTTCGTCCAGCTCATCCATGACTGGCAGAGACTGGGTTGCATTGAGGGCGGTATCAGAGACAACATTTTCCCTAGAGTACAGTTCTAGGTAGTGCTCCACCCAGTGGTCCATTTGCTTGTGTTGGTCAGTGATTGTGTCCCCTGATTTAGACTTGAGGGGGGCGATCTTCCTGAGGGTTGGCCCATAAGCTCTCCTAATGCCATCATACATTCCTCTGATGCTTCCGGTGTCGGAGGCCAGCCGAATATGACTAAAGAAAAGTAGGAAGTGACATTAGAAGGCAGGCGAAACAAAGGCAGGAATCAACTCGGCTTAGAATGCAGAATAATGTCAAGAAGACAAGGTTAAGGGCACTCTACCTGAATGTAAGCTGCATTCACAACAAGGTAGATGATTTAAAGGCCCAAATAGAGGTAAATGGGTATGATCTCATTGCCATAACGGAAACATGGCTACACGGTGACCAAGACTGGGAACTGAATATTCAAAGATATTCGACATTTAGGAAGGACAGGCAAAAAGGAAAAGGAGGTGGTGTTGCACTGATAATAAGGAATGGGATCAGTACATGAGTAAGGGAGGATCTCTGATCGGAAGAACAAAATGTGGAATCTGTTTGGGTGGAGCTAAGAAACAGCAAGGGACAGCAAACATTGGTAGGAGTTGTTTATAGGCCACTAAACAGTAGTGGTAGTGTGGGGCATGGTATTAATCAGGAGATTAGAGAAGCATGTAGCACGGGTAATACAGTAATAATGGGTGACTTCAATCTGCATATAGACTGGGTAAACCGAATGAGCACTAATGCTGTGGAGGACGAGTTTCTGTGTGTGTTCAGAATGTTTTCCAGAGCAGTATGTTAAGGAAACGACTAGAGAACAGGCTATTTTAGATCTAATATTATGTAATGAGAAAGGGCTAATTAATAATCTTGTTGTAAAAGGACCTTGAGGGATGAGTAACCATAATATGATAAAATTTCACATTATGTTTGAAAGTGAGGTAGTTCAATCTGAAGCCAGGGTGTTAACTTTGAACAAAGGAAATTATGAAGGTATGAGGGACAAATTGGCTGAGGTGGATTGGGAAAATACATTAAAAGGTATGACAGTACATAGACAATGGATAGTCTTTAAAGAAATATTACATAGTTTACATCAATTGTACATTCCTTCAAGGCACAAAACCCTAAAAGTAAAGACAGTCAACCGTGGATAACAAAGGAAGTTAAGGATTATATAAGATTAAAAGAAAAGGCCTATAAAGTTGCCAGAAATAATAGTCAACCTGAGGATTATGAGGATTTTAGAATACAGCAAAGGAGGACCAAGAAACCGATAAAGGGAGATTAGAATATGAATGTAAACTAGCAAAAATATAAAAACTGCCTGTAAAAGCTTCTATAGGTATGCAAAAAGGAAATGTTTGGCTCAGACAAATGTGGGTCCATTACAGGCAGAGTCAGGAGAATCTATAATGGGGAATAGAGAAATGGCAGAGAAGCTAAATGATTACTTTGTGTTGTCTTCACTGTGGAAGATACAAGAAATCTCTCAAAATTAGAGAGCCAAGGGATTAGGGAGAATGAGGAATTGAAGGAAATTAGTATTAGTAAGAAGGTTGTATTGGAGAAATTAATGGGGCTGAAGGTTGATAAGTCCCCAGGACCTGATATTCTACATCCCAGAGTGTTGAAAGAGGTAGCTATGGAGATAGTGGATGCATTGGTGATCATCTTCCAAAATTCTATAGTTTCTGGAGTGATTCCTGCAGATTGGAAGGTGGCAAATGTCACCCAACGATTGAAGAAGGGAGGGAGAGAGAAAACCGGGAATTACAGACCTGTTAGCCTTACATCAGTAGTAGGGAAAATGCTAGAATATTCATTCCATCTTCGCTGCCTCCGGATAATCCTTGGCATCAGGTGGCAGGACGGTATCTCCAACACCGAAGTCCTCGAGGCGGCCAACATCCCCAGCTTATACACACTACTGAGTCAGCGGCGCTTGAGATGGCTTGGCCATGTGAGCCGCATGGAAGATGGCAGGATCCCCAAAGACACATTGTACAGCGAGCTCGTCACTGGTATCAGACCCATCGGCCGTCCATGTCTCCGCTTTAAAGACGTCTGCAAACGCGACATGAAATCGTGTGACATTGATCACAAGTCGTGGGAGTCAGTTGCCAGCGTTCGCCAGAGCTGGTGGGCAGCCATAAAGGCGGGGCTAAAGTGTGGCGAGTCAAAGAGACTTAGCAATTGGCAGGAAAAAAGACAGAAGCGCAAGGGGAGAGCCAACTGTGTAACAGCCCTGACCAACAAATTTTTCTGCAGCACCTGTGGAAGAGTCTGTCACTCTAGAATTGGCCTTTATAGCCACTCCAGGCGCTGCTCCACACACCACTGACCACCTCCAGGTGCTTACCCATTGTCTCTCGAGACAAGGAGGCCAAAGAAGTATTCTCAAGGATATGATAAATGGACACTTGGATAATAATGATCTGATTGGGCATAGTCAACATGGATTTATGAATGGGAAATCATGTTTGACGAACCTTTTGGAGTTTTTTGAGGATGTTACCAACAGAATTGATAAAGGGGAGTTGGTGGACGTGGTATACTTGTTTATATTGTCTCTCCTCACTGTTCCTTCCAATCTGTGTCACTTTGCACTTCTCTGCATTAAATTTCCTCGGCCCTACGTGTGTTCACTTTACCATTCTCTTAATATTCTCCTGAAATCAGTTACTATCCTTCATTGGTTGTTCAAGTGTCAGCTGATAAAAGAGTGACACATTAGATTGTGAAGTAATAGTCATGACTAATTACTCTATCTGAATGTGTTGAACATCAACAGAAACAATTTGCATTTAAAAAGCACCTTTACGTAGTAAAACATCCCAAAACATTTCACCAAAATGTTATCAAACAAAATTTGATACCAAGCTACATAAGGAGATATTAGATGACCAAAAGCTTGGTCAAAGCGATAGGGTTTGAGAAATGTCTTCAAAGTGGAGCAAGAGGTAGAAAGGCAGAAAGGTTTCAGGAGGGAATTCCGAGCTTAGGACCTGGACAAAAGAAGGCGTGGCCACTAATGATTGAGCGATTCATTCAGAGATGCACAAGGGGCCAGAATTGGAGGAGCACAAAGATGTGAAAATCGAGGCGTTGTTTAACCAGGAGCCAATGTAGGTCAATGAGCACAGGGATGATGGGTGCACAGGTGTAAATTAGGCTCGGAGTTAGGAATTCAGGTGGTCACTAAGATGGTGAATAAAAAGTGACTATAGATTAAAGAGAAAATGCTTGAAATCCTAAGCAAGTCTGGCAGCATCTGTGGAGAGAGAAACAGAGTTACCATTTCAGGTGAATGACCTTTTGTCAGAACTAATTACCAGCATAGACGTGATGGGCTGAATGGCCTCCTTCTGTGCTGTATCTTTCTTTTAACTGGAAGATGTTAATGATAAACAGCTTTTAAGCAGATACAGAGACAGAGAATGAACAAAAGGGAGAGGTCTGTGATAGGCTGGAGGGCAGGAGTCTAATCCTTACCCGAGCAGTCTCTCTTAGATCTAGTCCTGGCTGACAGAAGAGGCAATTCAACTACAGGAGATCACATTACAGCAGTGACTACACTTCAAAAAGACTCCATTTGCTGTGAAGCATTTTGGGATGTCTGGAGGTGGTGGAGGGTGTTGGAGAAATGGGAGTTCTTTCTTTTTAGGGAGGAGAAAGATGGCCGCTATGTGTTGAGGTTTCTTGATTTTCCCTGAGAGCAACAAATGAACATAGACCTTCACAGTCTGTGTGGTTCAGGATGAGTTATCCCTTTACACACTGGGCTGTGAATGTAGAAAGTTGATTGATGAATGTTCTCACTCAGTTCAGTCTCTGTTCCACTCACTGATGCGCTGAGTTGCACGGACAAAGCAGCGATCTTCGACACTCACCGCGTCATTAACTTCTCAAATCAGAGCTTATTGCAGCTCAGGTTTAGGCTGAAATATTAAGTATTTCAAATGGACAAATTACTTTCTCCTCAGTCACAGGGCGAGAAAGAGATTGATTTAAAAAGAGTCCTGTTCTACCTTGTCCATTAATAAACCAAAGCAAACTAACATCCTGCACTGACTGATAGCTACAAGTCACATATACATTTTAAAAGGCGGACTCATGCTTCACTGTACATTATCATATTGTGATCATTTGTTTAAAGTCTGACAGAAAACAGAAGATGAAAATGATGTAAATTAGTTACTGTTATCCACAGCATCTGTATGATGCAACTAATTTATTCAGCACCTTTAACACAGTAAAATATCCCGGGGCTTCACAGGCGCGTTAACCAAATAATATTAGACACCGAGCTGCATAAGGAGATATTGGGACAGGTGACCAAAAACTTGGTCAAAGTTACAAGGAATATCTGAAGGGAGGAAAGCAAGGTACAGAGGCAGCGAGGTTTAGGGAGGGAATTCCAGAGCTTATGGACAGGCAGCTGAAGGCACGGTCACCAATGGTAGAGCGATGGAAGTCGGAGGATGGACAAGAGGCCCAACTGAAGGAGCACAGTGATCTTGGAGGGTTTTAGGGGCTGGAGGAGGTTCCAGAGACAGGGAGGGTGTAGGACTGGAGGATGTTACAGAGATAAGGGAGGGTAGTAGAACTGGAGGAGGTTACAGAGATGAGTAGGCTTGGAGGACTGGAGGAGATTGCAGAGATAGGGAGGCTTGTAGGACTGGAGGAGGTTACAGACATAAGGAGGGTTGTAGGACTGGGGGTAGGTTACAGAGATAGGGAAGGTTGTAGGACTGCAGGAGGTTACAGAGATAGGGAGGGTTGTCGGACTTGAGGAGGTTACAAAGATAGGGAAGGTTGTAGGACTGGAGGAGGTTACAGAGATAGGGAAGGTTGTAGGACTGGAGGAGGTTACAGAGATAGGGAGGGTTGTAGGACTGGGGGTAGGTTACAGAGATAGGGAGGGTTGTAGGACTGCAGGAGGTTACAGAGATAGGGAGGGTTGTAGGACTGGAGGAGGTTACAGAGATAGGGAGGGTTGTCGGACTGGAGGAGGTTACAGAGATAGGGAGAGGTGAGGCCATGGAGGGATTTGAAAGCAAAGATGAGAATTTTTAAATGGACGTACTGTGGACCAGAAGCTAGTGTAGGTCAGTGAGCACAGGACTGATGGTTGATTGGGACTTGGTGCGAGTCAGGCTTTGAGCAACAGAATTTTAGATGACCTCAAGTTTACAGAGAGTTCAGGATGGGACGCCAGTCACGAGTGTGTTAGAATAGTTTAGTCTAGCGATAACAATATCATGGATGAGGGTTTTCATAGTGTTATGATCCTGTAGTTTTTTTTCGGGAAATATGTGGTGTGTCTTTAAGACAGCCAAGGATCAGTACTGCTTTAAGAACAAGCAAGCCTCAGGAGTTACCAAGAAGCTGCATTTTGTTTGCCATTGGATATAACCATATAGAAAGGGAACCAACCAGATTCAAAGGGTGCATCCAAGTTGTCTTGGATACAGTCACTCAGACTGAGAATCAAGAGATACATTTGTTACAATTTAATTTTGAACTGGCTTATAGTGGAAAAACAGCCTGTTCTAGCAGAGGAAACAGACAGACACCTGAAAGGAGGGCTCTCAGACCATTTAAACTGAAGGAAGAGAAATTAGTCTGTTTAATTATTATTCTCTCTCAAAATTCTAAAAATGACAAGCCAAAACAGAGATCTCTGATAATTTAAACTGAAGGAAGGTAAGTTAGACTGTGACAATCTTTAACCCTCAAAAATTCTAAAGCCAAATTGATTCATTAAAAAGTGTTTGCAGGTTGTTAATTGTAGAAATTCATTGCTGGAGAAGGAAAGTAACAATTTCAACTTCTGGATTAGACTACGGACTGTTCCATTGTTGAAGAACCTTTTTCTCCATCGGACGGCTGTGAGGACTTCAAGAAACCTTGGACTGTTCCACATCCGGCAGGAGCGTAAATCTGCAAGGACTCTAATTTTTTCTATTTTGAATGTTGTTTATACCTTCATAGTGTTTAAGAATTTAGTTTTCCTAATTAAACAGTTAATTTGTTGATTTAAAAAGACACCTGGTTTGGTTAGCATCATTCAGGGGTTAATAGATGGTACAATTTGGCTGGGTCTTTCTTTGATTTGCAAAGTTTAAAAATTATATGTTCAGTGTTCTGTGGAGCGATGGGATTGAACTAACAGTGCGTTTCTCTCATCACAATCAGAATTGTATATTTTGATAAGGGGCTTTGACTGGAGTGGTCGGTCATTACAATAGCTGATAAGTTCAGCCAGGAGCAGTTATTTGTCTTAAAGCTCCAAAACCAAAATCCTTTTATTTTTCTTGTTAACTGATACATGTACGTATGTGTGTGTTGAGGGGCTGAGGTAAAAAGGGAACTGTTATACTTCAATCTGTGTGTTTATGCTTTGCTTCATTACTGATTAAGAATTATTTTATAATAAACAGATAATTTTATTGTATATTAAAGAAACCTGGTTGGTGTGTTTTATTCTGGGAAAAATAGAATTATATGATTGGTAAATGGGAAAATTTAAATGTATGTTGTGACCTGTGGAGAAGTGGGACTGAATTAACAGTGCACTCCTCCTGCCTCGGTCGATTGAACTGCCTCTGCCACACTCTCAAGCAGTGCATTCTCTCTCTCCAGCATTGCAATGCTCTCCTTAATCAATACTGCCACTCCTCCCCCTCTTCCCTTTCCATCTTTCCTGAACATCTTGTATCCAGGAATATTTATCACCCAGTCCTGCCCTTCTTTGAGCCAAGTCACTGTTATAGCCACAACATCATATTTCAACTTGCCAATCTGTGCCTGTTACTCACCAATCTTATTAACCATACTCCGTGCATTCACATACATGTACATTAACCCTGATTTAGACTTTATTACTTTCTCTGACCCCACCTAATAACTTACTATTCCCTACTTTAGTGCTATATACTTCTCCCAGTATTCTGTGCACCTTGGTGTTTCTCCCTGATATTTCCTCTTGGATCCCACACTCCTGCCAATTTAGTTTAAACCCTTCCCAATAGCACTAGCAAATCATCCTGCAAGGAAATTTGTCCCAGCTCTGTTCAGGTAAAACCCGTCCAGCCTGTACAGGTCCCACCCCCAGAACTGGTCCCAGTGTCCTAGGAATCTAAAGCCCTCCCTCCTCCCTCCTGCACCATCTTTCCAGCCATGCATTCTACACTATTCTTCTATTCCTGTACTCACTTGCATGTGGTACTGGAAGTAATCCAGAGATTATTACTCTTAAGGTCCTGCTTTCTAATTTCTTACCGAGCTCACTAAACTCCTTCTGCAGAACTCTTTCTACCTATATTGTTGGTACCAATATGGACCTTGACTACTGGCTGTTCCCCCTTCCCCCTCAGGATGCTCTGCAGCTGCTCAGTGATATCCTTGACCCTGGTACTAGGGAGGAAACACACCATCCTGGATTCACGTCTATGGGCTACAGAAACGCTTGTCTGTTCCATGACGATTGAATCTCCTATCACTATCACTCTTCCAGTCTTCCCTGTACCCTCCTGTGCAGCTGAGCCACCCATGGTGCCATGGCCTTGGCTCTCGCTGCACTCCTCAGGTGAACCATCACCTTCCTCAGTATTTAGTGTTGAATACCGGTTGGAGAGTGAGAAGCACTCAGGGATCTCCTGCACTACCTGCCTGTTTCTTCTTGACTGTCTGGCAGTCACCCATTCCCTCTCTCCCTGCATACATAAGGCCCAAAGTCTGACAACAACCTCAACCACTTTAAAAAAAAATTCTTTCATGGGATGTGGGCATCACTGGCAAGGCCAGCATTTGTTGCCCATCCCTAATTGCCCTTGAACTGAGTGGCTTGCTAGGCCAGTTCAGAGGTATTTCATAGTCAAAGAACAAAGAACAGTACAGCACAGGAACAGGCCATTCGGCCCTCCACATTGCTGTGAGTCTGGAGTCTCATGTAGGCCAGACCAGGTAAGCACAGCAGATTTCTTTCCCAAAAGGATATTAGTGAACCAGATGGGCTTTTACAAAAATCGATAACAATTTCATGGCGCCATGACTGACACTATGGCCAGAACTTTGCCCTTGTCGGACGGGAACCGTCCACCAACCGAAAAGTCAGTGGCAATCCTGCCTCGGCCAGGCCTGGGGATCCAGATCAGATTTTACAGTCCCCAGGCCCTTAATTGGTCTTAGGTGGGAAATCCCACCTAATGGAGCTGCTGGCCAATCACCAGAGAGTGGTGGCCACTGCTGGGACTGCAACCCAGCTTCATGATCAATATGATGAAGAGCATGGAATAGAGGTTGTTCTTTGGGGCCTCACTGGGGGTGATCAGTCGGGCCTTGGCGAGGCGAGGGGGGGTCGATTGGGGGGGGGCGCGCTGGGCATTGGGGGTGGTTGGGACATCGGGGATGACCCTCTGTTGGGCAGATGGTGCCCGATCAGGAGGGCCCCCCCCCACCCCCCAGAGGCCGTCAGAAGGCTGCCTACTTTATACAATCGGCTTTTTTCAGGCTTGTGCCGTCCATCTGCCAACAGTAAAATCCCCGCTGCGGTGGGCACAGGCCCTTAATGACTGTTAACTGGACACTTAAGGGCCTTGATTGGGCTGAGGAGGGCGGGCTGTTTCTCGCCAGCACCGCCCCACGTAAAATGGCAGCAGAGACGAGTGTGGGTCGGGAAGGGCCCCCTGAGCCTCCCAGTTCATTTTACGCCTCCCCACCACCAGCGCGCTCTTTGGGTGGGGGGGGGGGGGGGGGTGTAAAATTCCAGCCTAACTTGTGCCTGGAGTCGGAGGAGGTAGGGGAGGTCCTAAATGAATACTTTGCTTCAGTATTCACTAGTGAGAGGGACCTGGTCGTTTGTGAGGACAGCGTGAAACAGGCTGATATGCTCGAATAGGTTGATGTTAAGAGGGAGGATGTGCTGGAAATTTTGAAAGACATGAGGACAGATAAGTCCCCGGGGCCAGACGGGATATACCCAAGGTTATTACGGGAAGCGAGGGAAGAGATTGCTGCGCCTTTGGCGATGATCTTTGCGTCCTCACTGTCCACTGGAGTAGTATCAGATGATTGGAGGGTGGCAAATGTTATTCCCTTGTTCAAGAAAGGGAATATGGAAAACCCTGGGAATTATAGACCAGTCAGTCTTACGTCGGTGGTGGGCACAATATTGGAGAGGATTCTGAGAGACAGGATTTATGATTATTTGGAAAAGCATAGTTTGATTAGAGACAGTCAGCATGGCTTTGTGAGGGGCAGGTCATGCCTCACAAGCCTTATTGAATTCTTTGAGGATGTGACAAAACACGTTGATGAAGGAAGAGCAGTGGATGTGGTGTATATGGATTTTAGCAAGGTGTTTGATAAGGTTCCCCATGGTAGGCTCATTCAGAAAGTAAGGAGGCATGGGATACAGGGAAAGTTGGCTGTCTGGATACAGAATTGGCAGGCCCATAGAAGACAGAGGGTGGTAGTAGATGGAAAGTATCCAGCTGGAGCTCGGTGACCAGTGGTGTTCCGCAGGGATCTGTTCTGGGACCTCTGCTCTTTGTGCTTTTTATAAATGACTTGGATGAGGAAGTAGAAGGCTGGGTTAGTAAGTTTGCCGATGACACGAAGGTTGCTGGAATTGTGCATAGTGTGGAGGGCTGTTGTAGGTTGCAATGGGACATTGACAGGATGCAGAGCTGGGCTGAGAAGTGGCAGATGGAGTTCAACCTGGAAAAGTGTGAAGTGATTCATTTTGGAAGGTCGAATTTGAATGCAGAATAGAGGCTTAAAGACAGGATTCTTGGTAGTGTGGAGGAACAGAGGGATCTTGGGGTCCATGTCCAAAGATCGCTCAAAGTTGCCACCCAAGTTGATAGGGTTGTTAAGAAGGCGTATGGTGTGTTGGCTTTCATTAACAGGGGGATTGAGTTTAAGAGCCGCGAGGTTATGCTGCAGCTCTATAAGGCCCTGGTTAGACCACACTTGGAATATTGTGTTCAGTTTTGGTCGCCTCATTATAGGAAGGATGTGGAAGCTTTAGAGAGGGTGCAGAGGAGATTTACCAGGATGCTGCCTGGACTGGAGGGCATGTCTTATGAAGAAAGGTTGAGGGTGCTAGGGCTTTTCTCATTGGAGCGAAGAAGGATGAGAGGTGACTTGATAGAGGGGTACAAGATGATGAGAGGCATAGATAAAGTGGATAGCCAGAGACTTTTTCCCAGGGTGGAAAGGGCTATCATCAGGGGGCACAATTTTAAGGTGATTGGAGGAAGGTTTCGGGGAGATGTCGGAGGTAGGTTCTTTACACAGAGAGTGGTGGGTGCGAGGAATGCACTGCCAGCGGTGGTAGTAGAAGCAGATACATTAGGGACATTAAACGACTCTTGGATAGGTACATGGATGATAGTAGAATGAAGGGTATGTAGGTAGTTTGATCTCAGAGTAGGTTGAGGGTTCGGCACAACATCGTGGGCCGAAGGGCCTGTACTGTGCTGTACTGTTCTATGTTCTATGTTTCAATGCCTATTTTTTATTACTTATTGAATTTAAATTCCACCAGATGCTGTGGTGGGTTTTGAACCTGTGTCCCCATGGCATTAGCCTGGGCCTCTGGATTACTAGTTCAGTGAGATTACCACTACACCATGGAGATGTGGCAAACTGTGAGGATGATACTAATTGACTGCAACAGGACATAGATAGGCTAGCAGAATGGGCAGACAAGTGGCAGATGGAATTTAATACAGAGAAATGTGAGATGATGCATTTGACAAAAGGGAGAGGGAGAGGCAATATAGACTAAATGGCAAAGTTCTAAAGAGTGTGCAGGGACAGAGAGACCTGGGGGTACATGTGCATTTATCTTTGAGGTGGCAGGACATTGTCAGGCAAACCTCACCGGCCATGACTGAGGCGCACATTATTTCACCACATGAACATTAAAACGTAAAAAATTGCAATCTCTGACTGGAATGACATTTGCATGATACAAAACAATGTGGAAACAAAGGGAGTCAGCCCCTGTTTCTCCAATACACAGAAGTGGTCAAACCAGTTCTACTCACATCTCTAACTGGCTGGAGCTGTTGGATTTGAACTTGCAACTAAGGATGTTGAAGAGACTGTTCCATATAAGGAGCAAGTCACATGACTAACCTGCTGAGCACTCTGGGAGCTTTTTGAATTTTAAACTCCTAACAAAGGAATCCAGCAGAATGCCGTGTGCTCATGGACTGAAAGCATCTCCTCTCCTGCTTGTCTGCCTACTCATCTCTCAGGGAACTGAAACCATTGAAGACACGTAAACTCAGAGAGAGAAAAGGTTTCCTACGTGAACAAGGTTTAAAACTAATACTGGGCCCCAAGAAAATGCAAGACCATATCTTCAATCAAAGAACAAACAAAGAACAAAGAACAGTACAGCACAGGAACAGGCCATTCGGCCCTCCAAGCCTGCGCCGATCTTGATGCCTGCCTAAACTAACACCTTCTGCACTTCCGGGGCCCATATCCGTCTATTCCCTTCCTATTCATGTATTTGTCAAGATGCCTCTTAAACGTCGCTATCGTACCTGCTTCCACCACCTCCCCCGGCAGCAAGTTCCAGGCACTCACCACCCTCTGTGTAAAGCACTTGCCTCGCACATCCCCTCTAAACTTTGTCCCTCTCACCTTAAACCTATGTCCCCTAGTAACTGACTCTTCCACCCTGGGAAAAAGCTTCTGACTATCCACTCTGTCCATGCCGCTCATAACTTTGTAAACCTCTATCATGTCGCCCCTCCACCTCCGTCATTCCAGTGAAAACAATCCGAGTTTATCCAACCTCTCCTCATAGCTAATGCCCTCCAGACCAGGCAACATCCTGGTAAACCTCTTCTGTACCCTCTCCAAAGCCTCCACGTCCTTCTGGTAGTGTGGCGACCAGAATTGCACGCAATATTCTAAGTGTGGCCAAACTAAAGTTCTGTACAGCTGCAGCATGACTTGCCAATTTTTATACTCTATGCCCCGACCGATGAAGGCAAGCATGCCTTATGCCTTCTTGACTACCTTATCCACCTGCATTGCCACTTTCAGTGACCTGTGGACCTGTACGCCCAGATCTCTCTGCCTGTCAATACTCCTAAGGGTTCTGCCATTTACTGTATACTTTCCACCTGCATTAGACCTTCCAAAATGCATTACCTCACATTTGTCCGGATTAAACTCCATCTGCCATTTCTCCGCCCAAGTCTCCAACCGATCGATATCCTGCTGTATCCTCTGACAATCCTCATCACTTTCCGCAACTCCACCAACCTTTGTGTCGTCCGCAAACTTACTAATCAGACCAGCTACATTTTCCTCCAAATCATTTATATATACGACAAACAGCAAAGGTCCCAGCACTGATCCCTGCGGAACACCACTAGTCACATCCCTCCATTCAGAAAAGCACCCTTCCACTGCTACCCTCTGTCTTCTATGACTGAGCCAGTTCTGTATCCATCTTGCCAGCTCACCTCTGATCCCGTGTGACTTCACCTTTTGTACCAGTCTGCCATGCGGGACCTTGTCAAAGGCTTTACTAAAGTCCATATAGATAACATCCACTGCCGTTCCTTCATCAATCATCTTCGTCACTTCCTCAAAAAACTCAATCAAATTCGTAAGACACGACCTCCCCTTCACAAAACCATGCTATCTCTCGCTAATAAGTTTGTTTGTTTCCAAATGGGAGTAAATCCTGTCCCGAAGAATTCTCTCTAATAGTTTCCCGACCACTGACGTAAGGCTCACCAGCCTATAATTTCCTGGATTATCCTTGCTACCCTTCTTAAACAAAGGCACAACATTGGCTATTGTCCAGTCCTCTGGGACCTCACCTGTAGCCAATGAGGATGCAAAGATTTCTGTCAAGGCCCCAGCAATTTCTTCCCTTGCCTCCCTCAGTATTCTAGGGTAGATCCCATCAGGCCCTGGGGACTTATCTACCTTAATGCTTTGCAAGATACCCAACACCTCCTCCTTTTTGATAATGAGATGACTGAGACTATCTGCACTCCCTTCCCTAGGCTCATCATCCACCAAGTCCTTCTCCTTGGTGAATACTGATGCAAAGTACTCATTTAGCACCTCGCCCATTTCCTCTGGCTCCACACACAGATTCCCTTCTCTGTCCTTGAGTGGGCCAACCCTTTCCCTGGTTACCCTCTTGCTCTTTATATATGTATAAAAAGCCTTGGAATTTTCCTTAATCCTGTTTGCCAATGACTTTTCATAACCCCTTTTAGCCCTCCTAACTCCTTGCTTAAGTTCCTTCCTACTGTCTTTATATTCCTCAAGTGCTTCATCTGTTCCCAGCCTTCCAGCCCTTACAAATGCTTTCTTTTTCTTTTTGACTAGGCTCACAAAATCCTGTGATATCCAAGCTTCCCTAAACTTGCCAAACTTGTCTTTCTTCCTCACAGGAACATGCTGGTCCTGGATTCTAATCAGCTGACGTTTGAAAGACTCCCACAAGTCAGATGTTGAGGACTACAGCAAGCTTGAGAAACAGTAGCAAGATATTGCCTCAAACTGTTCTACTTATCTTTTCTTCCACTCTTTTCTGTCCCTATTTTTGCATATTTATGTTGCTTGTGCATGCTAATGTGGGCGTGCCGCATATCTGTAGGCGTGGACCATATTAGAGTTTAAGTTTAGGGTTTAATAAATTTCATCTTTCTTCTTTAAATCAAAGAAAGCCTGTTTGTGCTCATTTCTTTGCCTTATAATTGGAAAGTTGCGAACAGGAATTCACAAAGGCAGAGCTCAAATCACAGTGTGTTTAAAATTAAAGCCTGTTACAATAAGTCCAGGTCAAGACAGCAAATGACCCCGAGACACATTTCTCACCTGATCGTAACAACATATTGAGAGACTGGTTAGTAAAGACTATGGGATCTTGGGCTTCATGTATAGAGGTTTTGAGTACAAAAGCAGGGAAGTTACGCTGAACCTTTATAAAGCACTGGTTGGGCCCCAACTGGAGTATTACGTCCAGTTCTGGTCACCACACTTTAGGAAGGATGTGAGGATCCTTGAGAGGATTCAGAGGAGATTTACCAGAATGGTTCCAGGGATGGGGGATTTTAGTTACAAGATTAGATTGGAGAAGCTGGGGTTGTTCCCATGGAGAAAAGGATATTGAGGGGAGATTTGATCGAGGTGTAGAAGATTATGACAGGCTTAGATAAGTTAGGGAAGGAATTACTGTTCCCATTAGTAAATAGTACAAGGTCTAGGGGACAGAGTAAGGATTTTGGGCAAAAGATGCAGAGGGAATAAAAAGAACGTTTTTACACAGCGAGTGGTAATGACCTGGACCTCACTGCCCATGAGATGGTAAAAGCAGAGACAATCAATGATTTCAAAAGGAAATCGGATGGTCACTGGAAAGAAATAAGCTTGTAGAACTACAGGCATCGAGCAGGGGAGTGGGACTGACTAGATTGCTCTACGGAGGGCCGGCATGGACCCGATGGGCCAAATGGCCGCCTTGTGTGTCATAAATGACTCTAATTCATCCTGTACCCACCCTCAGTCAGAGTGTTTGATGAGGGAGTGTAGAGGGAGCTTTACTCTGTCCCTAACCCCCGTTTTTATTTTCCCCCGGTTTTTTTTTATAAGGTGGCCTTTATACCCCAGGCCCCTTTTATATTTTTCACATCGAGGGGGCCTTTATTCCTCAGGCCCCCTTTATATACATATTTACAGTTTTAAAATAACTTTATTAAAACCAGATAAATAAACAAAAAACTCAAATTAAAATGCCATTTTCGGCGTCGATGATGCACTCCAGTCCCTGCGGTGCCCACCGGTCGCGGAAGGCCTCAAGCGTACCGACGGACACCGCATGCTCCTTCTCCAGGGACACCCGGGTGCGAATGTAACCGCGGAAGAGGGGCAGGCAATCAGGGAGGACGGACCCCCCGACTGCCCGCAACCTGGACCTGTGAATTGCCACCTTGGCCAGGCCCAGGAGCAGACCGACGAGGAGATCCTCCTCCCGGCCCAAGCCCCTCCGCTCCGGGTGCCAAAGATCAGGAGCGTGGGACTGAAGTGCAGCCAGAATTTGAGGAGCAGCCCCTTCAGATACTCAAAGAGGGGCTGCAACCTCGCACACTCCGTATAAACGTGGAACACGGACTCGTCCAGGCCGCAGAAAGTACAGGCGGCCTGGGAGTCCGTGAACCTACTTAAAAGCCTATTGCACAGGACTGCTCTGTGCAGCACCCTCCACCCCAGGTCCCCGATGTAAAGGGGGAAGACTCCCGCATAGAGAGACCTCCATCGGGGTTTCCCCTCGCCGCCAGATGGCAACGCGGACCGCCAGGGCGTGTCCGGCTGGCTGACGAGGGCGAGGAAGTGGAGAGTGTACAGGAGCAGCCCGTACAGGAAACCCCTCCGCGCCGATTGGAATGGCACGGAGGGCATTTCCGAGAGGCGGCTCAGGTTGTGCGGGACCGGCTCCCGAGGAGGGTTTCGGGGCCTGGGTCCGATGAGCAGTTCCGGCTGAGCGGGGGTCAGCTCGGTCGGGATCGCTCCGCACTCCCGAGCCCCCTCGCCACCCGCAGTGAGGGGCGTCCCAGGAGTTTCGGCTACTCCTCCGCCCACCGGACCATCCCCGGAGTCGGCCGCCCGGACAGCCGAGGCGCTCTCCTCCGCCGGTGGGGGATCGCCCTGACTGGAGGCGACCATGTTCCAGACTCGGAATAGTTCCCGGTAAAAGATAGGCAACTCCCT
Organism: Heterodontus francisci; assembly: GCF_036365525.1. NCBI lineage: Eukaryota > Metazoa > Chordata > Chondrichthyes > Heterodontiformes > Heterodontidae > Heterodontus > Heterodontus francisci. The sequence continues at coordinate 120,798,625 of NC_090381.1, read as the reverse complement.
CAGAGAGGCGCGGCTAACGGACTCCACCGGGAGCTGCGTGTCATCTTGAAGGCAGTGACACTGGCGGAAAAAATACGTCGCCAGCGCACACCATCTGGGAGGACGCTCGACATACAGGTATCTCTGTAGGGTCCGAAGGCGGAGAGTCACAGCCTGGGTGCGGACGCACACCAGCGACTGACCGCCCTCCTCAATCGGGAGACTCAGGACCGTGGCAGAGACCCAGTGTTTCCTCTTGCCCCAGAAGAAATCGACGAGTTTCTTCTGGATCTTGGTGGCAAATACAGGGGGCGGGGCCAAAGTGACCAACCGGTACCACACACATGGAGGCCACCAGTTGGTTTATGACCAACGCTCGGCCCCTGTAGGAAAGCACTCGGAGCAGTCCTGTCCAGCGCCCCAGCCGAGCGGTGACTTTCGCCTCCAACTCCTGCCAGTTTGCCGGCCAGGCTTCCTCAGCGGGGCTAAGGTGGACTCCCAGATAGAGGAGGTGCGTGGTGCTCCACGCAAAAGGTGTCATCTCCTCCGGCAGGGAGTTCACCCGCCACTGACCAACCAGGAGTCCGGAACATTTCTCCCAATTGATCCTCGCGGAGGACGCGGCAGAAAAGGTCTGCTGGCAGTCGCGCATCCTCCGCAAGTCAATGGGATCTGTGATTGCGAGGAGCACGTCGTCGGCGTAAGCCAAGAGGACGACCCGCATGGCCGGCTGACGCAGAGCCAATCCCGTCAACCTCCTGCGAAGCGGGCACAGGAAGGGCTCCAGGCAGATGGTATACAATTGGCCGGACATGGGGCATCCCTGACGCACTCCTCTCCCAAAGCGAAGGGGCGCCGTCAAGGACCCGTTAACTTTGACTAGACACTCTGCGGCGGCGTATAAAAGTCGGACCCGGGCCACAAAATGCGGCCCGAGTCCGAAAGCGCGCAGAGTCCCGAAAAGGTAATGGTGATCCACCCTGTCGAACGCCTTCTCCTGATCGAGGGAGAGAAAGGCGACCGACTGACCAGTCCTCTGGGAAAGATGGATCAGGCCCCGGACCAGGTAGATGTTGTCCTGGATGGACCGGCCCGGGACCGTGTAGGACTGGTCAGGGTGGATCATGTGGGCCAGAACGGAGCCCAGGCGGGTAGACATAGCCCGGGCAAAGGTGTTATAATCCGTGCTGAGGAGGGAGACCGGACATCAGTTTTTAAGCAGGCGGAGTTCGCCCCTCTTGGGCAGCAAGACGATGACCGCCCTGCGCCACGAGAGGGGCATCTCCCCGGTCGCCAGGCTTTCCACCAGGACCTGCGCGTAATCGTCCCCCAGGACATCCCAGAACGCCCTGAGGAACTCCACGGTCAACCCATCCAGCCCTGGGGATTTGCCCCTCGAGAGCTGGTGGAGGGCGCCAGTCAGCTCCGCCAACGTGAGCGGAGCCTCCAATCCTTCGGCGCCCTCCGGGCTGACCTGCGGCAGGTCCTCCCACAAAACTCTGCGTGCATCCTCGCTGGACGGATCCGGAGAGAACAACGCACTGTAATAAGTCCGGACCAGGAGGCCCATTCCCTCCGGATCCGTGATGGAGGATCCGTCGTCGGCCAGCAGCTCGACGAGCTGCTTACGGACCCCCCGCCATTTTTCCAGCGAGTAGAAGGGTGAGGCGCTGTCCAAATCTTCCAGGATCTGGATCCGCGACCTCACGTACGCGCCTCGTGACCCTATGAGCTGCAGGTCCCTCAGCGCGCCCTTCTTCTCTTTGTACGCCTGCCACAGAGCCGGGTCCACGACGGCATGACCGAGGCGGGACTCCAAGTCGAGCACCTCCCTCTCAAGGCGCCCGATCTCAGCTTCCCGCCTCTTGGTCGACCCCTTCGCGTACTCCTGACAGAAGACGCGGATGTGAGTCTTGCCCACATCCCACCATAGCCTCAAGGAGGGGAAGCCCCCCTGCTTCCTTCTCCAGTCGGCCCAGAATCGACAGAACGAGTCCCGAAATCGCACGTCCTCCAGCAGCCGGTTGTTAAAGTGCCAGTACGCGGACCCCGCCCGCGTGCGGAGCGGAGTGAACTCCGCCCACACCAGGCGGTGGTCCGAGCACGGCACCAGCCGCATGGAGGCAGCCGAAACGCGGGAGACGTACGCCTGCGAAATGTAGAGGCGGTCGATTCGCGACCCCCCTCCTCCAGACCTCCACGTGAAGGCGCTGGAGTCGGAATGGAGATTCCGCCAGACGTCCACCAAGTTAAGGGAGCTGATCAGTCCCCTCAACTTCTCCACTGACGCTTGGCCGCGCTGGGGACCGGAGCGATCCCCCACCTCGAGGGTGCAGTTAAAATCCCCCCGAGGATGATGCACTCGCCGCTATCGATGGAGCTCAAGAGAGCGGACACTTCTTCAAAGAAGCGCGCTTGCAACGCGCCGGGCCTGGGCGCGTACACGTTCACAAAGTGGAGCGGCACGCTACCCAGGCGAACGGCGAGGTGGAGCAAGCGGCCCGGCACTAGCTCCTTGACCCCCAAGATCTCTGGCTGAAAAGTCGGGGCTAACAAGATAGCCACCCCACTAGAAATAGGGGTGAGGTGACTCATGTAGACCCCACCCTGCCACTCCAGGAGCCAGGTGGCTTCGTCTCCCGGAACGGTGTGGGTTTCCTGCAGAAAGCTCACCGCGTATCTCCCTTCCCTAAGGACTGAGAGATTGTGAAATCTGCGGTGAGCCCCTCTGCTGCCGTTGATGTTGAGGCTGGCTATGGTTATCTTCATGTCAAAGGTACTTAAAACCCGACACCAACAGCTCACTGTGAGGAGGGAGTGGAAGTGCACCTGGCCCTCCACTCCCCCAGCAACCCATTGAGGAACACATTAAAACGGCGCCTCTCAACCAGTTTCACGTCCGCGCGCTTGCCCGCTATCTTAAGGGCGGCACGGACGGACTGTATGATCAGCGCCAGATTCGACCAACGGTCGAGGGCCAGCTGAACTTTATTGCGGCAACCCCTGCAAGCCGCGAGGAAATCCCGGAGTTCCGCCGTGGGGATGAGAGGAGATTCGGTGGGAGGCACGAGGGACTCCACCACCTCACTGGTGATGGAATCAAGATCATCCTCCGTGCCCCACACCGAATCCCCATCCTCCTCCGGGTCGTCACCGCCAGCGGCCGACACATCTACCACACACTGTGGGGCGGACGTCCCGGCCGCGCCAGCTGGTCCCGCCTCCGTCACGATCCCACCCCCAGGATCGATGGCGGAGGAGTCCTCTCTGGGTTCTATTGTGAAACTGGAGCCTGTAGGCACCAGCGGTTCAGGACCCCCCTCCACCTCCGTCCCCAGGGCAACGAGTGGTCCAGGGGAGACAGAAGTTCCGGACTCCAGGAAACCAGCCGGAGCCGAGACTGGAGGCGGCGAGAGGAGGCCATCTCCCGCTCCGCCAGCACCCACAGGCCCAGCAGATGGGGCAGCATTCTCAGTTATAACTGGGTCGGGTGTCTCCTGGTTGGTGGTGGACTCCGGCTGGGAGGCCCGACCCTCTGGGGCCTCGCCCTCCCCTTCATTCAGGACACCCGACCCAGTAGCAGTGGCGGAATGGGCGGTTTCCCCAGGCTCCCCTACCACAAGCAGGGCCCCACTTACTCCTCCAGGAGGGGCCTCACGTACCGGGGCCATCCCCTCCCCTCCATCCTGAGGAATAGGGAGCACCTGCCCGGACTTTGCAGCCTTGGTGGTGGCGGTAGGGGGAACCTGAGGACCAGAAACAGGAGGCAGCTCCCCTCCAACAGATGGGCCCTGCACCTCAGGGCCCTGTGTTATTTCTGTGGAGGGGTGCCTTCTCCTCTTTTTCGCACTTGGGCGCGGAGACTCAGAGACCTCCATGTCATCAGAGGCCTCCGCCTCTGCACCCTTTTTTCCCTTTTTAGTCACCCTGGGCCTGAGCCCAGCCCTGGGACAGGTGGATTCCATGGGAATGGGCTTTGGGCTGAGCTCAGGCTCGGGTTGAGTCAAAGTGTCCAGGGGACGCGCCTCACGATGTTTCTTTTTTCCCCGCATCTTCCTTCCGCTCGGACGGACGCTCCCCTCCCCGCCAGAGGCTGTGAAAACCACAGCCTCTGGAACCGACTGAGCGGTGTCTGTTGGATGTGCGGGGGGAGTGGGAGGAGGTGCTGTGGAACCACTCTGGGCCGCCGAGGTGGAGCTGGCGGCCGGGAGGTTGGGGCAGTTCTTACGAACATGCCCCACCCCCTTGCAGACGTGGCACTGCGCCCCGTCCGAGGTCCAAAAGACGCGGTAGGCCGTCCCCTGGAACTCCACATTAAATTGGCCCTCCGTGTCCTCCTCCCGCGCCAGCTGCATAAATAACTGGCGGCGGAAGGAGTAGACATGTTGGAGGCTGTGCTCCCGAAGACCAAGCCGGACTGGGGTGATCCCCGACCTCACCTCCCCCAGATGGTGCAGGTGGGGGAGGAGGAGCTCACTGGGAATGAAGGGTGGGACGTTGGACAACATTATCCGATGTGCAGTGGCCCCCAGAGGGTCCACTGGCAGGAAGGTCCCCCCCACAGTGAGCCCTTTACTCAGGGCCAGGGACACCGCCCGCTCGGTCTTCAAAAAGAACACAGCCTTCCCATACATCTTTGAGGCCGCAACAATGGCCGAGGGGCCGACAACCACGGCCATTGCCTTAACGCAGGCCTCAATAGACATGTTGGGGTGGGGATAGCTCCTCACCCCATGGCTGCATGTCAATAATTTAAAGGGTGACGGGGCCACGTGGGCAGCCACAGAAGCTGCAGCTGCGTAGGTAGTAGAGGGCCCCGCCACCGGTGATGAAGGGCTTGCCATGGGTCTAAGAGCTAAACCCACCCCAAATTGTGGACTTGCACACTAAATAACAGCGACTCACAGAAAAATTTGAAAAGACAAACAAACAAACAACAGGTTAGTGGAGAGGCTGAGGTAAGAGAGGAGAGGCAAAGGCAGGCTGGAAGGGATGACTTGCTTTCTGGAGGTGGTGCTCACAGTACACTTAAAACAAACAGTCTTTGAAGTTGGTCTTCTGGTTGGGGGAGTCGTCTTCACCTGGGTCAGCTGAAGCTGCCCAGGCACGATCTATCCCCTTCCGTCTGTTTAGCTGGGCAGCTTCAGCTGACCCAGGCTTGGCAATTGGGGTGGGGAGGGAGCTTCCCTGTGTGCTTTTGCAGCAGCACAGATTCCTGCTGAATTGGCAGCCCCACCCCTTGTTGTTCCAGCCACTTGTTCCTCCCCCAACAGTCCAAAGTAAATTACTGGTGTTCAGCACCCACCTCCAGACAAAGCCTTGTTTCCAAAAAATGTCCCTTTCTTCTCTTTAATGGAGACTGTTGTTGGAGTTTTCCTCTGCTTGTTGGTAGCTGCTCTCCCTTGCTCAGTGCAGCTCCTCTCTCCACCTCTGCAACCTCCAACTGCCACCAGCACTCTCAGCTGCACCTCGTTGAGGCTCTCAACACTCAGGCTCCCAAATCAGAGAGCAGCCAATCCCAGTGCTGTAAATGTCCTGGGAGTGTTTGATGGGGACAGTGTAGAGGGAGCTTTACTCTGTATCTAACCTGTTTTTTTTTTTAGAGAGCTTCACTCTGTATCTAGCCCCGTTTTTTTTTTTTTCTTTTTTTTTAATAAGGTGGCCTTTATACCCCAGGCCCCTTTTATATATTTTATGTCGAGGGGGCCTTTATTCCTCAGGCCCCCTTTATACATTTTTTATGTCGAGGGGGCCTTTATTCCTCAGGCCCCCATGAATCTTACCCGTGCTGTACTTGTCCTGGGAGTGTTTGATGGGGACAGTGTAAAGGGAGCTTTACTCTGTATCTAACCCCGTGCTGTAAATGTCCTGGGAGTGTTTGATGGGGACAGTGTAGAGGGAGCTTTACTCTGTATCTAACCCCGTGCTGTAAATGTCCTGGGAGTGTTTGATGGGGACAGTGTAGAGGGAGCTTTACTCTGTATCTTACCCGTGCTGTACTTGTCCTGGGAGTGTTTGATGGGGACAGTGTAAAGGGAGCTTTACTCTGTATCTAACCCCGTGCTGTAAATGTCCTGGGAGTGTTTGATGGGGACAGTGTAGAGGGAGCTTTACTCTGTATCTAACCCCGTGCTGTAAATGTCCTGGGAGTGTTTGATGGGGACAGTGTAGAGGGAGCTTTACTCTGTATCTTACCCGTGCTGTACTTGTCCTGGGAGTGTTTGATGGGGACAGTGTAAAGGGAGCTTTACTCTGTATCTAACCCCGTGCTGTAAATGTCCTGGGAGTGTTTGATGGGGACAGTGTAGAGGGAGCTTTACTCTGTATCTAACCTGTGCTGTACCTGTCCACTTGCTCTAATATCCCACATTGTGATGAGCACAACTTTTCCAAAAATAACATTAATCTTGTACTTTCTTCAACATTAGAAATTACCATAATGAAAGTGGAATTCTGTCCTCTGCGCAGACAGTGTATAACATTCCATAAATAACAGCACTTTTCTCAGGGAAATTGGTAATCGAAGTGTCTGCACGTGATGGGGGAGCTGGATAATGACTGTAATACATTGTGCTGATAGTCAGGTGAGAAAGAGCAGAGCAGTGACTGCAGTCAGCTTTACAGCTCCATTAGGAGCCTACGCACTCATATTTTAAATTAATCTCATATTTCTTTCTGACATATAGGTTAAAGTTGGTTTAGAAGATGAGGATAAATAACTAATTTTCCTCAGTGAATCACTGGATTGCATCAAGCTTCTTTTTATTCATTCACAGAACAGGTGTCGCTGGCAAGGCCAGTATTTGTTTCCTACCCTAATTGCCCTCGCGAAGGTGGTGGTGAGCTGCCTTCTTGAATGACTGCAGTCCATGTGGGGTAGATACACGCACAGTGCTGTTGGGGAGGGAGTTCCAGGATTTTGACCCAGCTGATAGAGCATGATGTGACTGAATGGAGGAACAGGCTCGAGGGGCTGAATAGCCTCCTCCAGTTCCTAATTATCTAATCGTCGTTATATATGTAAATTGCACCATGACATTGGGAACTATTCAATGTAACACGCTGTTGATGAAGAGAGACAGACGGAGAAAATGTAGACCCATCATCCACTGAGGAGCCAGCCCTTAACCTGGTGTTTCTCACATTGCTGCATCTCCCAGTGAAGGTTTTCCAGACATGCAACAAGAACCCTGGTTACACACAGAAACAAGGGGAGTTAGAGTGAATCCGAGAGAATTCCAGCCTTACAATCTGGGTTAATCAGAGAAATCAGCAAGGATTTGTTAGAGGATTTGACCAAAAAAGAGATAAAGTAACATGTAGATAAAAAGAGAGTGAGAGGTAGAGAGAAACACAACAACAATAAGAGATGGCACCCTGCAACCCTGGCTATCCTTCATAGACATAGAAACATAGAAAATAGGAGCAGGAGTAGGCCATTCGGCCCTTCGAGCTTGCTCCGCCATTCATTATGATCATGGCTGATCATCCAACTCAGTAACCTGTTCCCGCTTTCCTCCCATACCCTTTGATCCCTTTATACCCAAGAGCTATATCTAACTCCTTCTTGAAAACATACAATGTTTTGGCTTCAACTGCTTTCTGTGGTAGCGACTTCCACAGGCTTACCACTCTCTGGGTGAAGTAATTTCTCCGCATCTCAGTCCTGAAAGGTTTACCCTGTATCCTTGGACTATGATCCCTGTTTCTCGACTCCCCCACCATTGGGAATATCCTTCCTGTCCAGGCCTGTTAGAATTTATTTATTTATTTAGAGATACAGCACTGGAACAGGCCCTTCAGCCCACCGAGTCTGTGCCAATCATCAACCACCCATTTATACTAATGCTATATTCCTACCACATCCCCACCTTCCACCTATACTAGGGGCAATTTTTATAATGGCCAATTTACCTATCAACCTGCAAGTCTTTGACTGTGGAAGTAAACCAGAGCACCTGGCGAAAACCCACGCGGTCACAGGGAGAACTTGCAAACTCCGCACAGGCAGTACCCAGAATTGAACCTGGGTCACTGGAGCTGTGAGGCTGCAGTGCTAACCACTGCACCACTGTGCCGTTTCTATGAGATCCCTCCTCATTCTTCTGAACTCCAGCGAATATAATCCTAACTGACTCAATCTCTCCTCACACGTCAGTCCCGCCATCCCAGGAATCAGTCTGGTAAACCTTCGCTGCACTCCCTCTATAGCAAGAACATCCTTCCTCAGATAAGGAGACCAAAACTGCACACAATATTCCAGGTGTGGCCTCACCAAGGCCCTGTATAATTGCAGCAAGACATCGCTGCTCCTGTACTCTAATCCTCTCGCTATGAAGGCCAACATACCATTTGCCTTTTTTACTGCCTGTTGCACCTGCATGCTTACCTTCAGCGACTGGTGTACAAGAACACCCAGGTCTCGGTGCATATTCCCCTCTCTCAGTTTATAGCCGTTCAGATAATAATCTGCCTTCCTGTTTTTGCTACCAAAGTGGATAACCTCACATTTATCCACATTATACTGCATCTGCCATGCATTTGCCCACTCTCTCAACTTGTCCAAATCACCCTGAAGCCTCTCTGCATCCTCCTCACAACTCACCCTCCCACCCAGTTTTGTGTCATCTGAAAATTTGGAGATATTACTTTTAATTCCCTCATCTAAATCATTAATATGTCTTATGAATAGCTGGGGTCCCAGCACCGATCCCTGCGGTACCCCACTAGTCACTGCCTACCATTCGGAAAAAGACCCATTTATCCCTACTCCTTGTTTCCTGTCCGCCAACCCATTTTCTATCCATCGCAATACACTACCCCCAATCCCATGTGCTTTAATTTTACACGCTAATCTCTTATGTGGGACTTAGTTAAAAGCCTTCGGAATGTCCAAATAAACCACATCCACTGGCTCCCCCTCATCAATTCTACTAGTTACATCCTCGAAGAATTCTAGTAGATTTGTCAAGCATGATTTCCCTTTCGTAAATCCATGCTGACTCTGCCCGATTCTACCACTGTTCTCCAAGTGCTCTGCTATAAAATCTTTGATAATGGGCTCCAGAATTTTCCCTACTACCGACGTCAGGCTGACCGGTCTATAATTCCCTGCTTTCTCTCTACCTCCCTTCTTAAATAGTGGGGTTACATTAGCTACCCTCCAATCTGTAGGAACTGTTCCAGAGTCTATAGAATCTTGGAAGATGACCACCAATGCATCCACTATTTCTAGGGCCACTTCCTTAAGTACTCTGGGATGTCGATTATCAGGCCCTGGGGATTTATCGGCCTTCAATCCCATCAATTTCCCCAACACCATTTCTCTACTAATACTGATTTCCTTCAGTTCCTCTCTCTCACTAAACCCTGTATTCCCCAACATTTCTGGTATGGTATTTGTGTCGTCCTTTGTGAAGACAGAACCAAAGTATGCATTTAGTTGGTCAGCCATTTCTTTGTTCCCCATAATAAATTACCCTGTTTCTGACTGTAAGGGACCTACATTTGTCTTCATCAATCTTTTTCCCTTCACATACCTATAGAAACTTTTACAGTCAGTTTTTATGTTCCCTGCAAGCTTGCTCTCGTACTCTATTTTCCCTTTCTTAATCAATCCCTTGGTTCTCCTTTGCTGAATTCTAAACTGCTCCCAATCCTCAGGTCTGTTCTTTTTTCTGGCGAATTTATATGCCTCTTCCTTGGATCTAATGCTATCTCTAGTTTCCCTTGTAAGCCATGGTGTGGCTACCTTTCCCATTTTACTTTTGCGCCAGACAGGGATAAACAATTGTTGCAGTTCATCCATGCACTCTTTAAATGTTTGCCATTGCCTAACCACCATCATCCCTTTAAGTAACGTTTCCCAATCTGTCATAGCCAACTGGCACCCCATACCTTTGTAGTTTCCTTTACGAAGATTCAGGACCCTCGTCTCAGAATCAACTGCATCACTCTCCATCTTGATGAAGAATTCTATCATATTATCCCCAAGGGGTCTCGCACCACTAGATTGCCAATTATTCCTCTCTCATTACACAATACCCAGTCTAGGATGGCGTATTCTCTAGTTGGTTCCTCAACGTATTGGTCCAGAAAACCATCCCGTATACACTCCAAGAATTCCTCCTCTGCGGTATTGTGACTAATTTGATTTGCCCAATCTCTCTGCAGATGAAAGTCACCCATAATTACAGATGTTCCTTTATCACATGTGTCTCTAATTTCCTGTTTAATGCCATTCCCAACATCACCACTACAGTTTGGGGGTCTATATACAACCCTGCTATAAAAAACTGCTTCTTGCCTTCCTCCAAGTGAGACATGGAGAGATTATTGATTGGCTGAAGCAGAGATGTGGAACATTTTCAAACAATCATATTTCTGGGAATCAGATTGGTGACTGTGAGAAAAAGCTGAGCAAGTGAGTGAGAACAACGAGAGGATGCAGAAGGATTATAGAATGATACAAAGAGGAGGCCATTCGGCCCATCGTGTCTGTGCAGGAATCTCAGGTCAATCATAGCCTCTGGATAATTAGTACTATCTCTTGTCTTTGTGACGAAGATGCTGGAGTTGGTCGCAACAAGAGGCCGAGACCACCAACCAAGGGAACATGAACCCCTGGCTCAAAAACCTACAGAAACAAGCACTGAACACAGTCCCACTGAAGAGTTGGCCCAAGAATTGCCCTGAAATCAAAATATTCACTATTCATTTCCTATAAAAATGATTGTTTATAAATTCTAAAATAGTCCCAAGCAAAAGGCTCTTCCATTTTTGACATAATTAAAATAATTATAACAAAATAATAAACAATAAAATAACAAACTAATAACCACATAATTAAAATTCATACCCCAACTGGTTTTTAAATCATGGTGTAAACAGGAAATGTCATTTTCTCTCTGGATTCTTGCTCGCAATCAGGCTATGGACTGGAGCTAATTCTTTCCAACGATATTCCTGGGAGAGATGTCTAATCATTCCCATACTCCTGTATAATGAGTCTCCATCACAATGCAGGTTCAGAATCATTGTGATTAGCTACATTTTTATCTGTTATTGTTGCTCATTCCATCCTCATAATGTCTCTGTGAGCATTAAACCCAGTGCAGAAGACAAATGATGTATAAAACTGGGCCCAATACACAGAACCAGTTAGACAGAAAACTTAACCCAGTGCACAGAGAACTGAGCCCAGTGCACAGCAAACTCAACCCAGTGCACAGAGAACTGAGGCCAGTGCACAGAGAACTGAGACTGGTACACAGAGAACTGAGCCCAGTACACAGAGACTGAGACCAGTGCACAGAGAACAAAGAACAAAGAACAGTACAGCACAGGAACAGGCCACTCGGCCCTCCAAGCCTGCGCCGATCTTGATGACTACCGAAACTAACACCTTCTGCACTTCCGGGGCCCATATCCCTCTATTCTCTTACGATTCATGTATTTGTCAAGATGTCTCTGAGACGTCGCTATCGTGAGACCACTGAACTGAGACAACTGCACATAGAACTTAGCACAGTACACAGAGAACTGAGCTCAGTGCACAGAGAACTGAGGCCACTGCACAGAGAAGTCAACCCAGGACACAGAACACTGAGCCCAGTGCACAAAGAACTTAGCCCAGTACACAGATAACTTAGCCCAGTGCAGAGAGAACTGAGCCCAGAATAAATAGAACTGAGCTCAGTACACAGAGAACTGAGCCCAGTACACAGAGAACTGAGCCCAGTACACAGAGTACTGACCCCAGTGCGCAGAAAACTGAGCCCAGAATAAAAAGAAATGAGCCCAGTGCCCAGAGAACCGAGCCCAGTGTACAGAGAACGGAGCCCAAAATAAATAGAACTGAGCTCAGTGCACAGAGAACTGAGCGCAGTGCACAGAGAACTGATACCAGTGCACAGAGAACAGGGCCAGAATAAACAGAACTGAGCTCAGTGCACAGAGAACTGAGCCCAGCGCACAGAGAACTGAGCTCAGTGCACAGAGAACTGATCCCAGTGCACAGAGAACAGAGCCCAAAATAAATAGAACTGAGCCCAGTGCACAGAGAACTGAGCCCAGTACACAGAGAACTGACCCCAGTGCACAGAAAACTGAGCCCAGATTAAATAGAACTGAGCTCAGTACACAGAGAACTAAGCCCAGTGCACAGAGAACTGAGCCCAGTACACAGAGAACTGATCCCAGTACACAGAGAACTGAGCCCAGTACACAGAGAACTGAGCCCAGAATAAATAGAACTGAGCTCAGTGCACAGAGAACTGAGGCCACTGTACAGAGAAATCAACCCAGTACACAGAACACTGAGCCCAGTGCACAAAGAACTTAGCCCACTACACAGATAACTTAGCCCAGTGCAGAGAGAACTGAGCCCAGAATAAATAGAACTGAGCTCAGTACACATAGAACTGAGCCCAGTGCACAGAGAACTGAGCCCAGTGCACAGAGAACTGATCCCAGTACACAGAGAACTGAGCTCAGTACACAGAGAACTGAGCCCAGTGCACAGAGAACTGATCCCAGTACACATAGAACTGAGCCCAGTACACAGAGAACTGAGCCCAGAATAAATAGAACTGAGCTCAGTGCACAGAGAACTAAGCCCACTGCAAAGGGAACTGACCCCAGGACACAGAGAACTAAGCCCAGTGAACAGAGAACTGATCCCAGTGCACAGAGAACTGAGCCTAGTGCACAGAGAACTGATCCCAGTAGACAGAGAACTGAGCCCAGAATAAATAGAACTGAGCTCAGTGCACAGAGAACTGACCCCAGGACACAGAGAACTAAGCCCAGTGAACAGAGAACAGAGCCCAGTGCAGAGAGAACTGATCCCAGTGCACAGAGAACAGGGCCAGGATAAACAGAACTGAGCTCAGTGCACAGAGAACTGATCCCAGTGCACAGAGAACTGAGCCCAGTGCACAGAGAACTAAGCCCAGTACACAGAGAACCGAGCCCAGTACACAGAGAACTTAGCCCAGTACACAGAGAACTGAGCCCAGTACACAGAGAACAGAGCCCAGTGCAGAGAGAACTGATCCCAGTGCACAGAGAACAGGGCCAGGATAAACAGAACTGAGCTCAGTGCACAGAGAACTGAGCCCAGCGCACAGAGAACTGAGCTCAGTGCACAGAGAACTGATCCCAGTGCACAGAGAACAGAGGCCAAAATAAATAGCACTGAGCTCAGTGCACAGAGAACTGAGCCCTGAACAAATAGAACTGAGCTCATCACACAGAGAACTGAGCCCAGTGCCCAGAGAACTGAGCCCAGTGTACAGAGAACGGAGCCCAAAATAAATAGAACTGAGCTCAGTGCACAGAGAACGGAGCCCAGAATAAATAGAACTAAGCTCAGTGCACAGAGAACTGAGCCCAGTGCACAGAGAACTGATCCCAGTGCACAGAGAACAGGGCCAGGATAAACAGAACTGAGCTCAGTGCACAGAGAACTGAGCCCAGCGCACAGAGAACTGAGCTCAGTGCACAGAGAACTGAGCCCAGTACACAGATAACTGACCCCAGTGCACAGAAAACTGAGCCCAGAATAAAAAGAACTGAGCTCAGTACACAGAGAAATAAGCCCAGTGCACAGATAACTGAGCCCAGTACACAGAGAACTGAACCCAGTACACAGAGAACTGACCCCAGTGCATAGGAAACTGAGCCCAGAATAAATAGAACTGAGCTCAGTACACAGAGAAATAAGCCCAGTGCACAGAGAACTGAGCCCAGGACACAGAGAACTGAACCCAGCACACAGAGAACTGAGCCCAGTGCACAGAGAACTGAGCCCGGAATAAATAGAACTGACCTCAGTGCACAGAGAACTGAGCCCTGAACAAATAGAACTGAGCTCAATGCACAGAGAACTGAGCCCAGTGCATAGAGAACTGAGCCCAGTGCACCGAGAACTCAGCCCAGTCCACAGAGAAATGGGCCCAGTACACAGAGAACTTAGCCAGGTGCACAGAAAACTGAGCCCAGTACACAGAGAACTGAGCCCAATGCACAGAGAACTGAGCCCAGTACACAGAGAACTGAGCCCAGTACACAGAGTACTGACCCCAGTGCGCAGAAAACTGAGCCCAGAATAAAAAGAAATGAGCCAGGTGCCCAGAGAACCGAGCCCAGTGTACAGAGAACGGAGCCCAGAATAAATAGAACTGAGCTCAGTGCACAGAGAACTGATCCCAGTGCACAGAGAACTGAGCCCAGAATATATAGAACTGAGCTCAGTGCACAGAGAACTTAGCCCAGTGCACAGAGAACTAAGCCCAGTACACAGAGAACTGAGCCCAGTACACAGAGAACTTAGCCCAGTACACAGAGAACTGAGCCCAGTACACAGAGAACAGAGCCCAGTGCAGAGAGAACTGATCCCAGTGCACAGAGAACAGGGCCAGGATAAACAGAACTGAGCTCAGTGCACAGAGAACTGAGCCCAGCGCACAGAGAACTGAGCTCAGTGCACAGAGAACTGATCCCAGTGCACAGAGAACAGAGGCCAAAATAAATAGCACTGAGCTCAGTGCACAGAGAACTGAGCCCTGAACAAATAGAACTGAGCTCATCACACAGAGAACTGAGCCCAGTGCCCAGAGAACTGAGCCCAGTGTACAGAGAACGGAGCCCAAAATAAATAGAACTGAGCTCAGTGCACAGAGAACGGAGCCCAGAATAAATAGAACTGAGCTCAGTGCACAGAGAACTGAGCCCAGTGCACAGAGAACTGATCCCAGTGCACAGAGAACAGGGCCAGGATAAACAGAACTGAGCTCAGTGCACAGAGAACTGAGCCCAGCGCACAGAGAACTGAGCTCAGTGCACAGAGAACTGAGCCCAGTACACAGAGAACTGACCCCAGTGCACAGAAAACTGAGCCCAGAATAAAAAGAACTGAGCTCAGTACCCAGAGAAATAAGCCCAGTGCACAGATAACTGAGCCCAGTACACAGAGAACTGAACCCAGTACACAGAGAACTGACCCCAGTGCACAGAAAACTGAGCCCAGAATAAATAGAACTGACCTCTGTGCATAGAGAACTGAGCCCTGAACAAATAGAACTGAGCTCAATGCACAGAGAACTGAGCCCAGTGCATAGAGAACTGAGACCAGTCCACAGAGAACTCAGCCCAGTGCACCGAGCTCAGCCCAGTCCACAGAGAAATGGGCCCAGTACACAGAGAACTTAGCCAGGTGCACAGAAAACTGAGCCCAGTACACAGAGAACTGAGCCCAATGCACAGAGAACTGAGCCCAGTACACAGAGAACTGAGCCCAGTACACAGAGTACTGACCCCAGTGCGCAGAAAACTGAGCCCAGAATAAAAAGAAATGAGCCCAGTGCCCAGAGAACCGAGCCCAGTGTACAGAGAACGGAGCCCAAAATAAATAGAACTGAGCTCAGTGCACAGAGAATGGAGCAAAGAATAAATAGAACTGAGCTCAGTGCACAGAGAACTGAGCCCAGTGCACAGAGAACTGATCCCAGTGCACAGAGAACAGGGCCAGAATAAACAGAACTGAGCTCAGTGCACAGAGAACTGAGCCCAGCGCACAGAGAACTGAGCTCAGTGCACAGAGAACTGAGCCCAGTACACAGAGAACTGACCCCAGCGCACAGAAAACTGAGCCCAGAATAAAAAGAACTGAGCTCAGTACACAGAGAAATAAGCCCAGTGCACAAAGAACTGACCCCAGTGCATAGGAAACTGAACCCAGCACACAGAGAACTGAGCC
Source organism: Heterodontus francisci (assembly GCF_036365525.1). Taxonomy (NCBI): domain Eukaryota; kingdom Metazoa; phylum Chordata; class Chondrichthyes; order Heterodontiformes; family Heterodontidae; genus Heterodontus; species Heterodontus francisci. The sequence goes on along the minus strand of NC_090381.1, from coordinate 120,782,886 downwards.
CAGTGCACAGAGAACTGAGCCCAGAATAAATAGAACTGACCTCAGTGCACAGAGAACTGAGCCCTGAACAAATAGAACTGAGCTCAATGCACAGAGAACTGAGCCCAGTGCATAGAGAACTGAGCCCAGTCCACAGAGAACTCAGCCCAGTGCACCGAGAACTCAGCCCAGTCCACAGAGAAATGGGCCCAGTACACAGAGAACTTAGCCAGGTGCACAGAAAACTGAGCCCAGTACACAGAGAACTGAGCCCAATACACAGAGAACTGAGCCCAGTACACAGAGAACTGAGCCCAGTACACAGAGTACTGACCCCAGTGCGCAGAAAACTGAGCCCAGAATAAAAAGAAATGAGCCCAGTGCCCAGAGAACCGAGCCCAGTGTACAGAGAACGGAGCCCAAAATAAATAGAACTGAGCTCAGTGCACAGAGAACGGAGCCCAGAATAAATAGAACTGAGCTCAGTGCACAGAGAACTGATCCCAGTGCACAGAGAACTGAGCCCAGAATATATAGAACTGAGCTCAGTGCACAGAGAACTTAGCCCAGTGCACAGATAACTAAGCCCAGTACACAGAGAACTGAGCCCAGTACACAGAGAACTCAGCCCAGTACACAGAGAACTGAGCCCAGTACACAGAGAACAGAGCCCAGTGCAGAGAGAACTGATCCCAGTGCACAGAGAACAGGGCCAGGATAAACAGAACTGAGCTCAGTGCACAGAGAACTGAGCCCAGCGCACAGAGAACTGAGCTCAGTGCACAGAGAACTGATCCCAGTGCACAGAGAACAGAGGCCAAAATAAATAGCACTGAGCTCAGTGCACAGAGAACTGAGCCCTGAACAAATAGAACTGAGCTCATCACACAGAGAACTGAGCCCAGTGCCCAGAGAACTGAGCCCAGTGTACAGAGAACGGAGCCCAAAATAAATAGAACTGAGCTCAGTGCACAGAGAACGGAGCCCAGAATAAATAGAACTAAGCTCAGTGCACAGAGAACTGAGCCCAGTGCACAGAGAACTGATCCCAGTGCACAGAGAACAGGGCCAGGATAAACAGAACTGAGCTCAGTGCACAGAGAACTGAGCCCAGCGCACAGAGAACTGAGCTCAGTGCACAGAGAACTGAGCCCAGTACACAGAGAACTGACCCCAGTGCACAGAAAACTGAGCCCAGAATAAAAAGAACTGAGCTCAGTACACAGAGAAATAAGCCCAGTGCACAGATAACTGAGCCCAGTACACAGAGAACTGAACCCAGTACAGAGAGAACTGACCCCAGTGCACAGAAAACTGAGCCCAGAATAAATAGAACTGACCTCTGTGCATAGAGAACTGAGCCCTGAACAAATAGAACTGAGCTCAATGCACAGAGAAATGAGCCCAGTGCATAGAGAACTGAGCCCAGTCCACAGAGAACTCAGCCCAGTGCACCGAGAACTCAGCCCAGTCCACAGAGAAATGGGCCCAGTACACAGAGAACTTAGCCAGGTGCACAGAAAACAGCCCAGTACACAGAGAACTGAGCCCAATGCACAGATAACTGAGCCCAGTACACAGAGAACTGAGCCCAGTACACAGAGTACTGACCCCAGTGCTCAGAAAACTGAGCCCAGAATAAAAAGAAATGAGCCCAGTGCCCAGAGAACCGAGCCCAGTGTACAGAGAACGGAGCCCAAAATAAATAGAACTGAGCTCAGTGCACAGAGAATGGAGCAAAGAATAAATAGAACTGAGCTCAGTGCACAGAGAACTGAGCCCAGTGCACAGAGAACTGATCCCAGTGCACAGAGAACAGGGCCAGGATAAACAGAACTGAGCTCAGTGCACAGAGAACTGAGCCCAGCGCACAGAGAACTGAGCTCAGTGCACAGAGAACTGAGCCCAGTACACAGAGAACTGACCCCAGTGCACAGAAAACTGAGCCCAGAATAAAAAGAACTGAGCTCAGTACACAGAGAAATAAGCCCAGTGCACAGATAACTGAGCCCAGTACACAGAGAACTGAACCCAGTACACAGAGAACTGAACCCAGTGCATAGGAAACTGAGCCCAGAATAAATAGAACTGAGCTCAGTACACAGAGAAATAAGCCCAGTGCACAGAGAACTGACCCCAGTGCATAGGAAACTGAACCCAGCACACAGAGAACTGAGCCCAGTGCACAGAGAACTGAGCCCAGAATAAATAGAAATGACCTCAGTGCACAGAGAACTGAGCCCTGAACAAATAGAACTGAGCTCAATGCACAGAGAACTGAGCCCAGTGCATAGAGAACTGAGCCCAGTCCACAGAGAACTCAGCCCAGTGCACCGAGAACTCAGCCCAGTCCACAGAGAAATGGGCCCAGTACACAGAGAACTTAGCCAGGTGCACAGAAAACTGAGCCCAGTACACAGAGAACTGACCCCAGTGCACAGAAAACTGAGCCCAGATTAAATAGAACTGAGCTCAGTACACAGAGAACTAAGCCCAGTGCACAGAGAACTGAGCCCAGTACACAGAGAACTGAACCCAGCACACAGAGAACTGACCCCAGTGCACAGAGAACTGAGCCCAGAATAAATAGACCTGACCTCAGTGCACAGAGAACTGAGCCCTGAACAAATAGAACTGAGCTCAGTGCAGAGAGAACTGAGCCCAGTGCATAGAGAACTGAGCCCAGTGCACAGAGAACTGAGCCCAGTCCACAGAGAACTCAGCCCAGTGCACCAAGAACACAGCCCAGTCCACAGAGAAATGGGCCCAGTACACAGAGAACTTAGCCAGGTGCACAGAAAACAGCCCAGTACACAGAAAACTGCTGCAGTACTGTGTGCTCTAAACTTTCCAATAAAACTGTTGCAGTACTGTGAGCTCTAAACTTTCCAACAAAACTGCTGCAGTACTGTGTGCTCTAAACTTTCCAATAAAACTGTTGCAGTACTGTGAGCTCTAAACTTTCCAATAAAACTGTTGCAGTACTGTGTGCTCTAAACTTTCCAATAAAACTGTTGCAATACTGTGTGCTCTAAACATTCTACTGGTCCTGCTGCAGTACTGTGTGCTCTAAACTTTCCAATAAAACTGCTGCAGTACTGTGTGCTCTAAACTTTCCAATAAAACTGTTGCAAAACTGTGTGTTCTAAACTTTCCAATAAAACTGTTGCAATACTGTTTGCTCTAAACATTCTACTGGTCCTGCTGCAATACTGTGCGTTCTAAACTTTCCAATAAAACTGTTGCAATACTGTTTGCTCTAAACATTCTACTGATCCTGCTGCAGTACTGTGTGCTCTAAACTTTCCAATAAAACTGTTGCAGTACTGTGTGCTCTAAACTTTCCAATAAAACTGTTGCAGTACTGTGTGCTCTAAACTTTCCAACAAAACTGTTGCAGTACTGTGTGCTCTAAACATTCTACTGATCCTGCTGCAGTACTGTGTGCTCTAAACTTTCCAATAAAACTGTTGCAGTACTGTGTGCACTAAACTTTCTAATAAAACTGTTGCAGTACTGTGTGCTCTAAACATTCTACTGATCCTGCTGCAGTACTGTGTGCTCTAAACTTTCCAATAAAACTGTTGCAGTACTGTGTGCTCTAAACTTTCCAATAAAACTGTTGCAGTACTGTGTGCTCTAAACTTTCCAATAAAACTGTTGCAGTACTGTGTGCTCTAAACATTCGACTTATCCTGCTGCAGTACTGTGTGCTCTAAACTTTCCAATAAAACTGTTGCAGTACTGTGTGCTCTAAACTTTCCAATAAAACTGTTGCAATACTGTGTGCTCTAAACATTCTACTGGTCCTGCTGCAGTACTGTGTGCTCTAAACTTTCCAATAAAACTGTTGCAGTACTGTGTGCTCTAAACTTTCCAATAAAACTGTTGCAGTACTGTGTGCTCTAAACTTTCCAATAAAACTGTTGCAGTACTGTGTGCCCTAAACATTCTACTGATCTTGCTGCAGTACTGTGTGCTCTAAACTTTCCAATAAAACTGTTGCAGTACTGTGTGCTCTAAACTTTCCAATAAAACTGTTGCAATACTGTGTGCTCTAAACATTCTACTGGTCCTGCTGCAGTACTGTGTGCTCTAAACTTTCCAATAAAACTGCTGCAGTACTGTGTGCTCTAAACTTTCCAATAAAACTGTTGCAGTACTGTGAGCTCTAAAATTTCCAATAAAACTGTTGCAGTACTGTGTGCTCTAAACTTTCCAATAAAACTGTTGCAATACTGTGTGCTCTAAACATTCTACTGGTCCTGCTGCAGTACTGTGTGCTCTAAACTTTCCAATAAAACTGCTGCAGTACTGTGTGCTCTAAACTTTCCAATAAAACTGTTGCAGTACTGTGTGCTCTAAACTTTCCAATAAAACTGTTGCAATACTGTTTGCTCTAAACATTCTACTGGTCCTGCTGCAATACTGTGCGTTCTAAACTTTCCAATAAAACTGTTGCAATACTGTTTGCTCTAAACATTCTACTGATCCTGCTGCAGTACTGTGTGCTCTAAACTTTCCAATAAAACTGTTGCAGTACTGTGTGCTCTAAACTTTCCAATAAAACTGTTGCAGTACTGTGTGCTCTAAACTTTCCAACAAAACTGTTGCAGTACTGTGTGCTCTAAACATTCTACTGATCCTGCTGCAGTACTGTGTGCTCTAAACTTTCCAATAAAACTGTTGCAGTACTGTGTGCACTAAACTTTCTAATAAAACTGTTGCAGTACTGTGTGCTCTAAACATTCTACTGATCCTGCTGCAGTACTGTGTGCTCTAAACTTTCCAATAAAACTGTTGCAGTACTGTGTGCTCTAAACTTTCCAATAAAACTGTTGCAGTACTGTGTGCTCTAAACTTTCCAATAAAACTGTTGCAGTACTGTGTGCTCTAAACATTCGACTTATCCTGCTGCAGTACTGTGTGCTCTAAACTTTCCAATAAAACTGTTGCAGTACTGTGTGCTCTAAACTTTCCAATAAAACTGTTGCAATACTGTGTGCTCTAAACATTCTACTGGTCCTGCTGCAGTACTGTGTGCTCTAAACTTTCCAATAAAACTGTTGCAGTACTGTGTGCTCTAAACTTTCCAATAAAACTGTTGCAGTACTGTGTGCTCTAAACTTTCCAATAAAACTGTTGCAGTACTGTGTGCCCTAAACATTCTACTGATCTTGCTGCAGTACTGTGTGCTCTAAACTTTCCAATAAAACTGTTGCAGTACTGTGTGCTCTAAACTTTCCAATAAAACTGTTGCAATACTGTGTGCTCTAAACATTCTACTGGTCCTGCTGCAGTACTGTGTGCTCTAAACTTTCCAATAAAACTGCTGCAGTACTGTGTGCTCTAAACTTTCCAATAAAACTGTTGCAGTACTGTGAGCTCTAAAATTTCCAATAAAACTGTTGCAGTACTGTGTGCTCTAAACTTTCCAATAAAACTGTTGCAATACTGTGTGCTCTAAACATTCTACTGGTCCTGCTGCAGTAGTGTGCTCTAAACTTTCCAATAAAACTGCTGCAGTACTGTGTGCTCTAAACTTTCCAATAAAACTGTTGCAGTACTGTGTGCTCTAAACTTTCCAATAAAACTGTTGCAATACTGTGTGCTCTAAACTTTCCAATAAAACTGTTGCAATACTGTTTGCTCTAAACATTCTACTGGTCCTGCTGCAGTACTGTGTGCTCTAAACTTTCCAATAAAACTGTTGCAGTACTGTGTGCTCTAAACTTTCCAATAAAACTGTTGCAGTACTGTGTGCTCTAAACTTTCCAACAAAACTGTTGCAGTACTGTGTGCTCTAAACATTCTACTGATCCTGCTGCAGTACTGTGTGCTCTAAACTTTCCAATAAAACTGTTGCAGTACTGTGTGCACTAAACTTTCCAATAAAACTGTTGCAGTACTGTGTGCTCTAAACATTCTACTGATCCTGCTGCAGTACTGTGTGCTCCAAACTTTCCAATAAAACTGTTGCAGTACTGTGTGCTCTAAACTTTCCAATAAAACTGTTGCAGTACTGTGTGCTCTAAACTTTCCAATAAAACTGTTGCAGTACTGTGTGCTCTAAACATTCGACTGATCCTGCTGCAGTACTGTGTGCTCTAAACTTTCCAATAAAACTGATGCAGTACTATGTGCTCTAAACTTTCCAATAAAACTGTTGCAGTACTGTGTGCTCTAAACATTCTACTGATCCTGCTGCAGTACTGTGTGCTCTAAACTTACCAATAAAACTGATGCAGTACTGTGTGCTCTAATCATTCTACTGATCCTGCTGCAGTACTGTGTGCTCTAAACTTTCCAATAAAACTGTTGCAGTACTGTGTGCTCTAAACTTTCCAATAAAACTGTTGCAGTACTGTGTGATCTAAACTTTCCAACAAAACTGTTGCAATACTGTGTGCTCTAAACATTCTACTGGTCCTGCTGCAGTACTGTGTGCTCTAAACTTTCCAATAAAACTGTTGCAGTACTGTGTACTCTAAACATTCTACTGGTCCTGCTGCAGTACTGTGTGCTCTAAACTTTCCAATAAAACTGTTGTAGTACTGTGTGCTCTAAACTTTCCTATAAAACTGTTGCAATACTGTGTGCTCTAAACTTTCCAATAAAACTGTTGCAATACTGTTTGCTCTAAACATTCTACTGATCCTGCTGCAGTACTGTGTGCTCTAAACATTCCAATAAAACTGTTGCAGTTCTGTGTGCTCTTAACTTTCCAATAAAACTGTTGCAGTACTGTGTGCTCTGAACTTTCCAATAACTGTTGCAGTACTGTGTGCTCTAAACTTTCCAATAAAACTGTTGCAGTACTGTGTGCTCTAAACTTTCCAATAAAACTGTTGCAATACTGTGTGCTCCAAACATTCCACTGGTCCTGTTGCAGTACTGTGTGCTCTAAACTTTCCAATAAAACTGTTGCAATACTGTGTGCTCTAAACATTCTACTGGTCCTGCTGCAGTACTGTGTGCTCTAAACTTTCCAATAGAACTGCTGCAGTACTGTGTGCTCTAAACTTTCCAATAAAACTGTTGCAGTACTGTGTGCTCTAAACTTTCCAATAAAACTGTTGCAGTACTGTGTGCTCTAAACTTTCCAATAAAACTGTTGCAGTACTGTGTGCTCTAAACTTTCCAATAAAACTGTTGCAATACTGTGTGCTCTAAACATTCTACTGGTCCTGCTGCAGTACTGTGTGCTCTAAACTTTCCAATAAAACTGTTGCAGTACTGTGTGCTCTAAACTTTCCAATAAAACTGTTGCAGTACTGTGTGCTCTAAACTTTCCAATAAAACTGATGCAGTACTGTGTGCTCTAAACTTTCCAATAAAACTGTTGCAGTACTGTGTGCTCTAAACTTTCCAATGAAACTGCTGCAGTACTGTGTGCTCTAAACTTTCCAATAAAACTGTTGCAGTACTGTGTGCTCTAAACTTTCCAATAAAACTGTTGCAGTACTGTGTGCTCTAAACTTTCCAATAAAACTGTTGCAGTACTGTGTGCTCTAAACATTCGACTTATCCTGCTGCAGTACTGTGTGCTCTAAACCTTCCAATAAAACTGTTGCAGTACTGTGTGCTCTAAACTTTCCAATAAAACTGTTGCAATACTGTGTGCTCTAAACATTCTACTGGTCCTGCTGCAGTACTGTGTGCTCTAAACTTTCCAATAAAACTGTTGCAGTACTGTGTGCTCTAAACTTTCCAATAAAACTGTTGCAGTACTGTGTGCTCTAAACTTTCCAATAAAACTGTTGCAGTACTGTGTGCCCTAAACATTCTACTGATCTTGCTGCAGTACTGTGTGCTCTAAACTTTCCAATAAAACTGTTGCAGTACTGTGTGCTCTAAACTTTCCAATAAAACTGTTGCAGTACTGTGTGCTCTAAACTTTCCAATAAAACTGTTGCAGTACTGTGTGCTCTAAACTTTCCAATAAAACTGTTGCAGTACTGTGTGCCCTAAACATTCTACTGATCTTGCTGCAGTACTGTGTGCTCTAAACTTTCCAATAAAACTGTTGCAATACTGTGTGCCCTAAACATTCTACTGGTCCTGCTGCAGTACTGTGTGCTCTAAACTTTCCAATAAAACTGCTGCAGTACTGTGTGCTCTAAACTTTCCAATAAAACTGTTGCAGTACTGTGAGCTCTAAAATTTCCAATAAAACTGTTGCAGTACTGTGTGCTCTAAACTTTCCAATAAAACTGTTGCAATACTGTGTGCTCTAAACATTCTACTGGTCCTGCTGCAGTACTGTGTGCTCTAAACTTTCCAATAAAACTGCTGCAGTACTGTGTGCTCTAAACTTTCCAATAAAACTGTTGCAGTACTGTGTGCTCTAAACTTTCCAATAAAACTGTTGCAATACTGTGTGCTCTAAACTTTCCAATAAAACTGTTGCAATACTGTTTGCTCTAAACATTCTACTGGTCCTGCTGCAGTACTGTGTGCTCTAAACTTTCCAATAAAACTGTTGCAGTACTGTGTGCTCTAAACTTTCCAATAAAACTGTTGCAGTACTGTGTGCTCTAAACTTTCCAACAAAACTGTTGCAGTACTGTGTGCTCTAAACATTCTACTGATCCTGCTGCAGTACTGTGTGCTCTAAACTTTCCAATAAAACTGTTGCAGTACTGTGTGCACTAAACTTTCCAATAAAACTGTTGCAGTACTGTGTGCTCTAAACATTCTACTGATCCTGCTGCAGTACTGTGTGCTCTAAACTTTCCAATAAAACTGTTGCAGTACTGTGTGCTCTAAACTTTCCAATAAAACTGTTGCAGTACTGTGTGCTCTAAACTTTCCAATAAAACTGTTGCAGTACTGTGTGCTCTAAACATTCGACTGATCCTGCTGCAGTACTGTGTGCTCTAAACTTTTAAATAAAACTGATGCAGTACTATGTGCTCTAAACTTTCCAATAAAACTGTTGCAGTACTGTGTGCTCTAAACATTCTACTGATCCTGCTGCAGTACGGTGTGCTCTAAACTTACCAATAAAACTGATGCAGTACTGTGTGCTCTAATCATTCTACTGATCCTGCTGCAGTACTGTGTGCTCTAAACTTTCCAATAAAACTGTTGCAGTACTGTGTGCTCTAAACTTTCCAATAAAACTGTTGCAGTACTGTGTGATCTAAACTTTCCAACAAAACTGTTGCAATACTGTTTGCTCTAAACATTCTACTGGTCCTGCTGCAGTACTGTGTGCTCTAAACTTTCCAATAAAACTGTTGCAGTACTGTGTACTCTAAACATTCTACTGGTCCTGCTGCAGTACTGTGTGCTCTAAACTTTCCAATAAAACGGTTGTAGTACAGTGTGCTCTAAACATTCTACTGGTCCTGCTGCAGTACTGTGTGCTCTAAACTTTCCAATAAAACTGTTGCAGTACTGTGTGCTCTAAACTTTCCAATAAAACTGTTGCAGTACTGTGTGCTCTAAACTTTCCAACAAAACTGTTGCAGTACTGTGTGCTCTAAACATTCTACTGATCCTGCTGCAGTACTGTGTGCTCTAAACTTTCCAATAAAACTGTTGCAGTACTGTGTGCACTAAACTTTCCAAAAAAACTGTTGCAGTACTGTGTGCTCTAAACTTTCCAATAAAACTGTTGCAGTACTGTGTGCTCTAAACTTTCCAATAAAACTGTTGCAGTACTGTGTGCTCTAATCATTCTACTGATCCTGCTGCAGTACTGTGTGCTCTAAACTTTCCAATAAAACTGTTGCAGTACTGTGTGCTCTAAACTTTCCAATAAAACTGTTGCAGTACTGTGTGCTCTAAACATTCCAACAAAACTGTTGCAATACTGTGTGCTCTATACATTCTACTGGTCCTGCTGCAGTACTGTGTGCTCTAAACTTTCCAATAAAACTGTTGCAGTACTGTCTACTCTGAACATTCTACTGGTCCTGCTGCATTACTGGGTGCTCTAAACTTTCCAATAAAACTGCTGCAGTACTGTGTGCTCTAAACCTTCCAATAAAACTGTTGTAGTACTGTGTGCTCTAAACTTTCCAATAAAACTGTTGCAATACTGTGTGCTCTAAACATTCTACTGATCCTGCTGCAGTACTGTGTGCTCTAAACTTTCCAATAAAACTGTTGCAGTTCTGTGTGCTCTTAACTTTCCAATAAAACTGTTGCAATACTGTTTGCTCTAAACATTCTACTGATCCTGCTGCAGTACTGTGTGCTTTAAACTTTCCAATAAAACTGTTGCAGTTCTGTGTGCTCTTAACTTTCCAATAAAACTGTTGCAGTACTGTGTGCTCTGAACTTTCCAATAACTGTTGCAGTACTGTGTGCTCTAAACTTTCCAATAAAACTGTTGCAATACTGTGTGCTCTAAACATTCCACTGGTCCTGTTGCAGTACTGTGTGCTCTAAACTTTCCAAAAAAACTGTTGCAGTACTGTGTGCTGTAAACTTTCCAAAAAAACTGTTGCAGTACTGTGTGCTGTAAACTTTCCAATAAAACTGTTGCAATACTGTGTGCTCTAAACATTCTACTGGTCCTGCTGCAGTACTGTGTGCTCTAAACATTCCAATAAAACTGCTGCAGTACTGTGTGCTCTAAACTTTCCAATAAAACTGTTGCAGTACTGTGTGCTCTAAACTTTCCAATAAAACTGTTGCAGTACTGTGTGCTCTAAACTTTCCAATAAAACTGTTGCAGTACTGTGTGCTCTAAACTTTCCAATAAAACTGTTGCAATACTGTGTGCTCTAAACATTCTACTGGTCCTGCTGCAGTACTGTGTGCTCTAAACTTTCCAATAAAACTGTTGCAGTACTGTGTGCTCTGAACTTTCCAATAAAACTGTTGCAGTACTGTGTGCTCTAAACTTTCCAATAAAACTGATGCAGTACTGTGTGCTCTAAACTCTCCAATAAAACTCTTGCAGTACTGTGTGCTCTAAATTTTCCAATAAAACTGTTGCAATACTGTGTGCTCTAAACATTCTACTGGTCCTGCTGCAGTACTGTGTGCTCTAAACTTTCCAATGAAACTGCTGCAGTGCTGTGTGCTCTAAACTTTCCAATAAAACTGTTGCAGTACTGTGTGCTCTAAACTTTCCAATAAAACTGTTGCAGTACTGTGTGCTCTAAACTTTCCAATAAAACTGTTGCAATACTGTGTGCTCTAAACATTCTACTGGTCCTGCTGCAGTACTGTATGCTCTAAACTTTCCAATAAAGCTGCTGCAGTACTGTGTGCTCTAAACTTTCCAATAAAACTGTTGCAGTACTGTGTGCTCTAAACTTTCCAATAAAACTGTTGCAGTACTGTGTGCTCTAAACTTTCCAATAAAACTGTTGCAGTACTGTGTGCTCTAAACTTTCCAATAAAACTGTTGCAATACTGTGTGCTCTAAACATTTTACTGGTCCTGCTGCAGTACTGTGTGCTCTAAACTTTCCAATAAAACTGTTGCAGTACTGTGTGCTCTAAACTCTCCAATAAAACTGTTGCAGTACTGTGTGCTCTAAACTTTCCAATAAAACTGTTGCAATACTGTGTGCTCTAAACATTCTACTGGTCCTGCTGCAGTACTGTGTGCTCTAAACTTTCCAATGAAACTGCTGCAGTACTGTGTGCTCTAAACTTTCCAATAAAACTGTTGCAGTACTGTGTGCTCTAAACTTTCCAATAAAACTGTTGCAGTACTGTGTGCTCTAAACTTTCCAATAAAACCGTTGCAATACTGTGTGCTCTAAACATTCCACTAGTCCTGCTGCAGGACTGTGTGCTCCAAACTTTCCAATAAAACTGTTGCAGTACTGTGTGCTCTAAACTTTCCAATAAAACTGTTGCAATACTGTGTGCTCTAAACATTCTACTGGTCCTGCTGCAGTACTGTGTGCTCTAAACTTTCCAATAAAACTGCTGCAGTACTGTGTGCTCCAAACTTTCCAATAAAACTGCTGCAGTACTGTGTGCTCTAAACTTTCCAATAAAACTGTTGCAGTATTGTGTGCTCTAAACTTTCCAATAAAACTGTTGCAATACTGTTTGCTCTAAACATTCTACTGATCCTGCTGCAGTACTGTGTGCTCTAAACTTTCCAATAAATCTGTTGCAATACTATTTGCTCTAAACATTCTACTGGTCCTGCTGCAGTACTGTGTGCTCTAAACTTTCCAATAAAACTGTTGCAGTACTGTGTGCTCTAAACATTCTACTGATCCTGCTGCAGTACTGTGTGCTCTAAACTTTCCAATAAAACTGTTGCAGTACTGTGTGCACCAAACTTTCCAATAAAACTGTTGCAGTACTGTGTGCTCTAAACATTCTACTGATCCTGCTGCAGTACTGTGTGCTCTAAACATTCCAATAAAACTGTTGCAGTACTGTGTGCTCTAAACTTTCCAATAAAACTGTTGCAGTACTGTGTGCTCTAAACTTTCCAATAAAACTGTTGCAATACTGTTTGATCTAAACATTCTACTGATCGTGCTGCAGTACTGTGTGCTCTAAACTTTCCAATTAATCTGTTGCCGTTCTGTGTGCTCTTAACTTTCCAGTAAAACTGTTGCAGTACTGTGTGCTCTAAACTTTCCAATAATTGTTGCAGTACGGTGTGCTCTAAACTTCCCAATAAAACTGTTGCAATACTGTGTGCTCTAAACATTCTACTGGTCCTGCTGCAGTACTGTGTGCTCTAAACTTTCCAATAAAACTGTTGCAGTACTGTGTGCTCTAAACTTTCCAATAAAACTGTTGCAGTACTGTGTGCTCTAAACTTTCCAATAAAACTGCTGCAGTACTGTGTGCTCTAAACTTTCCAATAAAACTGTTGCAGTACTGTGTGCTCTAAACTTTCCAATAAAACTGTTCCAGTACTGTGTGCTCTAAACTTTCCAATAAAACTGTTGCAGTACTGTGTGCTCTAAACTTTCCAATAAAAGTGTTGCAATACTGTGTGCTCTAAACATTCTACTGGTCCTGCTGCAGTCCTGTGTGCTCTAAACTTTCCAATAAAACTGTTGCAGTACTGTGTGCTCTAAACATTCCACTGGTCCTGCTGCAGTACTGTGTGCTCTAAACTTTCCAATAAAACTGTTGCAGTACTGTGTGCTCTAAACTTTCCAATAAAACTGTTGCAATACTGTGTGCTCTAAATATTCTACTGGTCCTGCTGCAGTACTGTGTGCTCTAAACTTTCCAATAAAACTGCTGCAGTACTGTGTGCTCTAAACTTTCCAATAAAACTGTTGTTGTACTGTGTGCTCTAAACTTTCCAATAAAACTGTTGCAGTACTGTGTGTTCTAAACTTTCCAATAAAACTGTTGCAATACTGTGTGCTCTAAACATTCTACTGGTCCTGCTGCAGTACTGTGTGCTCTAAACTTTCCAATAAAACTGCTGCAGTACTGTGTGCTCTAAACTTTCCAATAAAACTGTTGCAGTACTGTGTGCTCTAAACTTTCCAATAAAACTGCTGCAGTACTGTGTGCTCTAAACTTTCCAATGAAACTGTTGCAGTACTGTGTGCTCTAAACTTTCCAATAAAACTGTTGCAATACTGTGTGCTCTAAACTTTCCAATAAAACTGTTGCAATACTGTTTGCTCTAAACATTCTACTGATCCTGCTGCAGTACTGTGTGCTCTAAACTTTCCAATAAAACTGTTGCAGTACTGTGTGCTCTAAACATTCTACTGATCCTGCTGCAGTACTGTGTACTCTAAACTTTCCAATAAAACTGTTGCAATACTGTTTGCTCTAAACATTCTACTGGTCCTGCTGCAGTACTGTGTGCTCTAAACTTTCCAATAAAACTGTTGCAGTACTGTGTGCTCTAAACATTCTACTGATCCTGCTGCAGTACTGTGTGCTCTAAACATTCCAATAAAACTGTTGCAGTACTGTGTGCTCTAAACCTCCCAATAAAACTGTTGCAGTACTGTGTGCTCTAAACTTTCCAATAAAACTGTTGCAGTACTGTGTGCTCTAAACATTCTACTGATCCTGCTGCAGTACTGTGTGCTCTAAACTTTCCAATAAAACTGTTGCAGTACTATGTGCTCAAAACTTTCCAATAAAACTGTTGCAGTACTGTGTGCTCTAAACATTCTACTCATCCTGCTGCAGTACTGTGTGCTCTAAACTTTCCAATAAAACTGTTGCAGTACTGTGTGCTCTAATCATTCTACTGATCCTGCTGCAGTACTGTGTGCTCTAAACTTTCCAATAAAACTGTTGCAGTACTGTGTGCTCTAAACTTTCCAATAAAACTGTTGCAGTACTATGTGCTCTAAACTTTCCAATAAAACTGTTGCAATACTGTGTGCTCTAAACATTCTACTGGTCCTGCTGCAGTACTGTGTGCTCTAAACTTTCCAATAAAACTGTTGCAGTACTGTGTACTCTAAACATTCCAATAAAACTGTGGCAGTACTGTGTGCTCTAATCATTCTACTGATCCTGCTGCAGTACTGTGTGCTCTAAACTTTCCAATAAAACTGTTGCAGTACTGTGTGCTCTAAACTTTCCAATAAAACTGTTGCAGTACTGTGTGCTCTAAACTTTCCAATAATTATTGCAGTACTGTGTGCTCTAAACTTCCCAATAAAACTGTTGCAATACTGTGTGCTCTAAACATTCTACTGGTCCTGCTGCAGTACTGTGTGCTCTAAACTTTCCAATAAAACTGTTGCAGTACTGTGTGCTCTAAACTTTCCAATAAAACTGTTGCAATACTGTGTGCTCTAAACATTCTACTGGTCCTGCTGCAGTACTGTGTGCTCTAAACTTTCCAATAAAACTGCTGCAGTACTGTGTGCTCTAAACTTTCCAATAAAACTGTTGCAGTACTGTGTGCTCTAAACTTTCCAATAAAACTGTTCCAGTACTGTGTGCTCTAAACTTTCCAATAAAACTGTTGCAGTACTGTGTGCTCTAAACTTTCCAATAAAACTGTTGCAATACTGTGTGCTCTAAACATTCTACTGGTCCTGCTGCAGTCCTGTGTGCTCTAAACTTTCCAATAAAACTGTTGCAGTACTGTGTGCTCTAAACATTCCACTGGTCCTGCTGCAGTACTGTGTGCTCTAAACTTTCCAATAAAACTGTTGCAGTACTGTGTGCTCTAAACTTTCCAATAAAACTGTTGCAATACTGTGTGCACTAAATATTCTACTGGTCCTGCTGCAGTACTGTGTGCTCTAAACTTTCCAATCAAACTGCTGCAGTACTGTGTGCTCTAAACTTTCCAATAAAACTGTTGCAGTACTGTGTGCTCTAAACTTTCCAATAAAACTGTTGCAGTACTGTGTGTTCTAAACTTTCCAATAAAACTGTTGCAATACTGTGTGCTCTAAACATTCTACTGGTCCTGCTGCAGTACTGTGTGCTCTAAACTTTCCAATAAAACTGCTGCAGTACTGTGTGCTCTAAACTTTGCAATAAAACTGTTGCAGTACTGTGTGCTCTAAACTTTCCAATAAAACTGTTGCAATACTGTGTGCTCTAAACTTTCCAATAAAACTGTTGCAATACTGTTTGCTCTAAACATTCTACTGATCCTGCTGCAGTACTGTGTGCTCTAAACTTTCCAATAAAACTGTTGCAATACTGTGTGCTCTAAACTTTCCAATAAAACTGTTGCAGTACTGTGTGCTCTAATCATTCTACTGATCCTGCTGCACAACTGTGTGCTCTAAACTTTCCAATAAAACTGTTGCAGTACTGTGTGCTCTAAACTTTCCAATAAAACTGCTGCAGTACTGTGTGCTCTAAACTTTCCAATGAAACTGTTGCAGTACTGTGTGCTCTAAACTTTCCAATAAAACTGTTGCAATACTGTTTGCTCTAAACATTCTACTGGTCCTGCTGCAGTACTGTGTGCTCTAAACTTTCCAATAAAACTGCTGCAGTACTGTGTGCTCTAAACTTTCCAATGAAACTGTTGCAGTACTGTGTACTCTAAACTTTCCAATAAAACTGTTGCAATACTGTTTGCTCTAAACATTCTACTGGTCCTGCTGCAGTACTGTGTGCTCTAAACATTCCAATAAAACTGTTGCAGTACTGTGTGCTCTAAACATTCTACTGATCCTGCTGCAGTACTGTGTGCTCGAAACTTTCCAATAAAACTGTTGCAGTACTGTGTGCACTAAACTTTCCAATAAAACTGTTGCAGTACTGTGTGCTCTAAACTTTCCAATAAAACTGTTGCAGTACTGTATGCTCTAAACATTCTACTGATCCTGCTGCAGTACTGTGTGCTCTAAACATTCCCATAAAACTGTTGCAGTACTGTGTGCTCTAAACCTCCCAATAAAACTGTTGCAGTACTGTGTGCTCTAAACTTTCCAATAAAACTGTTGCAGTACTGTGTGCTCTAAACATTCTACTGATCCTGCTGCAGTACTGTGTGCTCTAAACTTTCCAATAAAACTGTTGCAGTGCGATGTGCTCTAAACTTTCCAATAAAACTGTTGCAGTACTGTGTGCTCTAAACATTCTACTCATCCTGCTGCAGTACTGTGTGCTCTAAACTTTCCAATAAAACTGTTGAGTACTGTGTGCTCTAATCATTCTACTGATCCTGCTGCAGTACTGTGTGCTCTAAACTTTCCAATAAAACTGTTGCAGTACTGTGTGCTCTAAACTTTCCAATAAAACTGTTGCAGTACTATGTGCTCTAAACTTTCCAATAAAACTGTTGCAATACTGTGTGCTCTAAACATTCTACTGGTCCTGCTGCAGTACTGTGTGCTCTAAACTTTCCAATAAAACTGTTGCAGTACTGTGTACTCTAAACATTCCAATAAAACTGTTGCAGTAGGGTGTGCTCCAATCATTCTACTGATCCTGCTGCAGTACTGTGTGCTCTAAACTTTCCAATAAAACTGTTGCAGTACTGTGTGCTCTAAACTTTCCAATAAAACTGTTGCAGTACTGTGTGCTCTAAACTTTCCAATAAAACTGTTGCAATACTGTGTGCTCTAAACATTCTACTGGTCCTGCTGCAGTACTGTGTGCTCTAAACTTTCCAATAAAACTGTTGCAGTACTGTGTACTCTAAACATTCCAATAAAACTGTTGCAATACTGTGTGCTCTAAACTTTCCAATAAAACTGTTGCAATACTGTTTGCTCTAAACATTCTACTGATCCTGCTGCAGTACTGTGTGCTCTAAACTTTCCAATAAAATTGTTGCAGTTCTGTGTGCTCTAAACTTTCCAATAAAACTGTTGCAGTACTGTGTGCTCTAAACATTCTACTGGTCCTGCTGCAATACTGTGTGCTCTAAAATTTCCAATAAAACTGTTGCAGTACTGTGTGCTCTAAACTTTCCAATAAAACTGTTGCAATACTGTGTGCTCTAAACATTCTACTGGTCCTGCTGCAGTACTGTGTGCTCTAAACTTTCCAATAAAACTGCTGCAGTACTGTGTGCTCTAAACTTTCCAATAAAACTGTTGCAGTACTGTGTGCTCCAAACTTTCCAATAAAACTGTTGCAGTACTGTGTGCTCTAAACTTTCCAATAAAACTGTTGCAGTACTGTGTGCTCTAAACTTTCCAATAAAACTGTTGCAATACTGTGTGCTCTAAACATTCTACTGGTCCTGCTGCAGTACTGTGTGCTCTAAACTTTCCAATAAAACTGTTGCAGTACTGTGTGCTCTAAACTTTCCAATAAAACTGTTGCAGTACTGTGTGCTCTAAACTTTCCAATAAAACTGTTGCAGTACTGTGTGCTCTAAACTCTCCAATAAAACTGTTGCAGTACTGTGTGCTCTAAACTTTCCAATAAAACTGTTGCAATACTGTGTGCTCTAAACATTCTACTGGTCCTGCTGCAGTTCTGTGTGCTCTAAACTTTCCAATGAAACTGCTGCAGTACTGTGTGCTCTAAACTTTCCAATAAAACTGTTGCACTACTGTGTGCTCTAAACTTTCCAATAAAACTGTTGCAGTACTGTGTGCTCTAAACTTTCCAATAAAACCGTTGCAATACTGTGTGCTCTAAACATTCCACTGGTCCTGCTGCAGTACTGTGTGCTCTAAACTTTCCAATAAAACTGTTGCAGTACTGTGTGCTCTAAACTTTCCAATAAAACTGTTGCAATACTGTGTGCTCTAAACATTCTACTGGTCCTGCTGCAGTACTGTGTGCTCTAAACTTTCCAATAAAACTGCTTCAGTACTGTGTGCTCTAAACTTTCCAATAAAACTGTTGAAGTACTGTGTGCTCTAAACATTCCAATAAAACTGTTGCAATACTGTGAGCTCTAAACTTTCCAATAAAACTGTTGCAATACTGTTTGCTCTAAACATTCTACTGATCCTGCTGCAGTACTGTGTGCTCTAAACTTTCCAATAAAACTGTTGCAATACTGTTTGCTCTAAACATTCTACTGGTCCTGCTGCAGTACTGTGTGCTCTAAACTTTCCAATGAAACTGCTGCAGTACTGTGTGCTCTAAACTTTCCAATAAAACTGTTGCAGTACTGTGTGCTCTAAACTTTCCAATAAAACTGTTGCAGTACTGTGTGCTCTAACCTTTCCAATAAAACCGTTGCAATACTGTGTGCTCTAAACATTCCACTGGTCCTGCTGCAGTACTGTGTGCTCTAAACTTTCCAATAAAACTGTTGCAGTACTGTGTGCTCTAACCTTTCCAATAAAACCGTTGCAATACTGTGTGCTCTAAACATTCCACTGGTCCTGCTGCAGTACTGTTTGCTCTAAACTTTCCAATCAAACTGTTGCAGTACTGTGTGCTCTAAACTTTCCAATAAAACTGTTGCAATACTGTGTGCACTAAACATTCTACTGGTCCTGCTGCAGTACTGTGTGCTCTAAACTTTCCAATAAAACTGCTACAGTACTGTGTGCTCTAAACTTTCCAATAAAACTGTTGAATTACTGTGTGCTCTAAACATTCCAATAAAACTGTTGCAATACTGTGTGCTCTAAACTTTCCAATAAAACTGTTGCAATACTGTTTGCTCTAAACATTCTACTGATCCTGCTGCAGTACTGTGTGCTCTAAACTTTCCAATAAAACTGTTGCAATACTGTTTGCTCTAAACATTCTACTGGTCCTGCTGCAGTACTGTGTGCTCTAAAGTTTCCAATAAAACTGTTGCAGTACTGTGTGCTCTAAACATTCTACTGATCCTGCTGCAGTACTGTGTGCTCTAAACTTTCCAATAAAACTGTTGCAGTACTGTGTGCACTATACTTTCCAATAAAACTGTTGCAGTACTGTGTGCTCTAAACATTCTACCGATCCTGCTGCAGTACTGTGTGCTCTAAACTTTCCAATAAAACTGTTGCAGTACTGTGTGCTCTAAACTTTCCAATAAAACTGTTGCAGTACTGTGTGCTCTAAACTTTCCAATAAAACTGTTGCAGTACTGTGTGCTCTAAACATTCTACTGATCCTGCTGCAGTACTGTGTGCTCTAAACTTTCCAATAAAACTGTTGCAGTACTATGTGCTCCAAACTTTCCAATAAAACTGTTGCAGTACTGTGTGCTCTAAACATTCTCCTGATCCTGCTGCAGCACTGTGTGCTCTAAACATTCTACTGATCCTGCTGCAGCACTGAGTGCTCTAAACTTTCCAATAAAACTGTTGCAGTACTGTGTGCTCTAAACATTCTACTGATCCTGCTGCAGTACTGTGTGCTCTAAACTTTCCAATAAAACTGTTGCAGTATTGTGTGCTCTAAACGTTCCAATAAAACTGTTGCAGTACTGTGTGCTCTAAACATTCTACTGATCCTGCAGCAGTACTGTGTGCTCTAAACTTTCCAATAAAACTGTTGCAGTACTGTGTGCTCTAATCATTCTACTAATCCTGCTGCAGTACTGTGTGCTCTAAACTTTCCAATAAAACTGTTGCAGTACTGTGTGCTCTAAACTTTCCAATAAAACTGTTGCAGTACTGTGTGCTCTAAACTTTCCAACAAAACTGTTGCAGTACTGTGTGCTCTAAACTTTCCAATAAAACTGTTGCAATACTGTGTGCTCTAAACATTCCACTGGTCCTGCTGCAGTACTGTGTGCTCTAAACTTTCCAATAAAACTGTTGCCGTACTGTGTGCTCTAAACTTTCCAATAAAACTGTTGCAATACTGTGTGCTCTAAACATTCTACTGGTCCTGCTGCAGTACTGTGTGCTCTAAACTTTCCAATAAAACTGCTTCAGTACTGTGTGCTCTAAACTTTCCAATAAAACTGTTGAAGTACTGTGTGCTCTAAACATTCCAATAAAACTGTTGCAATACTGTGTGCTCTAAACTTTCCAATAAAACTGTTGCAATACAGTTTGCTCTAAACATTCTACTGATCCTGCTGCAGTACTGTGTGCTCTAAACTTTCCAATAAAACTGTTGCAGTACTGTGTGCTCTAATCATTCTACTAATCCTGCTGCAGTACTGTGTGCTCTAAACTTTCCAATAAAACTGTTGCAGTACTGTGTGCTCTAAACTTTCCAATAAAACTGTTGCAGTACTGTGTGCTCTAAACTTTCCAATAAAACTGTTGCAATACTGTGTGCTCTAAACATTCTACTGGTCCTGCTGCAGTACTGTGTGCTCTAAACTTTCCAATAAAACTGTTGCAGTACTGTGTACTCTAAACATTCCAATAAAACTGTTGCAGTACTGTGTGCTCTAATCATTCTACTGATCCTGCTGCAGTACTGTGTGCTCTAAACTTTCCAATAAAACTGTTGCAGTACTGTGTGCTCTAACCTTTCCAATAAAACTGTTGCAATACTGTGTGCTCTAAACATTCTACTGGTCCTGCTGCAGTACTGTGTGCTCTAAACGTTCCAATAAAACTGTTGCAGTACTGTGTGCTCTAAACTTTCCAATAAAACTGTTGCAATACTGTTTGCTCTAAACATTCTACTGATCCTGCTGCAGTACTGTGTGCTCTAAACTTTCCAATAAAACTGTTGCAGTACTGTGTGCTCCAAACTTTCCAATAAAACTGTTGCAGTACTGTGTGCTCTAAACTTTCCAATAAAACTGTTGCAGTACTGTGTGCTCTAAACTTTCCAATAAAACTGTTGCAATACTGTGTGCTCTAAACATTCTACTGGTCCTGCTGCAGTACTGTGTGCTCTAAACTTTCCAATAAAACTGTTGCAGCACTGTGTGCTCTAAACTTTCCAATAAAACTGTTGCAGTACTGTGTGCTCTAAACTTTCCAATAAAACTGTTGCAGTACTGTGTGCTCTAAACTCTCCAATAAAACTGTTGCAGTACTGTGTGCTCTAAACTTTCCAATAAAACTGTTGCAATACTGTGTGCTCTAAACATTCTACTGGTCCTGCTGCAGTTCTGTGTGCTCTAAACTTTCCAATGAAACTGCTGCAGTACTGTGTGCTCTAAACTTTCCAATAAAACTGTTGCAGTACTGTGTGCTCTAAACTTTCCAATAAAACTGTTGCAGTACTGTGTGCTCTAAACTTTCCAATAAAACCGTTGCAATACTGTGTGCTCTAAACATTCCACTGGTCCTGCTGCAGTACTGTGTGCTCTAAACTTTCCAATAAAACTGTTGCAGTTCTGTGTGCTCTAAACTTTCCAATAAAACTGTTGCAATACTGTGTGCTCTAAACATTCTACTGGTCCTGCTGCAGTACTGTGTGCTCTAAACTTTCCAATAAAACTGTTGCAGTTCTGTGTGCTCTAAACTTTCCAATAAAACTGTTGCAGTACTGTGTGCTCTAAACATTCTACTGGTCCTGCTGCAGTACTGTGTGCTCTAAACTTTCCAATAAAACTGTTGCAGTACTGTGTGCTCTAAACTTTCCAATAAAACTGTTGCAATACTGTGTGCTCTAAACATTCTACTGGTCCTGCTGCAGTACTGTGTGCTCTAAACTTTCCAATAAAACTGCTGCAGTACTGTGTGCTCTAAACTTTCCAATAAAACTGTTGCAGTACTGTGTGCTCCAAACTTTCCAATAAAACTGTTGCAGTACTGTGTGCTCTAAACTTTCCAATAAAACTGTTGCAGTACTGTGTGCTCTAAACTTTCCAATAAAACTGTTGCAATACTGTGTGCTCTAAACATTCTACTGGTCCTGCTGCAGTACTGTGTGCTCTAAACTTTCCAATAAAACTGTTGCAGCACTGTGTGCTCTAAACTTTCCAATAAAACTGTTGCAGTACTGTGTGCTCTAAACTTTCCAATAAAACTGTTGCAGTACTGTGTGCTCTAAACTCTCCAAGAAAACTGTTGCAGTACTGTGTGCTCTAAACTTTCCAATAAAACTGTTGCAATACTGTGTGCTCTAAACATTCTACTGGTCCTGCTGCAGTTCTGTGTGCTCTAAACTTTCCAATGAAACTGCTGCAGTACTGTGTGCTCTAAACTTTCCAATAAAACTGTTGCAGTACTGTGTGCTCTAAACTTTCCAATAAAACTGTTGCAGTACTGTGTGCTCTAAACTTTCCAATAAAACCGTTGCAATACTGTGTGCTCTAAACATTCCACTGGTCCTGCTGCAGTACTGTGTGCTCTAAACTTTCCAATAAAACTGTTGCCGTACTGTGTGCTCTAAACTTTCCAATAAAACTGTTGCAATACTGTGTGCTCTAAACATTCTACTGGTCCTGCTGCAGTACTGTGTGCTCTAAACTTTCCAATAAAACTGCTTCAGTACTGTGTGCTCTAAACTTTCCAATAAAACTGTTGAAGTACTGTGTGCTCTAAACATTCCAGTAAAACTGTTGCAATACTGTGTGCTCTAAACTTTCCAATAAAACTGTTGCAATACAGTTTGCTCTAAACATTCTACTGATCCTGCTGCAGTACTGTGTGCTCTAAACTTTCCAATAAAACTGTTGCAGTACTGTGTGCTCTAATCATTCTACTAATCCTGCTGCAGTACTGTGTGCTCTAAACTTTCCAATAAAACTGTTGCAGTACTGTGTGCTCTAAACTTTCCAATAAAACTGTTGCAGTACTGTGTGCTCTAAACTTTCCAATAAAACTGTTGCAATACTGTGTGCTCTAAACATTCTACTGGTCCTGCTGCAGTACTGTGTGCTCTAAACTTTCCAATAAAACTGTTGCAGTACTGTGTACTCTAAACATTCCAATAAAACTGTTGCAGTACTGTGTGCTCTAATCATTCTACTGATCCTGCTGCAGTACTGTGTGCTCTAAACTTTCCAATAAAACTGTTGCAGTACTGTGTGCTCTAACCTTTCCAATAAAACTGTTGCAATACTGTGTGCTCTAAACATTCTACTGGTCCTGCTGCAGTACTGTGTGCTCTAAACGTTCCAATAAAACTGTTGCAGTACTGTGTGCTCTAAACTTTCCAATAAAACTGTTGCAATACTGTTTGCTCTAAACATTCTACTGATCCTGCTGCAGTACTGTGTGCTCTAAACTTTCCAATAAAACTGTTGCAGTACTGTGTGCTCCAAACTTTCCAATAAAACTGTTGCAGTACTGTGTGCTCTAAACTTTCCAATAAAACTGTTGCAGTACTGTGTGCTCTAAACTTTCCAATAAAACTGTTGCAATACTGTGTGCTCTAAACATTCTACTGGTCCTGCTGCAGTACTGTGTGCTCTAAACTTTCCAATAAAACTGTTGCAGCACTGTGTGCTCTAAACTTTCCAATAAAACTGTTGCAGTACTGTGTGCTCTAAACTTTCCAATAAAACTGTTGCAGTACTGTGTGCTCTAAACTCTCCAATAAAACTGTTGCAGTACTGTGTGCTCTAAACTTTCCAATAAAACTGTTGCAATACTGTGTGCTCTAAACATTCTACTGGTCCTGCTGCAGTTCTGTGTGCTCTAAACTTTCCAATGAAACTGCTGCAGTACTGTGTGCTCTAAACTTTCCAATAAAACTGTTGCAGTACTGTGTGCTCTAAACTTTCCAATAAAACTGTTGCAGTACTGTGTGCTCTAAACTTTCCAATAAAACCGTTGCAATACTGTGTGCTCTAAACATTCCACTGGTCCTGCTGCAGTACTGTGTGCTCTAAACTTTCCAATAAAACTGTTGCAGTTCTGTGTGCTCTAAACTTTCCAATAAAACTGTTGCAATACTGTGTGCTCTAAACATTCTACTGGTCCTGCTGCAGTACTGTGTGCTCTAAACTTTCCAATAAAACTGTTGCAGTTCTGTGTGCTCTAAACTTTCCAATAAAACTGTTGCAGTACTGTGTACTCTAAACATTCTACTGGTCCTGCTGCAGTACTGTGTGCTCTAAACTTTCCAATAAAACTGTTGCAGTACTGTGTGCTCTAAACTTTCCAATAAAACTGTTGCAATACTGTGTGCTCTAAACATTCTACTGGTCCTGCTGCAGTACTGTGTGCTCTAAACTTTCCAATAAAACTGCTGCAGTACTGTGTGCTCTAAACTTTCCAATAAAACTGTTGCAGTACTGTGTGCTCCAAACTTTCCAATAAAACTGTTGCAGTACTGTGTGCTCTAAACTTTCCAATAAAACTGTTGCAGTACTGTGTGCTCTAAACTTTCCAATAAAACTGTTGCAATACTGTGTGCTCTAAACATTCTACTGGTCCTGCTGCAGTACTGTGTGCTCTAAACTTTCCAATAAAACTGTTGCAGCACTGTGTGCTCTAAACTTTCCAATAAAACTGTTGCAGTACTGTGTGCTCTAAACTTTCCAATAAAACTGTTCCAGTACTGTGTGCTCTAAACTCTCCAAGAAAACTGTTGCAGTACTGTGTGCTCTAAACTTTCCAATAAAACTGTTGCAATACTGTGTGCTCTAAACATTCTACTGGTCCTGCTGCAGTTCTGTGTGCTCTAAACTTTCCAATGAAACTGCTGCAGTACTGTGTGCTCTAAACTTTCCAATAAAACTGTTGCAGTACTGTGTGCTCTAAACTTTCCAATAAAACTGTTGCAGTACTGTGTGCTCTAAACTTTCCAATAAAACCGTTGCAATACTGTGTGCTCTAAACATTCCACTGGTCCTGCTGCAGTACTGTGTGCTCTAAACTTTCCAATAAAACTGTTGCCGTACTGTGTGCTCTAAACTTTCCAATAAAACTGTTGCAATACTGTGTGCTCTAAACATTCTACTGGTCCTGCTGCAGTACTGTGTGCTCTAAACTTTCCAATAAAACTGCTTCAGTACTGTGTGCTCTAAACTTTCCAATAAAACTGTTGAAGTACTGTGTGCTCTAAACATTCCAATAAAACTGTTGCAATACTGTGTGCTCTAAACTTTCCAATAAAACTGTTGCAATACAGTTTGCTCTAAACATTCTACTGATCCTGCTGCAGTACTGTGTGCTCTAAACTTTCCAATAAAACTGTTGCAATACTGTTTGCTCTAAACATTCTACTGGTCCTGCTGCAGTACTGTGTGCTCTAAACTTTCCAATAAAACTGTTGCAGTACTGTGTGCTCTAAACTCTCCAAGAAAACTGTTGCAGTACTGTGTGCTCTAAACTTTCCAATAAAACTGTTGCAATACTGTGTGCTCTAAACATTCTACTGGTCCTGCTGCAGTTCTGTGTGCTCTAAACTTTCCAATGAAACTGCTGCAGTACTGTGTGCTCTAAACTTTCCAATAAAACTGTTGCAGTACTGTGTGCTCTAAACTTTCCAATAAATCTGTTGCAGTACTGTGTGCTCTAAACTTTCCAATAAAACCGTTGCAATACTGTGTGCTCTAAACATTCCACTGGTCCTGCTGCAGTACTGTGTGCTCTAAACTTTCCAATAAAACTGTTGCCGTACTGTGTGCTCTAAACTTTCCAATAAAACTGTTGCAATACTGTGTGCTCTAAACATTCTACTGGCCCTGCTGCAGTACTGTGTGCTCTAAACTTTCCAATAAAACTGCTTCAGTACTGTGTGCTCTAAACTTTCCAATACAACTGTTGAAGTACTGTGTGCTCTAAACATTCCAATAAAACTGTTGCAATACTGTGTGCTCTAAACTTTCCAATAAAACTGTTGCAATACAGTTTGCTCTAAACATTCTACTGATCCTGCTGCAGTACTGTGTGCTCTAAACTTTCCAATAAAACTGTTGCAATACTGTTTGCTCTAAACATTCTACTGGTCCTGCTGCAGTACTGTGTGCTCTAAACTTTCCAATAAAACTGTTGCAGTACTGTGTGCACTAAACTTTCCAATAAAACTGTTGCAGTACTGTGTGCTCTAAACATTCTACTGATCCTGCTGCAGTACTGTGTGCTCTAAACTTTCCAATAAAACTGTTGCAGTACTGTGTGCTCCAAACTTTCCAATAAACCTGTTGCAGTACTGTGTGCTCTAAACTTTCCAATAAAACTGTTGCAGTACTGTGTGCTCTAAACATTCTACTGATCCTGCTGCAGTACTGTGTGCTCTAAACTTTCCAATAAAACTGTTGCAGTACTATGTGCTCTAAACTTTCCAATAAAACTGTTGCAGTACTGTGTGCTCTAAACATTCTACTGATCCTGCTGCAGTCCTGTGTGCTCTAAACATTCTACTGATCCTGCTGCAGTACTGTGTGCTCTAAACTTTCCAATAAAACTGTTGCAGTACTGTGTGCTCTAAACATTCTACTGATCCTGCTGCAGTACTGTGTGCTCTAAACTTTCCAATAAAACTGTTGCAGTACTGTGTGCTCTAAACTTTCCAATAAAACTGTTGCAGTACTGTGTGCTCTAAACATTCTACTGATCCTGCTGCAGTACTGTGTGCTCTAAACTTTCCAATAAAACTGTTGCAATACTGTGTGCTCTAAACATTCTACTGGTCCTGCTGCAGTACTGTGTGCTCTAAACCTTTCACTAAAACTGCTGTAGTGCTGTGTGCTCTAAACTTTCCACTGATCCTGCTGTAGTGCTGTGTTCTCTAAACGGCCCACTTATCCTGCTGCAGTACTGTGTGCTCTAAACGTTCCACTGATCCTGCTGCAGTACTGTGTGCTCTAAACTTTCCACTGATCCTGCTGCAGTACTGTGTGCTCTAAACTTTCCACTAAAACTGTTGCAATACTGTGTTCTCTAAACTGCCCACTGATCCTGCTGCAGTACTGTGTGCTCTAAACATTCCTATAAATCTGTTGCAGTACTGTGTGCTCTAAACTTTCCAATAAAACTGCTGTAGTGCTGTGTGCTCTAAACTTTCCACTGAAACTGCTGCAGTGCTGTGTGCTCAAAACTTTCCAATAAAACTGTTGCAGTACTGTGTGCTCTAAACTTTCCAATAAAACTGTTGCAATACTGTGTGCTCTAAACTTTCCAATAAAACTGTTGCAGTACTGTGTGCTCTAAACTTTCCAATGAAACTGCTGCAGTCCTGTGTGCTCTAAACTTTCCAATAAAACTGTTGCAGTACTGTGTGCTCTAAACTTTCCAATAAATCTGTTGCAGTACTGTGTGCTCTAAACTTTCCAATAAAACTGTTGCAGTACTGTGTGCTCTAAACTTTCCAATAAAACTGTTGCAGTACTATGTGCTCTAAACTTTCCAATAAAACTGTTGCAGTACTGTGTGCTCTAAACATTCTACTGATCCTGCTGCAGTACTGTGTGCTCTAAACTTTCCAATAAAACTGTTGCAGTACTGTGTGCTCTAAACTTTCCAATAAAACTGTTGCAGTACTGTGTGCTCTAAACATTCTACTGATCCTGCTGCAGTACTGTGTGCTCTAAACTTTCCAATAAAACTGTTGCAATACTGTGTGCTCTAAACATTCTACTGGTCCTGCTGCAGTACTGTGTGCTCTAAACTTTCCACTGAAACTGCTGTAGTGCTGTGTGCTCTAAACTTTCCACTGAAACTGCTGTAGTGCTGTGTGCTCTAAACTTTCCACTAAAACTGCTGTAGTGCTGTGTGCTCAAAACTTTCCACTAAAACTGCTGTAGTACTGTGTGCTCAAAACTTTCCACTAAAACTGCTGTAGTGCTGTGTGCTCTAAACATTCCACTGATCCTGCTGTAGTGCTGTGTTCTCTAAACTGCCCACTGATCCTGCTGCAGTACTGTGTTCTCTAAACAGCCCATTGATCCTGCTGCAGTACTGTGTGCTCTAAACTTTCCACTAAAACTGTTGCAATACTGTGTTCTCTAAACTGCCCACTGATCCTGCTGCAGTACTGTGTGCTCTAAACTTTCCACTGAAACTGCTGCAGTACTGTGTGCTCCAAACTTTCCACTGATCCTGCTGCAGTACTGTGTGCTCTAAACTTTCCACTAAAACTGTTGCAATACTGTGTTCTCTAAACTGCCCACTGATCCTGCTGCAGTACTGTGTGCTCTAAACATTCCAGTAAAACTGCTGCAGTACTGTGTGCTCTAAACTTTCCACTAAAACTGCTGCAGTACTGTGTGCTCTAAACTTTCCACTAAAACTGCTGCAGTACTGTGTGCTCTAAACTTTCCACTAAAACTGCTGCAGTACTGTGTGCTCTAAACTTTCCACTGATCCTGCTGCAGTACTGTGTGCTCTAAACTTTCCACTAAAACTGCTGCAGTACTGTGTGCTCTAAACTTTCCACTAAAACTGCTGCAGTACTGTGTGCTCTAAACTTTCCACTAAAACTGCTGCAGTACTGTGTGCTCTAAACTTTCCACTAAAACTGCTGCAGTACTGTGTGCTCTAAACTTTCCACTAAAACTGCTGCAGTACTGTGTGCTCTAAACTTTCCACTGATCCTGCTGCAGTACTGTGTGCTCTAAACTTTCCACTAAAACTGCTGCAGTACTGTGTGCTCTAAACTTTCCACTAAAACTGCTGCAGTACTGTGTGCTCTAAACTTTCCACTAAAACTGCTGCAGTACTGTGTGCTCTAAACTTTCCACTGATCCTGCTGCAGTACTGTGTGCTCTAAACTTTCCACTAAAACTGCTGCAGTACTGTGTGCTCTAAACTTTCCACTGATCCTGCTGCAGTACTGTGTGCTCTAAACATTCCAATAAAACTGCTGCAGTACTGTGTGCTCTAAACTTTCCACTAAAACTGCTGCAGTACTGTGTGCTCTAAACTTTCCACTAAAACTGCTGCGGTACTGTGTGCTCTAAACTTTCCACTGATCCTGCTGCAGTACTGTGTGCTCTAAACTTTCCACTAAAACTGCTGTAGTGCTGTGTGCTCTAAACTTTCCACTAAAACTGCTGTAGTGCTGTGTTCTCTAAACTGCCCACTGATCCTGCTGCAGTACTGTGTGCTCTAAACTTTCCACTAACCCTAATGTAGTACTTACCTTCCGGGAGAGCAGTGGAGAGGAGCGGACCGGTGGGGAAATGTCGTGAGCGGAGCCGATAAATTGAGCCTGAGGATCGCGGCCCAGTCACTTACCTTCCGGGAGCGAAGCGGATAGGAGTGCAGGCGCGCCGGAGTTTGAAAACAAAGTGAGCAGTGACATCACAGGAAAGCTACAAGGTAATTGGTTGGTGAGTAACTGATGTTAGGGAATAAATCTAAATAGCCGAGTAAGTAACTAAAAGTAAAGGGAATGGTCTACACATTTTTTAATATAGTATGCAGTGTTTGTTTCTTTCAGGGAAACAAGCTCCCTAGTGTAAGTAATCTAATTTTGGGGTAATTTAAGGGGATAAATTAAGGGTAAGTCATGGCAGGGCAGCTCAGCAGTGTGGAGTGCTCCTCCTGTGCAATGTGAGAAGTCAGGGACACTTCCAGTGTCCAGGGTGAACACGTGTGCAGGAAGTGTCTCCAGCTGCAGCTACTCGAAATCCGTGTTTCAGATCTGGAGCAGCGGCTAGGGACACTGTGGAGCATCCACAAGGCTGAGATCATCGTGGATAGCACGTACAGGGAGGTGGTCACCGCAGGTAAAGTCTGCTCAGGCAGAAAGGGAATGGGTGACCACCAGGCAGAGTAGAAGAACTAGGCAGGTAATGCAGGAGTCTCCTGGCTCCATCTCCCTCTCTAACAGATTTCCCACTTGGATACTGTTGGGGGTGATAGCTTCTCGGGGGAATGCAGCAAGAGCCAAGTCTGTGGCAACACGGGTGGCTCAGCTGCACAGCAGGGAGGAAAAGGAGTGGGAGAGCTATCGTGATAGGGGATTCTATAGAAAGGGGTACAGATAGGGATTTCTATGGCCACAAGAGTGACTCCAGGATGGTATGTTGCCTCCCTGGTGCGAGGGTCAAGATGTCACGGAGCGCCTGCAGGACATTCTGAAGGGGGAGGGTGAACAGTCAGAGGTCGTGGTACACATTGGTACCAATGACATAGAGGCGGCACAGTGGCGCAGTGGTTAGCACCGCAGCCTCACAGCTCCAGTGACCCGGGTTCAATTCCGGGTACTGCCTGTGTGGAGTTTGCAAGTTCTCCCTGTGTCTGCGTGGGTTTCCTCTGGGTGCTCCGGTTTCCTCCCACAGCCAAAAGACTTGCAGGTTGATAGGTAAATTGGCCATTGTAAACTCCCCTAGTACAGGTAGGTGGTAGGAGAATATAGGAACAGGTGAGGATGTGGTAGGAATATGGGATTAGTGTAGGATTAGTATAAATGGGTGGTTAATGGTCGGCACAGACTCGGTGGGCCGAAGGGCCTGTTTCAGTGCTGTATCTCTAAATCATAAATCAAAGAGGGATGAGGTCCTGCAACAAGAATTTAGGGAGTTAGGTAGCAGATTAAAAAGCAGGAGCTCAAAGGTTGTAATCTCTGGATTATTCCCGGTGCCACGTGCTAATGAGCATAGGAACAGGAGGATAGAGCAGATGAATACGTGGCTGAGGAGATGGTGCAGGAGGGAGGGTTTTAGTTTCCTGGATCACTGGGTCTGTTTCTGGCAAAGGTGGGACCTGTACAAGTTGAACAGGTTGCACCTGAACCGGAACGGGGCCAACATCCTCGCTGGAAGGTTTGCGAGTGCTGTTGGGGGGAGTTGAAACTAATTTGGCAGGGGGATGGGATACAGAGTGGAGGTACAGTAGGGGGTGATGTACAGTCAAATATAGAAGAGAAACTGAGTCAGTTTGGAAGGCCGAGCAAACATAGACCTGTTAAGACACAAGTGAAAAATGCAAGACTGGATTGCATCTATTTTAATGCAAGGAGTCTTACTAGTAAGACTGATAAATTGAAGGTGTTGATTAGCACATGGGATTATGATATTATTGCTATCACAGAGACATGGTTGAGGGAGGGACAGGACTGACAGCTCAATATTCCAGGGTATAGAATCTTCAGGCGTGACAGGGGAGGGGGTAAAAGAGGAGGTGGTATTGCACTGTTGATCAAGGAGTCAATTACTGCAGTAAGGAGGGATGATATCTTAGAAGGTTCCTCAAATGAGGCCGTTTGGGTAGAACTTAAAAACAAAAAGGGGGCAATCACTTGACTGGGAGTGTACTACAGGCCTCTAAACAATCAAGGAGAAATAGAGGAGCAGATATGTAGGCAAATCTCAGAGAGGTGTAAAAATAATAGAGTAATAATAGTAGGGAATTTCAACTTCCCCAATATTAACTGGGATAGTCTTAGTGTAAAAGGCTGAAAAGGGGCGGAATTCTTAAAATGCATCCAGGAGAGCTTTTTGAGCCAGTACGTAGAAATTCCGACAAGAGAAGGGGCAGTACTGGACCTAATCCTCAGGAATGAAGCTGGACAAGTGGTAGAAGTGTCAGTGGGGGAGTATTTCGGGGATAGTGACCATAACTCTGTAAAATTTAAGGTCGTTATTGAAAAGAACAAAGGTGGACCAGAAATAAAGGTGCTGAATTGGGGGAAGGCCAATTTCAATATGATTAAACAGGATCTGGCCAAAGTGGCCTGGGAGCAGCTACTTGTAGGAAAGTCTACATCAGACATAGAAACATAGAAAACAGGAGCAGGAGTAGGCCATTCAGCCCTTCGAGCCTGCACCACCATAAAATGCGATCATGGCTGATCATCAAAACTCAGTACCCTGTTCCTGCTTTTTCCCCGTATCCCTTAATCCCTTTAGCCCTAAGAACTGTATCTAACTCTTTCTTGAATTTATTTAATGATTTGGCCTCAACTGCTTTCCGTGATAGAGAATTCCACAGGTTCACCACTCTCTGGGTGAAGAAATCTCTCCTCATCTCAGTCCTAAATGGCTTACCCCGTATCCTTAGACTGTGACCCCTGGTCCTGGACTCCCCCGCCATCGGGAACATTCTTCCTGCATCTAGTCTGTCCAGTCCTGTTAGAATTTTGTAGGTTTCTATGAGTTCCCCTCTCATTCTTCTAAACACTAGCGAATACAAGCTTAACCGATCCAATCTCTCTTCATATGTCAGTCCTGCCATCCCAGGAATCAGTCTGGTGAACCTTCGTTGCACTCCCTCCATAACAAGAACATCCTTCCTCAGATAAGGAGACCAAAACTGCACACAATATTCCAGGTGTGACCTCACTAAGGCCCTGTATAATTGCAGTAAGACATCCTTGCTCCTGTACTCGAATCCTCTCGCTATGAAGGCTAACATACCATTTGCCTTCTTAACTGCCTGCTGCCTACTTTCAGCGACTGGTGCACAAGGAGACCCAGGTCTCGCTGCACCTCCCCCTTTCCCAATCTATCGCCGTTCAGATAATAATCTGCCTTTCTGTTTTTGCCACCAAAGTGGATAACCTCACATTTATCCACATTATACTGCATCTGCCGTGTATTTGCCCACTGACACAACCTGTCCAAATCACACTGGAGCTTCTCTGCATCCTCCTCACAGCTCACACTCCCACCCAGCTTTGTGTCATCTGCAAACTTGGATATATTACATTTAATTCACTCATCTTCTTCTTTGGCCTCCTTATCTCGAGAGACAATGGATACGCGCCTGGAGGTGGTCAGTGGTTTGTGGAGCAGCGCCTGGAGTGGCTATAAAGGCCAATTCTAGAGTGACAAGCTCTTCCACAGGCGCTGCAGAAAAATTTGTTTGTCGGGGCTGTTACACAGTTGGCTCTTCCCTTGCGCTTTTGTCTTTTTTCCTGCCAACTGCTAAGTCTCTTCGACTCGCCACACTTTAGCCCCGCCTTTATGGCTGCCCGCCAGCTCTGGAGAACGCTGGCAACTGACTCCCACGACTTGTGATCAATGTCACAGGACGTCATGTCGCGTTTGCAGACATCTTCAAAGCGGAGACATGGACGGCCAGTGGGTCTGATACCAGTGGCGAGCTCGCTGTACAATGTGTCTTTGGGGATCCTGCCATCTTCCATGCGGCTCACATGGCCAAGCCATCTCAAGCGCCGCTGACTCAGTAGTGTGTATATGCTGGGGATGTTGGCCGCCTCGAGGACTTCTGTGTTGGAGATACGGTCCTGCCACCTGATGCCAAGTATTCTCCGGAGGCAGCGAAGATGGAATGAATTGAGACGTCACTCTTGGCTGACATACGTTGTCCAGGCCTCGCTGCCATAGAGCAAGGTACTGAGGACACAGGCCTGATACACTCGGACTTTTGTGTTCCGTGTCAGTGCGCCATTTTCCCACACTCTCTTGGCCAGTCTGGACATAGCAGTGGAAGCCTTTCCCATGCGCTTGTAGATTTCTGCATCTAGAGACAGGTTACTGGTGATAGTTGAGCCTAGGTAGGTGAACTCTTGAACCACTTCCAGAGCGTGGTCGCCAATATTGATGGATGGAGCAGTTCTGACGTCCTGTCCCATGATGTTCGTTTTCTGGAGGCTGATGGTTAGGCCAAATTCGTTGCAGGCAGCCGCAAACCTGTCGATGAGACGCTGCAGCCACTCTTCAGTGTGAGATGTTAAAGCAGCATCGTCAGCAAAGAGGAGTTCCCTGACGAGGACTTTCCGTACTTTGGACTTCGCTCTTAGACGGGCAAGGTTGAACAACCTGTCCCCTGATCTTGTGTGGAGGAAAGTTCCTTCTTCTGAAGACTTGAACACATGTGAGAACAGCAGGGAGAAGAAAATCCCAAAAAGTGTGGGTGCGAGAACACAGCCCTGTTTCACGCCACTCAGGATAGGAAAGGGCTCTGATGAGGAGCCGCCATGTTGAATTGTGCCTTTCATATTGTCATGGAATGAGGTGATGATACTTAGTAGCTTTGGTGGACATCCGATCTTTTCTAGTAGTCTGAAGAGACCACGTCTGCTGATGAAGTCAAAGGCTTTGGTGAGAGCAATGAAAGCAATGTAGAGGGGCATCTGTTGTTCGCGGCATTTCTCCTGTATCTGACGAAGGGAGAACAGCATGTCAATGGTCGATCTCTCTGCACGAAAGCCACGCTGTGTCTCGGGGTAGATGCGCTCGGCCAGCTTCTGGAGCCTGATTAAAGCGACTCGAGCAAAGACTTTCCCTCATCTAAATCATTAATATATATTGTGACTAGCTGGGGTCCAAGCACTGATCCCTGCGGTACCCCACTAGTCACCGCCTGCCACTTGGAAAAAGACCCGTTTATTCCTACTCTTTGTTTCCTGTCTGCCAACCAGTTCTCTATCCATGTCAGTACCTTATCCCCAATCCCATGTGTTTTAATTTTGCACGCTAATCTCTTATGTGGGGCCTTATCGAAAGCCTACTGAAAGTCCTCCTTTGTGAAGACAGAACCAAAGTATGCATTTAGTTACTCAGCCATTTCTTTGTTCCCCATAATAAATTCCCTTGCTTCTGACTGGAAGGGACCTACATTTGTCTTCACCAATCTTTTTCTCTTCACATACCTATGGAATCTTTTACAGTCAGTTTTTATGTTCTCCGCAAGCTTACTCTCGTACTCTATTTTCCCCTTCTTAATCAATCCCTTTGTCCTCCTTTGCTGAATTCTAAACTGCTCCCAATCCTCAGGTTTGCTGCTTGTTCTGGCCATTTTATATTTCTCCTCCTTGGATCTAATACTATCCCTAATTTCTTTTGTAAGCCATGGTTGAGCCACCCTTCCTGTTTTATTTTTGCGCCAGACAGGAATGAACAATTGTTGTAATTCATCCATGTGTTCTTTAAATGCTCGTCATTGCCTATGGGAGACCAGTGGGAGTCATTCAAAGAGGAAATAGTGAGAGTTCAGAGCCAACATGTCCCCGTTAAGGTGAAGGGTTGGACCAACAAGTCCAGGGAACCCTGGATGTCAAAGGATATAGAGTATTGGATAAGGAAAAAAAAGGAGGCTTATGGCAGATTCAGAGTGCTGAAAACAGCAGAGGCTCTAGAGGAGTATAGAAAGTGTAGGGGGGTACTTAAAAAAGTAATTAGGAGAGCGAAGAGGGGGCATGAAAAAACACTGGCAGGCAAGATAAAGGAAAATCCTAAGGCATTTTAAAAGTATATAAAGGGGAAGAGGATAACCAGGGAAAGAGTAGGGCCCATTAGGGACCAACGTGGCAATCTGTGTGTGGAGAAGGAGGACATAGCTGAGGTTTTAAATGATTACTTTTCATCTTCGAGTACAGGAACAGGGATGTCTTGCTGCAATTATACAGGGCCTTGGTGAGGCCACACCTGGAATATTGTGTGCACTTTTGGTCTCCTTATCTGAGGAAGGATGTTCTTGCTATAGAGGGAGTGCAGCGAAGGTTTACCAGACTGATTCCTGGGATAGTGGGACTGACGTATGAGGAGAGATTGAGTCGGTTAGGATTATATTTGCTGGAGTTCAGAAGACTGAGGGGGGATCTCATAGAAACCTATAAAATTCTAACAGGACTTAACAGGGTAGATGCAGGAAGGATGTTCCCGATGGTGGGGGAGTCCAGAACCAGGGGTCATAGTCGAAGGATACAGGGTAAACCTTTCAGGAGATTGGGATGAGGAGAATTGGTGAGCCTGTGGAATTCGCTACCACAGAAAGCAGTTGAGGCCAAAACATTGTATGTTTTCAAGAAGGAGTTAGATTATAGCTCTTGGGTTTAAAGGGATCAAAGAGTATGGGGTGAAAGCGGGAACAGGTTACTGAGTTGGATGATCAGTCATGATCATAATGAATGGCGGAGCAGGCTCGAAGGGCTGAATGGCCTACTCCTGCTCTTATTTTCTATGTTTCTATCTGTGTTCACTATGGAGAAGGACGATGTAGGTGTCGAGATCAGGGAGGGGGATTGTGAAACACTTGAACATATTAGCATTGAAAGGGAGGAAGTATTAGCTGTTTTAGCAGGCTTAAAAGTGGATAAATCCTCAGGCCCAGATGAGATGTATCCCAGGCTGTTATGTGAGGCAAGGGAGGAGATAGCAGGAGCTCTGACACAAATTTTCAAATCCTCTCTGGCCACAGGAGAGGTACCAGAGGATTGGAGGACAGCGAATGTGGTACCATTATTCAAGAAGGGTAGCAGGGATAGACCAGGTAATTACAGGCCGGTGGGTCTAACATCAGTGGTTGGGAAAGTATTGGAAAAAATTCTGAGGGACAGGATTAATCTCCACTTGGAGAGGCAGGGATGAGGCAGGGATGAATCAGGGATAGTCAGCATGGCTTTGTCAGGGAGAGATCATGTCCAACTAACTTGTTTGAACTTTTTGAGGAGGTGAGTAGATGTGTCGATGAGGGTAAAGCAGTTGATGTAGTCTACATGGACTTCAGTAAGGCTTTTGATAAGGTCCCACATGGGGGATTGGTTAAGAAGGTAAGAGTCCATGGGATCCAGTGCAATTTGGCAAATAGGATCCAAAATTGGCTTAGTGGCCGGAGGCAGAGTTTGATGGTCGAGGGTGGTTTCTGCGAGTGGAAGCCTGTGACCAGTGGTGTACCACAGGGATCGGTGCTGGGACCCTTGGTGTTTGTAGTGTTCATTAATGATTGAGACGTGAATATAGGAGGTATGATCAGTAAGTTTTCAGATGACACGTAAATTGGTGGTGTCATAAATAGTGAGGAGGAAAGCCTTAGATCACAGGGCGATACAGATGGGCTGGTAAGATGGGCGGAGCAGTGAGAAATGGAATTTAATCCTGAGAAGTATGAGGTGATGCATTTTGGGAGGACTAACAAGACAAGGGAATATACAGTGGATGGTTGGACCCTAGGAAGTACAGATGGTCAGAGGGATCTTGGTGTACTTGTCCATAGATCACTGAAGGTAGCAGCACAGATAGATAAGGTGGTTAGGAAGGCATATGGGATACTTGCCTTTATTAGTCGAGGCATAGAATATAAGAGCAGGGAGGTTATGATGGAGCTGTATAAAATGCTAGTTAGGCTGCAGCTGGAGTACTGTGTACAGTTCTGGGCACCACACTATAGGAAGGATGTGATTGCACTGGAGAGGATGCAGAGGAGATTCACCAGGATGTTGCCTGGGCTGGAGCATTTCAGCTATGAAGAGATAAAAACAAAATGAAGCGGATGCTGGAAATCTGAAATAAAAACAAGAAATGCTGGAATCACTCAGCAGGTCTGGCAGCATCTGTGGAAAGAGAAGCAGAGTTAACGTTTCGGGTCAGTGACCCTTCATCGGAACTGTTTAAATAGAGGTCGGTACGCCATACGACAACAGCACCACCCTTGTCTGCAGGTTTGATGACCATGTCGAGGTTAGACCTGAGAGAACGGAGTGCCTCAAGTTCAGAGGGGGACAGGTTAGAGTGAGTGAGGGGGGCAGAGAAATTGAGACGACCAATGTCTCGCCGACAGTTTTCAATGAAGAGATCAAGAGCGGGTAAGAGGCCAGGGGGATGGGTCCAGGTAGAGGGAGAATACTGGAGGCGGGTGAATGGGTCTGCTGGTCGGGGGAGGACTCCTGGTCAAAGAAGTGAGCCCGTAGGCGGAGGCGACGGAAGAAGAGCTCAACGTCATGTCGAGCGCGAAATTCATTGAGGTGGGGACGTAAGGGGATAAAACTGAGACCTTTGCTGAGTACAGAACGCTCAGCATCAGAGAGGGGGAGGTCAGAGCGTATAGTGAATACACGGCAAGGGGTCAGATCAGAAGGGGTGGGGTCAGAGGGAAGTGAAGCGGAGGGAGGATCTGGAGGGGCATTAGTCCCCATCAGCTGCCGGAGCTTGCGTTCCTTAACACCTGAAAGGAAGAAAAAAAGTTTTTTGTTAATGCGTCGGATGAGACGAAAGATGAAATGAAACTGCGGAGTAGAACAGCTTTGAGATAAGGTGAGGCGGTGCCGCTGGAGAGAGAGGTTCAGTGTGTACATGTGGCGGCCACAGCACTGAGTGCTATGAAAAGATACTGAAAAGGCTAGGGTTGTTTCCTGAGAACAGAGAAGGCTGAGGGGGACATGATTGAGGTATACAAAATTATGAGGGGCATTGATAAGTTAGATAGGAAGAAACGTTTTCCCTCAGTGGAGGAGTCAATAACCAGGGGGCAAAGATTTAAGGTAAGGGGCAGAAGGTTTAGAGGGGATTTGAGGAAAGATATTTTTCACCCAGAGGGTGGTTGGAATCTGGAACACACTGCCTGAAGAGGTGTTAGAGGCAGGAACCCTCACAACATTTAAGAAGTATTTAGATGAGCACTTGAAACGCCATAGCATACAAGGCTACGGGCCAAGTGCTGGAAAATGGGATTAGAATCGATAGCTGCCTGATGGCCGGCACGGACACAATGGGCTGAAGGGCGTGTTTCTGTGCTGTATATCTCTATGACTCTATGACTGTGTGCTGTAAATTTTCTACTGTTCCTGCTGTAGTGCAGTAATCTGTAGACATTGTACTGATCCTGCTGCAGTGCAGTAATCTGTAGACATTGTACTGATCCTGCTGTAGTGCAGTAATCTGTAGACATTGTACTGATCCTGCTGTAGTGCAGTAATCTGTAGACATTGTACTGATCCTGCTGCAGTGCAGTAATCTGTAGACATTGTACTGATCCTGCTGTAGTGCAGTAATCTGTAGACATTGTACTGATCCTGCTGTAGTGCAGTAATCTGTAGACATTGTACTGATCCTGCTGTAGTGCAGTAATCTGTAGACATTGTACTGATCCTGCTGTAGTGCAGTAATCTGTAGACATTGTACTGATCCTGCTGTAGTGCAGTAATCTGTAGACATTGTACTGATCCTGCTGTAGTGCAGTAATCTGTAGACATTGTACTGATCCTGCTGTAGTGCAGTAATCTGTAGACATTGTACTGATCCTGCTGTAGTGCAGTAATCTGTAGACATTGTACTGATCCTGCTGTAGTGCAGTAATCTGTAGACATTGTACTGATCCTGCTGTAGTGCAGTAATCTGTAGACATTGTACTGATCCTGCTGTAGTGCAGTAATCTGTAGACATTGTACTGATCCTGCTGTAGTGCAGTAATCTGTAGACATTGTACTGATCCTGCTGTAGTGCAGTAATCTGTAGACATTGTACTGATCCTGCTGCAGTGCAGTAATCTGTAGACATTGTACTGATCCTGCTGCAGTGCAGTAATCTGTAGACATTGTACTGATCCTGCTGTAGTGCAGTAATCTGTAGACATTGTACTGATCCTGCTGTAGTGCAGTAATCTGTAGACATTGTACTGATCCTGCTGCAGTGCAGTAATCTGTAGACATTGTACTGATCCTGCTGTAGTGCAGTAATCTGTAGACATTGTACTGATCCTGCTGTAGTGCAGTAATCTGTAGACATTGTACTGATCCTGCTGTAGTGCAGTAATCTGTAGACATTGTACTGATCCTGCTGCAGTGCAGTAATCTGTAGACATTGTACTGATCCTGCTGTAGTGCAGTAATCTGTAGACATTGTACTGATCCTGCTGTAGTGCAGTAATCTGTAGACATTGTACTGATCCTGCTGTAGTGCAGTAATCTGTAGACATTGTACTGATCCTGCTGTAGTGCAGTAATCTGTAGACATTGTACTGATCCTGCTGTAGTGCAGTAATCTGTAGACATTGTACTGATCCTGCTGTAGTGCAGTAATCTGTAGACATTGTACTGATCCTGCTGTAGTGCAGTAATCTGTAGACATTGTACTGATCCTGCTGCAGTGCAGTAATCTGTAGACATTGTACTGATCCTGCTGTAGTGCAGTAATCTGTAGACATTGTACTGATCCTGCTGCAGTGCAGTAATCTGTAGACATTGTACTGATCCTGCTGTAGTGCAGTAATCTGTAGACGTTGTACTGATCCTGCTGCAGTGCAGTAATCTGTAGACATTGTACTGATCCTGCTGTAGTGCAGTAATCTGTAGACATTGTACTGATCCTGCTGCAGTGCAGTAATCTGTAGACATTGTACTGTTCCTGCTGTAGTGCAGTAATCTGTAGACATTGTACTGATCCTGCTGTAGTACAGTAATCTGTAGACATTGTACTGATCCTGCTGTAGTGCAGTAATCTGTAGACATTGTACTGATCCTGCTGTAGTGCAGTAATCTGTAGACATTGTACTGATCCTGCTGTAGTGCAGTAATCTGTAGACATTGTACTGATCCTGCTGTAGTGCAGTAATCTGTAGACATTGTACTGATCCTGCTGTAGTGCAGTAATCTGTAGACATTGTACTGATCCTGCTGTAGTGCAGTAATCTGTAGACATTGTACTGATCCTGCTGCAGTGCAGTAATCTGTAGACATTGTACTGATCCTGCTGTAGTGCAGTAATCTGTAGACATTGTACTGATCCTGCTGTAGTGCAGTAATCTGTAGACATTGTACTGATCCTGCTGTAGTGCAGTAATCTGTAGACATTGTACTGATCCTGCTGCAGTGCAGTAATCTGTAGACATTGTACTGATCCTGCTGCAGTGCAGTAATCTGTAGACATTGTACTGATCCTGCTGCAGTGCAGTAATCTGTAGACATTGTACTGATCCTGCTGTAGTGCAGTAATCTGTAGACATTGTACTGATCCTGCTGCAGTGCAGTAATCTGTAGACATTGTACTGATCCTGCTGTAGTGCAGTAATCTGTAGACATTGTACTGATCCTGCTGTAGTGCAGTAATCTGTAGACATTGTACTGATCCTGCTGTAGTGCAGTAATCTGTAGACATTGTACTGATCCTGCTGCAGTGCAGTAATCTGTAGACATTGTACTGATCCTGCTGCAGTGCAGTAATCTGTAGACATTGTACTGATCCTGCTGTAGTGCAGTAATCTGTAGACATTGTACTGATCCTGCTGTAGTGCAGTAATCTGTAGACATTGTACTGATCCTGCTGCAGTGCAGTAATCTGTAGACATTGTACTGATCCTGCTGTAGTGCAGTAATCTGTAGACATTGTACTGATCCTGCTGCAGTGCAGTAATCTGTAGACATTGTACTGATCCTGCTGCAGTGCAGTAATCTGTAGACATTGTACTGATCCTGCTGTAGTGCAGTAATCTGTAGACATTGTACTGATCCTGCTGCAGTGCAGTAATCTGTAGACATTGTACTGATCCTGCTGTAGTGCAGTAATCTGTAGACATTGTACTGATCCTGCTGTAGTGCAGTAATCTGTAGACATTGTACTGATCCTGCTGCAGTGCAGTAATCTGTAGACATTGTACTGATCCTGCTGTAGTGCAGTAATCTGTAGACATTGTACTGATCCTGCTGTAGTGCAGTAATCTGTAGACATTGTACTGATCCTGCTGTAGTGCAGTAATCTGTAGACATTGTACTGATCCTGCTGTAGTGCAGTAATCTGTAGACATTGTACTGATCCTGCTGTAGTGCAGTAATCTGTAGACATTGTACTGATCCTGCTGTAGTGCAGTAATCTGTAGACATTGTACTGATCCTGCTGTAGTGCAGTAATCTGTAGACATTGTACTGTTCCTGCTGTAGTGCAGTAATCTGTAGACATTGTACTGATCCTGCTGTAGTGCAGTAATCTGTAGACATTGTACTGATCCTGCTGCAGTGCAGTAATCTGTAGACATTGTACTGATCCTGCTGCAGTGCAGTAATCTGTAGACATTGTCCTGTTCCTGCTGCAGTGCAGTAATCTGTAGACATTGTACTGATCCTGCTGCAGTGCAGTAATCTGTAGACATTGTACTGATCCTGCTGTAGTGCAGTAATCTGTAGACATTGTACTGATCCTGCTGTAGTGCAGTAATCTGTAGACATTGTACTGATCCTGCTGCAGTGCAGTAATCTGTAGACATTGTACTGTTCCTGCTGCAGTGCAGTAATCTGTAGACATTGTACTGATCCTGCTGCAGTGCAGTAATCTGTAGACATTGTACTGATCCTGCTGTAGTGCAGTAATCTGTAG
This sequence comes from Heterodontus francisci, assembly GCF_036365525.1. Classification (NCBI taxonomy): domain Eukaryota; kingdom Metazoa; phylum Chordata; class Chondrichthyes; order Heterodontiformes; family Heterodontidae; genus Heterodontus; species Heterodontus francisci. The sequence continues at coordinate 120,740,859 of NC_090381.1, read as the reverse complement.
ACATTGTACTGATCCTGCTGTAGTGCAGTAATCTGTAGACATTGTACTGATCCTGCTGCAGTGCAGTAATCTGTAGACATTGTACTGATCCTGCTGTAGTGCAGTAATCTGTAGACATTGTACTGATCCTGCTGCAGTGCAGTAATCTGTAGACATTGTACTGTTCCTGCTGCAGTGCAGTAATCTGTAGACATTGTACTGATCCTGCTGCAGTGCAGTAATCTGTAGACATTGTACTGATCCTGCTGTAGTGCAGTAATCTGTAGACATTGTACCGATCCTGCTGCAGTGCAGTAATCTGTAGACATTGTACTGATCCTGCTGCAGTGCAGTAATCTGTAGACATTGTACTGATCCTGCTGCAGTGCAGTAATCTGTAGACATTGTACTGATCCTGCTGCAGTGCAGTAATCTGTAGACATTGTACTGATCCTGCTGCAGTGCAGTAATCTGTAGACATTGTACTGATCCTGCTGCAGTGCAGTAATCTGTAGACATGGTACTGATCCTGCTGCAGTGCAGTAATCTGTAGACATTGTACTGATCCTGCTGTAGTGCAGTAATCTGTAGACATTGTACTGATCCTGCTGCAGTGCAGTAATCTGTAGACATTGTACTGATCCTGCTGTAGTGCAGTAATCTGTAGACATTGTACTGATCCTGCTGCAGTGCAGTAATCTGTAGACATTGTACTGATCCTGCTGTAGTGCAGTAATCTGTAGACGTTGTACTGATCCTGCTGCAGTGCAGTAATCTGTAGACATTGTACTGATCCTGCTGTAGTGCAGTAATCTGTAGACATTGTACTGATCCTGCTGCAGTGCAGTAATCTGTAGACATTGTACTGATCCTGCTGCAGTGCAGTAATCTGTAGACATTGTACTGATCCTGCTGTAGTGCAGTAATCTGTAGACATTGTACTGATCCTGCTGTAGTGCAGTAATCTGTAGACATTGTACTGATCCTGCTGCAGTGCAGTAATCTGTAGACATTGTACTGATCCTGCTGCAGTGCAGTAATCTGTAGACATTGTACTGATCCTGCTGTAGTGCAGTAATCTGTAGACGTTGTACTGATCCTGCTGCAGTGCAGTAATCTGTAGACATTGTACTGATCCTGCTGTAGTGCAGTAATCTGTAGACATTGTACTGATCCTGCTGCAGTGCAGTAATCTGTAGACATTGTACTGATCCTGCTGCAGTGCAGTAATCTGTAGACATTGTACTGATCCTGCTGCAGTGCAGTAATCTGTAGACATTGTACTGATCCTGCTGCAGTGCAGTAATCTGTAGACATTGTACTGATCCTGCTGTAGTGCAGTAATCTGTAGACATTGTACTGATCCTGCTGTAGTGCAGTAATCTGTAGACATTGTACTGATCCTGCTGTAGTGCAGTAATCTGTAGACATTGTACTGATCCTGCTGCAGTGCAGTAATCTGTAGACATTGTACTGATCCTGCTGTAGTGCAGTAATCTGTAGACATTGTACTGATCCTGCTGTAGTGCAGTAATCTGTAGACATTGTACTGATCCTGCTGTAGTGCAGTAATCTGTAGACATTGTACTGATCCTGCTGTAGTGCAGTAATCTGTAGACATTGTACTGATCCTGCTGTAGTGCAGTAATCTGTAGACATTGTACTGATCCTGCTGTAGTGCAGTAATCTGTAGACATTGTACTGATCCTGCTGTAGTGCAGTAATCTGTAGACATTGTACTGATCCTGCTGCAGTGCAGTAATCTGTAGACATTGTACTGATCCTGCTGTAGTGCAGTAATCTGTAGACATTGTACTGATCCTGCTGCAGTGCAGTAATCTGTAGACATTGTACTGATCCTGCTGTAGTGCAGTAATCTGTAGACGTTGTACTGATCCTGCTGCAGTGCAGTAATCTGTAGACATTGTACTGATCCTGCTGTAGTGCAGTAATCTGTAGACATTGTACTGATCCTGCTGCAGTGCAGTAATCTGTAGACATTGTACTGTTCCTGCTGTAGTGCAGTAATCTGTAGACATTGTACTGATCCTGCTGTAGTACAGTAATCTGTAGACATTGTACTGATCCTGCTGTAGTGCAGTAATCTGTAGACATTGTACTGATCCTGCTGTAGTGCAGTAATCTGTAGACATTGTACTGATCCTGCTGTAGTGCAGTAATCTGTAGACATTGTACTGATCCTGCTGTAGTGCAGTAATCTGTAGACATTGTACTGATCCTGCTGTAGTGCAGTAATCTGTAGACATTGTACTGATCCTGCTGTAGTGCAGTAATCTGTAGACATTGTACTGATCCTGCTGCAGTGCAGTAATCTGTAGACATTGTACTGATCCTGCTGTAGTGCAGTAATCTGTAGACATTGTACTGATCCTGCTGTAGTGCAGTAATCTGTAGACATTGTACTGATCCTGCTGTAGTGCAGTAATCTGTAGACATTGTACTGATCCTGCTGCAGTGCAGTAATCTGTAGACATTGTACTGATCCTGCTGCAGTGCAGTAATCTGTAGACATTGTACTGATCCTGCTGCAGTGCAGTAATCTGTAGACATTGTACTGATCCTGCTGTAGTGCAGTAATCTGTAGACATTGTACTGATCCTGCTGCAGTGCAGTAATCTGTAGACATTGTACTGATCCTGCTGTAGTGCAGTAATCTGTAGACATTGTACTGATCCTGCTGTAGTGCAGTAATCTGTAGACATTGTACTGATCCTGCTGTAGTGCAGTAATCTGTAGACATTGTACTGATCCTGCTGCAGTGCAGTAATCTGTAGACATTGTACTGATCCTGCTGCAGTGCAGTAATCTGTAGACATTGTACTGATCCTGCTGTAGTGCAGTAATCTGTAGACATTGTACTGATCCTGCTGTAGTGCAGTAATCTGTAGACATTGTACTGATCCTGCTGCAGTGCAGTAATCTGTAGACATTGTACTGATCCTGCTGTAGTGCAGTAATCTGTAGACATTGTACTGATCCTGCTGCAGTGCAGTAATCTGTAGACATTGTACTGATCCTGCTGCAGTGCAGTAATCTGTAGACATTGTACTGATCCTGCTGTAGTGCAGTAATCTGTAGACATTGTACTGATCCTGCTGCAGTGCAGTAATCTGTAGACATTGTACTGATCCTGCTGTAGTGCAGTAATCTGTAGACATTGTACTGATCCTGCTGTAGTGCAGTAATCTGTAGACATTGTACTGATCCTGCTGCAGTGCAGTAATCTGTAGACATTGTACTGATCCTGCTGTAGTGCAGTAATCTGTAGACATTGTACTGATCCTGCTGTAGTGCAGTAATCTGTAGACATTGTACTGATCCTGCTGTAGTGCAGTAATCTGTAGACATTGTACTGATCCTGCTGTAGTGCAGTAATCTGTAGACATTGTACTGATCCTGCTGTAGTGCAGTAATCTGTAGACATTGTACTGATCCTGCTGTAGTGCAGTAATCTGTAGACATTGTACTGATCCTGCTGTAGTGCAGTAATCTGTAGACATTGTACTGTTCCTGCTGTAGTGCAGTAATCTGTAGACATTGTACTGATCCTGCTGTAGTGCAGTAATCTGTAGACATTGTACTGATCCTGCTGCAGTGCAGTAATCTGTAGACATTGTACTGATCCTGCTGCAGTGCAGTAATCTGTAGACATTGTCCTGTTCCTGCTGCAGTGCAGTAATCTGTAGACATTGTACTGATCCTGCTGCAGTGCAGTAATCTGTAGACATTGTACTGATCCTGCTGTAGTGCAGTAATCTGTAGACATTGTACTGATCCTGCTGTAGTGCAGTAATCTGTAGACATTGTACTGATCCTGCTGCAGTGCAGTAATCTGTAGACATTGTACTGTTCCTGCTGCAGTGCAGTAATCTGTAGACATTGTACTGATCCTGCTGCAGTGCAGTAATCTGTAGACATTGTACTGATCCTGCTGTAGTGCAGTAATCTGTAGACATTGTACTGATCCTGCTGTAGTGCAGTAATCTGTAGACATTGTACTGATCCTGCTGCAGTGCAGTAATCTGTAGACATTGTACTGATCCTGCTGTAGTGCAGTAATCTGTAGACATTGTACTGATCCTGCTGCAGTGCAGTAATCTGTAGACATTGTACTGTTCCTGCTGCAGTGCAGTAATCTGTAGACATTGTACTGATCCTGCTGCAGTGCAGTAATCTGTAGACATTGTACTGATCCTGCTGTAGTGCAGTAATCTGTAGACATTGTACCGATCCTGCTGCAGTGCAGTAATCTGTAGACATTGTACTGATCCTGCTGCAGTGCAGTAATCTGTAGACATTGTACTGATCCTGCTGCAGTGCAGTAATCTGTAGACATTGTACTGATCCTGCTGCAGTGCAGTAATCTGTAGACATTGTACTGATCCTGCTGCAGTGCAGTAATCTGTAGACATTGTACTGATCCTGCTGCAGTGCAGTAATCTGTAGACATGGTACTGATCCTGCTGCAGTGCAGTAATCTGTAGACATTGTACTGATCCTGCTGTAGTGCAGTAATCTGTAGACATTGTACTGATCCTGCTGCAGTGCAGTAATCTGTAGACATTGTACTGATCCTGCTGTAGTGCAGTAATCTGTAGACATTGTACTGATCCTGCTGCAGTGCAGTAATCTGTAGACATTGTACTGATCCTGCTGTAGTGCAGTAATCTGTAGACGTTGTACTGATCCTGCTGCAGTGCAGTAATCTGTAGACATTGTACTGATCCTGCTGTAGTGCAGTAATCTGTAGACATTGTACTGATCCTGCTGCAGTGCAGTAATCTGTAGACATTGTACTGATCCTGCTGCAGTGCAGTAATCTGTAGACATTGTACTGATCCTGCTGTAGTGCAGTAATCTGTAGACATTGTACTGATCCTGCTGTAGTGCAGTAATCTGTAGACATTGTACTGATCCTGCTGCAGTGCAGTAATCTGTAGACATTGTACTGATCCTGCTGCAGTGCAGTAATCTGTAGACATTGTACTGATCCTGCTGTAGTGCAGTAATCTGTAGACGTTGTACTGATCCTGCTGCAGTGCAGTAATCTGTAGACATTGTACTGATCCTGCTGTAGTGCAGTAATCTGTAGACATTGTACTGATCCTGCTGCAGTGCAGTAATCTGTAGACATTGTACTGATCCTGCTGCAGTGCAGTAATCTGTAGACATTGTACTGATCCTGCTGCAGTGCAGTAATCTGTAGACATTGTACTGATCCTGCTGTAGTGCAGTAATCTGTAGACATTGTACTGATCCTGCTGTAGTGCAGTAATCTGTAGACATTGTACTGATCCTGCTGTAGTGCAGTAATCTGTAGACATTGTACTGATCCTGCTGTAGTGCAGTAATCTGTAGACATTGTACTGATCCTGCTGCAGTGCAGTAATCTGTAGACATTGTACTGATCCTGCTGTAGTGCAGTAATCTGTAGACATTGTACTGATCCTGCTGTAGTGCAGTAATCTGTAGACATTGTACTGATCCTGCTGTAGTGCAGTAATCTGTAGACATTGTACTGATCCTGCTGCAGTGCAGTAATCTGTAGACATTGTACTGATCCTGCTGCAGTGCAGTAATCTGTAGACATTGTACTGATCCTGCTGTAGTGCAGTAATCTGTAGACGTTGTACTGATCCTGCTGCAGTGCAGTAATCTGTAGACATTGTACTGATCCTGCTGTAGTGCAGTAATCTGTAGACATTGTACTGATCCTGCTGCAGTGCAGTAATCTGTAGACATTGTACTGATCCTGCTGCAGTGCAGTAATCTGTAGACATTGTACTGATCCTGCTGCAGTGCAGTAATCTGTAGACATTGTACTGATCCTGCTGTAGTGCAGTAATCTGTAGACATTGTACTGATCCTGCTGTAGTGCAGTAATCTGTAGACATTGTACTGATCCTGCTGTAGTGCAGTAATCTGTAGACATTGTACTGATCCTGCTGTAGTGCAGTAATCTGTAGACATTGTACTGATCCTGCTGCAGTGCAGTAATCTGTAGACATTGTACTGATCCTGCTGTAGTGCAGTAATCTGTAGACATTGTACTGATCCTGCTGTAGTGCAGTAATCTGTAGACATTGTACTGATCCTGCTGTAGTGCAGTAATCTGTAGACATTGTACTGATCCTGCTGTAGTGCAGTAATCTGTAGACATTGTACTGTTCCTGCTGCAGTGCAGTAATCTGTAGACATTGTACTGATCCTGCTGCAGTGCAGTAATCTGTAGACATTGTACTGATCCTGCTGTAGTGCAGTAATCTGTAGACATTGTACTGATCCTGCTGCAGTGCAGTAATCTGTAGACATTGTACTGATCCTGCTGTCGTGCAGTAATCTGTAGACATTGTACTGATCCTGCTGTAGTGCAGTAATCTGTAGACATTGTACTGATCCTGCTGTAGTGCAGTAATCTGTAGACATTGTACTGATCCTGCTGCAGTGCAGTAATCTGTAGACATTGTACTGATCCTGCTGCAGTGCAGTAATCTGTAGACATTGTACTGATCCTGCTGTAGTGCAGTAATCTGTAGACATTGTACTGATCCTGCTGCAGTGCAGTAATCTGTAGACATTGTACTGATCCTGCTGCAGTACTGCGTGCTCTAAATATTGCACATAAACTGTGTCTCTGGGTCCCAGAGAACATATTCCTGATCAGTTTGAATTTCACCTTGAAATCATAAAGTAATGGAATGACAAAAGGAAGCAGTAAAGTTGAAATGACAGAGTTTGTCCCCTGCCAACAGTCTGTCAAGGATTTGCTCTGAAGATTTCTATTGAATAAACACTCCTCAATAATCATCTCGAAAGCATCTGAAACGTTCATGTTTAACAAACAATTACTGTCAGTTTGCAGTGCCTGCTTTCTGCTGTCTGACTTTTTCACTTATCTGAATTTGAAAAAAAATTCTGTTGTTTTACTTTCAAAAGTGGTGGTTCTGCTGTCACTGGATTTGCAGCTGTATCTCAGCATCAGTCTGAGGTATGAAATGCTCATTAGGCAGAAAAGCAGCATCTGAATAAAAGACAGGATTATAGAAACGCACAATGAGAGCAGGCTCTAAAATCTCAGAATACTAATCATTGATGAGTGTCAGTCCCAGATAACGAGCCTGTAATGAAGCAGTGAAGGAGAACAGTGTGTCAGGGTTAGAGATGCTCACTGTTGGAATTCTGAAAAACTTGAAGTTAAAAGTGTGAGTGGGTTTGCCATATTTAAACTGCTGACATCTAGATTCCTTGAGAAAAGCAGACTTGTGATCTTGCTGTCACTTCAGGTGATGTGTGACCCCACAACTGAGAAATTATTTCATCCTGACTCTACAAAGTGTTATACACTATTTACAGCACAGAAACAGCCCATTCGCTCCAATTGATCAATTCCAGTGTTTATGCTTCACACGAGCCTTCTCATCGCACTTCATCTCACTCTATCAACAAGTCTTTCTATTCCTTACTCCCTCATGTGTTATCTCTCTTCCCCTTAAATGCACCAATGCTAGCCACCTCAAAGAAAACAGACCCAGTCAGTTCAATCTTTGCTAGTTATAACCTCTCAGTTCTAGTACCATTCTAGGAAATCTTTTTTGAACCTTCTCCAGTTCCTCCTTGTCCTTTTTATAATATGAAGCCCAGAACGTCTTCCACAGAAACCTAGTCTCATTATACAACTGAATTCTGAATGACTTTCCTGGAGGGAGTTCATTCTACGTATGAATCATTCTGAGATTTTGTTTTATTCATTCATGGGATGTGGGCGTCACTGGCAAGGCCAGCAAATATTGACCATCCCTAATTGCCCTGAGAAGCTGCCTTCTTGAACCGCTGCAGTCCATGTGGGGTAGGTACACCCACAGTGCTGTTAGGAAGGGAGTTCCAGGATTTTGACCCAGCGACAGTGAAGGAACAGCAATATAGTTCCAAGTCAGGATGGTGTGTGACTTGGAGGGGAACTTGCAGGTGATGATGTTCCCATGCACCTGCTGCTCTTGTCCTTCGAGGTTTGGAAGGTGCCGTCTAAGGAGCCTTGGTGCATTGCTGCAATGTATCTTGTAGATGGTACACACTGCTGCCACTGTGCGTCGGTGGTGGAGGGAGTGAATGTTTGTAGATGGTGTGCCAATCAAGCGGGCTGCTTTATCCTGGATGGTGTCGAGCTTCTTGAGTGTTGTTGGAGCTGCACCCATCCAGGCAAGTGGAGAGTATTCCATCACACTCCTGACTTGTGCCTTGTAGATGGTGGACAGGCTTTGGGGAGTCAGGAGGTGAGGTACTCGCCTCAGGATTCCTAGCCTCTGACCTGCTCTTGTAGCCACGGTATTTATATGGCTACTCCAGTTCAGTTTCTGGTCAATGGTAGCCCCCAGGATGTTGATAGTGGGGATTCAGCGATGGTAATGCCTTTGAATGTCAAGGGGAGATGGTTAGATTCTCTCTTGTTGGAGATGGTCATTGCCTAGAACTTGTGTGGCGCGAATGTTACTTGCCACTTATCAGCCCAAGCCTATAAATTGTCCAGGTCTTGCTGCATTTCTACACGGACTGCTTCAGTATTTGAGGAGTCACGAATGGTGCTGAACTTTGTGCAATTATCAGCAAACATCCCCACTTCTGACCTTATGATTGAAGGAAGGTCATTGATGAAACAGCTGAAGATGGTTGGGCCTAGGACACTACCCTGAGGAACTCCTGCAGTGATGCCGTGGAGCTGAGATGATTGACCTCAAACAACCACAACCATCCTCCTTTGCGCTAGGTATGACTCCAACTAGCAGAGAGTTTTCCCCCTGATTCTCATTGACAACAGTTTTGCTAGGGCTCCTTGATGCCATACTCGGTCAAATGCTGCCATGATGTCAAGGGAAGTCACTCTCACCTCACCTCTTTTTATTTTTTTATTAGAGATACAGCACTGAAACAGGCCCTTCGGCCCACCGAGTCTGTGCTGACCAACAACCACCCATTTATACTAACCCTACAGTAATCCCATATTCCCTATCACCTCCCGACACTAGGGGCAATTTACAACGGCCAATTTACCTATCACCTGCAAGTCTTTTGGCTGTGGGAGGAAACCGGAGCACCCAGGGAAAACCCACGCAGACACAGGGAGAACTTGCAAACTCCACACAGGCAGTACCCAGAATCGAACCCGGGTCCCTGGAGCTGTGAGGCTGCGGTGCTAACCACTGCGCCGCCCTAGAGTTCAGCTCTTTTGTCCATGTTTGAACCAAGGCTGTAATGAGGTCAGGAGCTGAGTGGCCCCGGCGGAACCCAAACTGAGAATCACTGAGCAGGTTATTGCTAAGCAAGTGCCACTTGATGGCACTGTTGATGACACCTTCCATCACTTTACTGATGATTGAGAGTAGACTGATGGGGCGGTAATTGGCTGGGTTAGACTTGTCCTGCTTTTTGTGTACAGGACATACCTGGGCAATTTTCCACATTGCCGGGTAGATGCCAGTGTTGTAACTGCACTGGAACAGCTTGGCTAGGGGTGCGGCAAGTTCTGGATCACAGGTCTTCAGTACTATTGCCAGAAAGTCAGGGCCCATAGCTTTTGCAGTATCCACTGCCTTCAGTCATTTCTTGATATCACGCAGAGTGAATCGAATTGGCTGAAGTCTGTCATCTGTAATGCTGGGGACTTCAGGAGGAGGCCGAGATGGGTCATCAACTTGGCACTTCTGGCTGAAGATGGTTGCAAATGCTTCAGCCTTATCTTTCGCACTGATGTGCTGGGCTCCCCCATCATTGAGGATGGGGATATTTGTGGAGCCACCTCCTCCAGTTAGTTGTTTAATTGTCTACCACCATTCATGGCTGGATGTGGCAGGACTGCAGAGCTTTGATCTGATCCGTTGGTTATGGGATCGCTTAGCTCTGTCTATCACATGCTGCTTATGCAGTTTGGCACGCAGATAGTCCTGTGTTGTAGCTTCACCAGGTTGACACCTCATTTTGAGGTATGACTGGTGCTGCTCCTGGCATGCCCTCCTGCACTCTTCATTGAACCAGGGTTGGTCTCCTGGTTTGGTGATAATGGTAGAGTGGGGGATATGCCGGGCCATGAGGTTACAGATTGTGGTTAAGTTCAATTCTGCTGCTCACAGTGCCTCATGGATGCCCAGTTTTGCATTGCTAGATCTGTTTGAAATCTATCCCATTTACCATGGCGATAGTGCCACACAACACATATGTCATATGTCAGGTATAGACAGCTGGGATCAAGTGAGTCCCTCGAGGAGTATAGGGGATGTAGGACTACACCTAAGAAGGAAATTAGGAGTGTGAAAATGGGTCATGTGATTTCCCTGACAGATAAGATAAAGGAGAATCCTAAAAGATTCTATAAGTATATTAAGAGTAAAAGGGTAGCTAGGGAGAGAGTAGGTCCTCATAAGGATCAGTGTGGTAATCTATGTGTGGAGCCACGGGAAATGGGTGAGGTCTTAAATGAATATTTCGCGTCCCTATTTACCGTGGAGAAGGTCATGGAAATTAGTGAGTTCAAGGGAGGGAACAGCGATATCCTGGAGCATATCAACATTACAAAGGAGGAGGTGTTGGAGGTTTTGAAGCACATTAAGGTGGATAAATCCCCAGGGCCTGACCAGGTGTATCCTAGGATGCTATGGGAAGCAAGGGAGGAGATTGTTGGGGCCCTGGCAGAGATTTTTGTATCATCGTTAGCCACGGGTGAGGTACCGGAAGACTGGAGGATAGCTAATGTTGTGCCTTTATTTAAGAAGGGCAGCAGGGATAAGCCAGGGAACTACAGGCCGGTGAGCCTTACATCAGTGGTGGGAAAGTTATTGGAAGGGATTCTGAGAGACAGGATTTATATGCATTTGGAAAGGCAAGGTCTGATTAAGGATAGTCAGCATGGCTTTGTGCTTGGGAAATCATGTCTCACGAATTTGATTGAGTATTTCGAGGGGGTGACCAAGAGGATTGACGAGGGCAGGGCGATGGACGTTGTCTACATGAACTTTAGCAAGGCCTTTGACAAGGTCCCACATGGTAGGCTGGTACAGAAGGTTCGAACACATGGGATCCAGGGTGAGCTAGCAAATTGGATACAAAGTTGGCTTGGTGATAGAAGGCAGAGGGTGGTAGTGGAGGGTTGTTATTCAGATTGGGGGCCAGTGTCCAGTGCCACAGGGATCGGTGCTGGGCCCTCTGTTGTTTGTCATATATATTAATGACTTGGATGTGAATGTAGGGGGCATAATTAGTAAGTTTGCAGATGACACCAAAATTGGTGGTATAGTGGACAGTGAAGAAGGTTGTCTAAGGTTACAACAGGATATAGATCAACTGGGAAAGTGGGCAAGGGAGTGGCAAATGGAATTTAACGCAGACAAGTGTGAAGTGATGTATTTTGGGAAGTTAAACCAGGGCAGGACATATAGAGTGAATGGCAGGGCCCTGGGGGGTGTTGTTGAGCAGAGAGTCCTTGGGGTGCAAATATATAGTTCCCTGAAAGTGGCAACACAGGTAGACAGGGTGGTGAAGAAGGCGTATGGCATGCTTGCCTTCATCAGCCGAGGCATTGAGTACAAGAGTTGGGACGTCATGTTACAGTTGTACATGACGTTGGTTAGGCTGCATTTGGAGTACTGTGTGCAGTTCTGGTCGCCGCACTACAGGGAAGATGTGATTAAGCTAGAGAGGGTGCAGAAAAGATTCACAAGGATGTTGCCTGGTTTGGAGGGCTTGAATTATAAAGAGAGATTGGATAGGCTGGGTCTGTTTTCCCTGGAGCGAAGGAGGCTGAGAGGGGACATGATAGAGGTATATAAAATTATGAGAGGCCGAGATAGGGTAGATAGCCAGAGTCTGTTTCCCATGGTAGGGGTGACTAAAATTAGAGGACATTGATTTAAGGTAAGAGGGAGGAGGTTTAAAGGGGATCAAAGGGGTAAATTTTTCACACAGAGAATAGTGGGTATCTGGAATGAGCTGCCTGAGGAGGAGGTGGTGGAGGCAGGAACAGTAGTAACATTTAAGAGGCATCTGGACAGGCACTTGAATGAGCAAGGCATAGAGGGATATGGAATTAATGCAGGCAGGTGGGATTCGTATCGATTGGCATTATGGTCGGCATGGACGCGGTGGGCCGAAGGGCCTGTTTCTATGCTATACGACTCTATGACTCGATAACACGATGGACGGTATCCTCAATGTGATGGCGGGACTTCTTCTCCACAAGGACTGTGTGGTGGTCACTCCTACCAATACAGTCATGGACAGAAGCATCTGCGGCAGGCAGATTGGTGAGGACAAGGTCAAGTATGTTTTTCCCTCGTGTTGGTTCCCTCATCACCTGCCGCAGACCCAGTCTAGCAGCTATGTCCTTTAGTGCTCGGTCAGTAGTGGTGCTACCGAGCCACTCTTGGTGATGGACATTGAAGTCTCCCTCCCAGAGTACATTTTGTGCCCTTGCCACCCTCAGTGCTTCCTCCAAGTCGTGTTCAACATGGAGGAGTACTGACTCATCAGCTGAGGGAGGGCGGTAGGTGGTAATCAGTGGGAGGTTACCTTGCCCATGTTTGACCTGATGCCATGAGACTTCATGGGGTCCGGAGTCGATGTTGAGGACTCCCAGGGCAACTCCCTCCCTAATGTATACCACTGTGCCACCACCTCTGCTGGGTCTGTCCTGCCGGTGGGACAGGACATACCCGGGGATGGTGATGGCAGTGTCTGGGACATCGTCTGTTAGGTATGATTCCGTGAGTATGACTATGTCAGGCTGTTGCTTGACTAGTCTGTGGGACAGCTCTCCCAACTTTGGCAGAAGCCCCCAGATGTTCGTAAGGAGGACGTCGCAGGGTCGACAGGGCTGGGTTTGCTGTTGTCGTTTCCGGTGCCTAGGTCAATGCCGGGTGCTCCGTCCGGTTTCATTCCTTTTTATTGACTTCGTAGCGGTTAGGTACAACTGAGTGGCTTGCTAGGCCATTTCAGAGGGCATGTAAGAGTCAACTACATTGCTGTGGGTCTGGAGTCACATGTAGGCCAGACCAGGTAAGGACAGCAGATTTCCTTCCCTAAAGGACATTCGTGAACCAGATGGGTTTTTACAACAATCGACAATGGTTTCATGGCCATCATTAGACTAGCTTTTTAATTCCAGATTTATTAATTGAATTCAAATTCCACCTTCTGCTGTGGTGGGATTTGAACCCATGTCTCCAGATCAATACCCTGGGTGTCTGAGTTACTAGTCCAGTGATAATACCACTACGTCACCGCCTCTCCTGTGGGCAATGCTTCCCCAGAATACCCAGCTTCTGATCTGCCCCAGTAGCCACCTCATTTAGGTGGATGCTTCACTTGAATTCCTGGTCAATGGTGAGCCCAGAATGTTGATGGTGGGGAACACAGAAATGGTGATGCCATGAATTCCACACCTTTTAACCTTTCTCACCAATCTCCCATGTGATACCTTGTCAATAGCTTTCCTAAATCCATGTAAATTATAACCACTGCATTTCCCATCAACCATTGTCTGTTACTTTCTCAAATAATTCACTCAGGTTTGGTGATAGCTGGCAGCATCGAAATATTTTCTCTTTTCTAGATCAGTAGGAATTTTATCCTTTAAAACCCTAAACATCTCCCCATCACCGATGTTAAACTAACTGGGCTGTTAACTCGATTATCTCCATCTCTTATTTGAATAATGATACAGAATTGACCTCCCTCCAGTCTCACTCAGCAAGCCCGAAAATATAAGCCCCAATTTCAACTCAAGGTGTGATTGAGGGTCTGGGGACTGAGGCTCAGGGCAGCAAAGATAACCCGTCTGACCCTCAGAATGTGAGGCCAAAGCCATTCAAACTCATTAACAGGTCCCGACACTGACTCCCGACCAAAGCCAGTGGGATGGACCTCACTGCCAGAGTGCAGGGGCCCTAGGAGTGAGGGTAGGGGAAGCCCAGACTAGAGAACCCGAAGTTGTTATTGTGGGCCAGAAGGAGATAAAGTAACTTGATGATGAAAAGCTATCAGCTTTCTATGTAAACACATTTACATGAGCCAGAATTGTAAGAAGATTATTCTTCACCTATAACTAGGGAATTAAAAATAAGCTGAGATCATTTCCTTCATTATTCAGAATCAGGTCATCACTGCCAAGTGATAGAAAGTAAATACATTCCCATTTAACATGCTACTTGTCCTAGTGTGGAGATTGATCCAATACTGATTATAGGCACAGGAATTAAACAACATCAGACTGACTTATTGGTCTTAACGAAAGTCAATATTACAAATTAAGGACTGACAGCCAAAAGTATGGATTTCTTTTGTAATAAAAATTACGAGCAGACACTGAGCTGCCTCTCTTGACCCTTTCATATTTTTAAAGACGTCAATCAGGTCACCCCTCACTAAAATCTCTTTTCTAGAGAAGAGCGCTCCAGCGTCTTCAATCATTCCTGATTTAACTATCACTCTGTTGTCGGACTGCTTGTCTGACATCCAGCCTTGGATAATTCTTAGCTTCCTCCAATTAAAATTGGGAAGATCAAAGCTGTTATCTTCAACCCAACCAAAAAAACCCACTCTTTCACAAATGACTTGTTCCCCATGATTGACCCTCAGCTGAACTTCTGAACACACCGTCATCACAAAGACCACCAACTTCCACCTCTGTGACATCTCCCATCTCTGCCCCTGCCTCTGCTCATCTGCTGCTTAAATAATTATCCATGTCCTTTTCACCTCCAGACTTGACTATTCCATCACTGTCCAGAAACTGCAGCTCATCTAAATCTCTACTCTCCATGCCCTAACCTTCCCCAGTTCCTGCTCACCCACTCCTCCCTGCCCTCACTGACCGACATTACCTTCTGGGGCCGAAATGTCTAAAATTTGAAATTCTCATCTTCATCTTTCCAGACCTCACCTCTTCCAATCTCTACAAACGTCTACAGGCTCCTCCTGAACTTCATTCCTCCAGTTCCAGACTCTTGCACCTCGATCTCCTGATACCTGTATTCCTGTTCAGTGATGAAGAAAGTGACATAGGTAGAGAGAAAGCGAAGATAGAAAAACAAAGACTTATGGCAGAGAGGAGAGAAGGATAGAGGAACAGGGAAAACTTAAAGAAGTGAGAGGAAAAGCAAGGAGTGTATAATGGGACAAGAGGGTTGTTGAATGGTCCCCCTTTTATAGAGGGATTTGTTTGTTGAAGCATGGAAGCTCACATTATTATCTGTGGCCACTCACGGGTTTTGACACAGAGTAAGCTTTTGTCTTTACCCCCTGGGATTTTCCCATCACCGAGGTGGAGCTTGGAGAGTCTGGGGAGATGGTTCTACAGAACACATTGGATTTTACAGCCATTGATTTCATGGAAAGTCGATCCTAGGTTGTGAGTTACTGAAGGAAATCATTCCTCAGGATACAATGATCATCCATAGAAAGAAACAAAGTCTTCTACAAGCTCAGGAAGTTCAAAGGACTTAACAGCCAATGAATTGCTTTTGAAATATATTCACTGTTGTAATGTAGGAAACATGGCAATACTGCAGTCCTGCCCCTCCGACAGTGCAGCACTCCCTCAGTTCTGCCCCTCTGACAGTGCAGCACTCCCTCAGTACTGACACTCTGATAGTGCAGCACTCCCTCAGGACTGACCCTCTAACAGTGCAGCACTCCCTCAGTACTGACCCTCTGACAGTGCAGCGCTGCCTCAGTACTGACCCTCTGCCAGTGCAGCTCTCCCTCAGTACTGACCCTCTGACAGTGCAGCGCTGCCTCAGTACTGACCCTCTGCCAGTGCAGCTCTCCCTCAGTACTGACCCTCCGACAGTGCAGCGCTCCCTCAGTACTGGTCCTCTGACAGTGCAGCACTCCCTCAGTACTGACCCTCTGACAGTGCAGCACTCCCTCAGTACTGACCCTCTGACAGTGCAGCACTCCCTCAGTACTGACCCTCTGACAGTGCAGCACTCCCTCAGTACTGACCCTCTGACAGTGCAGCACTCCCTCAGTACTGCCACTCTGACAGTGCAGCACTCCCTCATACTGACCCTCTGACAGTGCAGCACTCCCTCAGTACTGCCCCTCTGACAGTGCAGCGCTCCTTCAGTACTGACCCTCTGACAGTGCAGCACTCCCTCAGTCCTGCCCCTCTGACAGTGCAGTACTCCCTCAGTACTGCCCCTCTGACAGTGCAGCACTCCCTCAGTACTGACCCTCCAACAGTGCAGCACTCCCTCAGTACTGCCCCTCTGACAGTGCAGCACTTCCTCAGTACTGACCCTCTGACTGTGCAGCGCTCCCTCAGTACCGACCCTCTGACAGTGCAGCACACCCTCAGTACTGACCCTCTGACAGTGCAGCACTCCCTCAGTACTGACCCTCTGACAGTGCAGAACTCCCTCAGTCCTGCCCCTCTGACAGTGCAGCGCTCCCTCAGTACTGACCCTCTGACAGTGCAGCACTCCCTCAGTACTGATCCTCTGACAGTGCAGCACTCCCTCAGTACTGCCCCTCTGACAGTGCAGCGCTCCCTCAGTACTGACCCCCTGACAGTGCAGCACTCCCTCAGTACTGCCCCTCTGACAGTGCAGCACTCCCTCAGTACTGACCCTCTGACAGTGCAGCACTCCCTCAGTACTGCCCCTCTGTCAGTGCAGCGCTCCCTCAGTACTGACCCTCTGACAGTGCAGCACTCCCTCAGTACTGACCCTATGACAGTGCAGCACTCCCTCAGTACTGCCCCTCTGACAGTGCAGCACTCCCTCAGTACTGCCCCTCTGACATTTCAGCGCTCCCTCAGTACTGACCCTCTGACAGTGCAGCACACCCTCAGTACTGATCCTCTGACAGTGCAGCACCCCCTCAGTACTGACCCTCTGACAATTCAGCACTCCCTCACTACTGACCCTTCACCTGTGCAGCACTCCCTCAGTACTGACCCTCTGACAGTGCAGTACTCCCTCAGTACTGCCCCTCATGACAGTGCAGCACTCCCTCAGTACTGCACCTCTGACAGTGCAGCACTCCCTCAGTACTGACCCTCTGACAATGCAGCACACCCTCAGTACTGACCCTCTGACAGTGCAGCACTCCCTCAATACTGACCCTTTGACAGTGCAGCACACCCTCAGAACTGCTCCTCTGACAGTGCAGCGCTCCTTCAATACTGACCCACTGACAGTGCAGCACACCCTCAGAGCTGCTCCTCTGACAGTGCAGCACTCCCTCAATACTGACCCTCTGACAGTGCAGCGCTACCTCAGTACTGACTCACTGACAGTGCAGCACACCCTCAGTACTGAACCTCCAACAGTGCATTGCTCCCTCAGTACTGACCCGCCAACAGTGCAGCGCTACCTCAGTACTGACTCACTGACAGTTCAGCCCTCCCTCAGTACTGAACCTCTAACAGTGCAGTGGCCCTCAGTACTGACCTTCTGACAGTGCAGCACTCCCTCAGTACTGAACCTCTAACAGTGCAGTGCTCCCTCAGTACGGACCCTCTGACAATGCAGCGCTCCCTCAGTACTGAACCTCTAACAGTGCAGTGCTCCCTCAGTACCGACCCTCTGACAGTGCAGCACACCCTCAGTACTGACCCTCTGACAGTGCAGCACTCCCTCAGTACTGACCCTCTGACAGTGCAGAACTCCCTCAGTCCTGCCCCTCTGACAGTGCAGCGCTCCCTCAGTACTGACCCTCTGACAGTGCAGCACTCCCTCAGTACTGATCCTCTGACAGTGCAGCACTCCCTCAGTACTGCCCCTCTGACAGTGCAGCGCTCCCTCAGTACTGACCCCCTGACAGTGCAGCACTCCCTCAGTACTGCCCCTCTGACAGTGCAGCTCTCCCTCAGTACTGACCCTCTGACAGTGCAGCACTCCCTCAGTACTGCCCCTCTGTCAGTGCAGCGCTCCCTCAGTACTGACCCTCTGACAGTGCAGCACTCCCTCAGTACTGACCCTATGACAGTGCAGCACTCCCTCAGTACTGCCCCTCTGACAGTGCAGCACTCCCTCAGTACTGCCCCTCTGACATTTCAGCGCTCCCTCAGTACTGACCCTCTGACAGTGCAGCACACCCTCAGTACTGATCCTCTGACAGTGCAGCACCCCCTCAGTACTGACCCTCTGACAATTCAGCACTCCCTCACTACTGACCCTTCACCTGTGCAGCACTCCCTCAGTACTGACCCTCTGACAGTGCAGTACTCCCTCAGTACTGCCCCTCATGACAGTGCAGCACTCCCTCAGTACTGCACCTCTGACAGTGCAGCACTCCCTCAGTACTGACCCTCTGACAATGCAGCACACCCTCAGTACTGACCCTCTGACTGTGCAGCACTCCCTCAATACTGACCCTTTGACAGTGCAGCACACCCTCAGAACTGCTCCTCTGACAGTGCAGCGCTCCTTCAATACTGACCCACTGACAGTGCAGCACACCCTCAGAGCTGCTCCTCTGACAGTGCAGCACTCCCTCAATACTGACCCTCTGACAGTGCAGCACACCCTCAGTACTGAACCTCCAACAGTGCATTGCTCCCTCAGTACTGACCCGCCAACAGTGCAGCGCTACCTCAGTACTGACTCACTGACAGTTCAGCCCTCCCTCAGTACTGAACCTCTAACAGTGCAGTGGCCCTCAGTACTGACCTTCTGACAGTGCAGCACTCCCTCAGTACTGAACCTCTAACAGTGCAGTGCTCCCTCAGTACGGACCCTCTGACAATGCAGCGCTCCCTCAGTACTGAACCTCTAACAGTGCAGTGCTCCCTCAGTATGGACCCTCTGACAGTGCAGCACTCCCTCAGTACTGACCCTCTGACAGTGCAGCACTCCCTCAGTACTGACCCTCTGACAGTGCAGCACTCCCTCAGTACTGACCCTCCGACAGTGCAGCACTCCCTCTGTACCGACCCCCCGACAGTGCAGCGCTCCCTCAGTACTGACCCTCTGACAGTGCAGCACTCCCTCAGTACTGACCCTCCGACAGTGCAGCACTCCCTCAATACTGACCCTCTGACAGTGCAGCACTCCCTCAATACTGACCCTCTGACAGTGCAGCACACCCTCAGTACTGAACCTCTAACAGTGCAGTGCTCCCTCAGTACTGACCCGCGAACAGTGCAGCGCTACCTCAGTACTGACTCGCTGACAGTGCAGCACACCCTCAGTACTGAACCTCTAACAGTGCAGTGCTCCCTCAGTACGGACCCTCTGACAGTGCAGCACTCCCTCTGTACTGACCCCCGACAGTGCAGCACTCCCTCAGTACTGACCCTCCGACAGTGCAGCACACCCTCAGTACTGACCCTCTGACAGTGCAGCACTCCCTCAGTACTGACCCCCCGACAGTGCAGCACTCCCTCAGTACTGACCCTCTGACAGTGCAGCACTCCCTCAGTACTGACCCCCCGACAGTGCAGCACTCCCTCAGTACTGACCCTCTGACAGTGCAGCACTCCCTCAGTACTGACCCTCCGACAGTGCAGCACTCCCTCAGTACTGAACCTCTAACAGTGCAGTGCTCCCTCAGTACGGACCCTCTGACAGTGCAGCACTCCCTCAGTACTGACCCTCTGACAGTGCAGCACTCCCTCAGTACTGACCCTCTGACAGTGCAGCACTCCCTCAGTACTGACCCTCCGACAGTGTAGCACTCCCTCTGTACTGACCCCCCGACAGTGCAGCACTCCCTCTGTACTGACCCCCGACAGTGCAGCACTCCCTCAGTACTGACCCTCCGACAGTGCAGCTCTCCCTCAGTACTGACCCCCTGACAGTGCAGCACTCCCTCAGTACTGACCCTCTGACAGTGCAGCACTCCCTCAGTACTGACCCCCCGACAGTGCAGCACTCCCTCAGTACTGACCCTCTGATAGTGCAGCACTCCCTCAGTACTGACCCTCTGACAGTGCAGCACACCCTCAGTACTGAACCTCTAACAGTGCAGTGCTCCCTCAGTACGGACCCTCTGACAGTGCAGCACTCCCTCAGTACTGACCCTCTGACAGTGCAGCACTCCCTCAGTACTGACCCTCTGACTGTGCAGCACTCCCTCAGTACTGTCCCTCTGACAGTGCAGCACTCCCTCAGTACTGACCCTCCGACAGTGCACCACTCCCTCTGTACTGACCCCCCGACAGTGCAGCACTCCCTCTGTACTGACCCTCCGACAGTGCAGCTCTCCCTCAGTACTGACCCCCTGACAGTGCAGCACTCCCTCAGTACTGACCCTCTGACAGTGCAGCACTCCCTCAGTACTGAACCCCCGACAGTGCAGCACTCCCTCAGTACTGACCCTCTGACAGTGCAGCACTCCCTCAGTAATGACCCCCCGACAGTGCAGCACTCCCTCAGTACTGACCCTCTGACAGTGCAGCACTCCCTCAGTACTGACCCCCCGACAGTGCAGCACTCCCTCAGTACTGACCCTCTGACAGTGCAGCACTCCCTCAGTACTGACCCCCCGACAGTGCAGCACTCCCTCAGTACTGACCCTCTGACAGTGCAGCACTCCCTCAGTACTGACCCTCTGACAGTGCAGCACTCCCTCAGTACTGACCCCCCGACAGTGCAGCACTCCCTCAGTACTGATCCTCTGACAGTGCAGCACTCCCTCAGTACTGACCCTCTGACAGTGCAGCACTCCCTCAGTACTGAACCTCTAACAGTGCAGTGGCCCTCAGTACTGACCTTCTGACAGTGCAGCACTCCCTCAGTACTGAACCTCTAACAGTGCAGTGCTCCCTCAGTACGGACCCTCTGACAATGCAGCGCTCCCTCAGTACTGAACCTCTAACAGTGCAGTGCTCCCTCAGTACGGACCCTCTGACAGTGCAGCACTCCCTCAGTACTGACCCTCTGACAGTGCAGCACTCCCTCAGTACTGACCCTCTGACTGTGCAGCACTCCCTCAGTACTGTCCCTCTGACAGTGCAGCACTCCCTCAGTACTGACCCTCCGACAGTGCACCACTCCCTCAGTACTGACCCTCCGACAGTGCAGCACTCCCTCTGTACTGACCCCCCGACAGTGCAGCACTCCCTCTGTACTGACCCTCCGACAGTGCAGCTCTCCCTCAGTACTGACCCCCTGACAGTGCAGCACTCCCTCATTACTGACCCTCTGACAGTGCAGCACTCCCTCAGTACTGAACCCCCGACAGTGCAGCACTCCCTCAGTACTGACCCTCTGACAGTGCAGCACTCCCTCAGTAATGACCCCCCGACAGTGCAGCACTCCCTCAGTACTGACCCTCTGACAGTGCAGCACTCCCTCAGTACTGACCCCCCGACAGTGCAGCACTCCCTCAGTACTGACCCTCTGACAGTGCAGCACTCCCTCAGTACTGACCCCCCGACAGTGCAGCACTCCCTCAGTACTGACCCTCTGACAGTGCAGCACTCCCTCAGTACTGACCCTCTGACAGTGCAGCACTCCCTCAGTACTGACCCTCTGACAGTGCAGCACTCCCTCAGTACTGACCCCCCGACAGTGCAGCACTCCCTCAGTACTGACCCTCTGACAGTGCAGCACTCCCTCAGTACTGACCCCCCGACAGTGCAGTACTGCATCTGTATTGGAAACACTGTCAGATGGTGTCAACCTGTATTTTGTGCTCACGTCTTTGGAGCACGACTCAAGCCCACGACTGTCTAACTTGGGGGTGAGTTTACACCCACTGAGCCCCACTGACTCTCGGGGCCTATGACTTTTCAAGTTAAATTCCTCCTGTGTGTCCTTGGCTGGGAAAATTTGAATATTGTATCACTTTTCCCCTAATTTGTCTGCTTCAACCTGTTTGGTGCAATCAAGTATAGATGGAATGACATGGCCTTTCCTCTGGGCAGGTTTTGGGGCGCGGCTTCACCGGCCCAACCGGTCTCATCAACGAGGGAACCGGTCTCATCATTGGGGTCAGGGGGTGGTGGCAGTGGGTGGCGCGGGGAACCGGTCTCATCACCGGGGTCAGGGGGTGGTGGCAGAGGGTGGCGCGGGGAACCGGTCTCATCACCGGGGTCAGGGGGTGGTGGCAGGGGGTGGCGCGGGGAACCGGTCTCATCAGCATGGTCGGAGCCTGACCTTGACCTCATCATGAGAAATAGCCGATCTGAGTTAGATTGATAACTTATCATGTTTTCCAAATTCTGGGTAGTTTGTGTTGAGCATTCCAGGTGCTAGCTCTGTGTGGTCACTTCATCAAGGTCCCAAGCCTGAACAGAATAAATATGTGTTGGTGAGAAAGCCTTGATCTGGAGAAGTGTAGACAGTTACATGTGAAGCTTCATTTTTGAATATTATGAATCATCAGACACAAAAGCGAGTCGCAGAAGCTCTTAGCAACTTTGTCCAACTTAATTTTGTTTGCAGATTTGGAGTTTTGTTGTTTGATGTGTTAAATTATTCTGCACTCTTCAAAGATAGAGTGTGTTTCAGAGCAGCAGATTGAAATCTTTGATTCATCTTGTGTTGATGCATTCATATGAAAGAGTGGGTTCAATGAATTCAAGTGTCTTTCTGCATGTAATGGACCTGGAACAGAATCACTTGAAATAACATTTACTTACCGTTTTTCAAAACTGTCTTAAAAATTATTTCTCACTCCCACTTCTGCCCACTGACTCTCTCTGGGGTCCAGGATCGATGGGCATAAACACTGGGGTCCAGGATCGATGGGCATGACTCTGGGATTGGGATCGATGGGCATAAATATTGGGGTCCAGGATCGATGGGCACAATCCAGGATCTCACCACAGTGATCATTCTTCATGTGTGACTGTTCACAATATATTTAACCATATACGCATCACAGCCTGGGTGTCTCCTGACACCTTCAGACTCACATAGGAGTCACTGGGCAGTGATCAGGAGCAGCTCATAGAAGGCACTATAAAAATGCAAATATTTTCTTTCTTTAATATCACCCTGACAAAGACTAGTGGACACAGCATGGACCAGCTCGAAGGTTCACTGACTCAGCAGGCAGCAGGTAGCACGAAGACAGAGAAGCAATCGGGGAGTCAAAATGTACCTGATCCACAAGTGTTGCAGTAGGAGTTGGTTCTGTTCATTCTGCACTGAATATTACAACACTCAGACAAACAATAATCCAGGGAAGAACAGAAATGTACACGAGAACTGTGGGCATAATCCTGCTATGTCCCTCATTGGAATGATAAATCACAATCTGCTGTGCAGACTCGGAGTTGTCAAGAAGGTGCTGCAGTCTTTGCCTCCTTGTGGTGATTTAAGGCTCCTTGGGGTACTGCCCTTCAAAGAATACAGAACAGCAATACCTGCTTCCTCATTTTAACTGTTTATTTACTTATTTCAAACAGCAACTTTCCTGGTCTTTGAATGCAGAAATACATTTCTCCCCTGAAACCTTCAAATTCCCAGCTTCAGCCCCTTCCTCTCCCAGCTCGAATCCAGAAACTGGAGCCTATAATCCAGAAAGACATTTACAGAAGTACTGAGGGAGTGCTGCACTGTCGGAGGGTCACTACTCAGGGAGTGCTGCACTGTCGGAGGGTCAGTACTGAGGGAGTGCTGCACTGTCGGAGGGTCAGTACTGAGGGAGCGCTGCACTGTCGGAGGGTCAGTACTGAAGGAGTGCTGCACTGTCAGAGGGTCAGTACTGAGGGAGTGCTGCACTGTCGGAGGGTCAGTACTGAGGGAGTGCTGCACTGTTGGAGGGTCAGTACTGAGGGAGAGCTGCACTGTCGGAGGGTCGGTACTGAGGGAGCGCTGCACTGTCGGAGGGTCAGTACTGAGGGAGAGCTGCACTGTCGGAGGGTCAGTACTGAGGGAGTGCTGCACTGTTGGAGGGTCAGTACTGAGGGAGTGCTGCACTGTCGGAGGGTCAGTACTGAGGGAGTGCTGCACTGTCGGAGGGTCAGTACTGAGGGAGTGCTGCACTGTCAGAGGGTCAGTACTGAGGGTGTGCTGCATTGTCAAAGGGGCAGTACTGAGGGAGTGCTGCACTGTTGGAGGGTCAATCATGAGGGAGCGTTGCACTGTTGGAGGGTCACTATTCAGGGAGTGCTGCACTGTCGGAGGGTCAGTGCTGAGGAAGCGCTCATGTCCCCTCTAATCCTTTTACCAATCACCTTAAATCTGTGCCTCCTGGTAATTGACCTCTCCACTCGGGGAAACAGGTCCTTTTATGTCTACTCTATCTAGGCCCCTCATAATTTTTATACACCTCAATTAAGTCACCCCTCAGCCTCCTCTGTTCTAAGGAAAACAACCCTAATCTTTCCAATCTTTCCTCATAGCTTTAATTTTTCAGCCTTGGCAACATTCTTGTAAATCTCCTCTGTACTCTCTCCAGAGCAATTATGTCCTTCCTGTAATATGGTGACCAGAACTGCAGGCACTACTCCAGCTGTGGCCTAAAAGCGCTCTGTAGCTCCAACATCACCTGGGATCTCTTCCTTTAAAGTTAGCAAATCAACACAGCATTTAATCCATGGCTTGCCTTCTCCAGCCCAGGATCTCCCCCACCGACCCCTCACCTCGGATCTCTCACCTCTGACCCCTCACCTCTGATTCCCTGTTTCTTATCCCTGCAGCTTGCTGATGTAGGAGAGGACTCCAGCAGTTCCCCACCATTTACATGTGAATGATGGACACTTTTACTCACCATGCCTGAACGGCCATTACAACCTGATAGTTCTGGCCAAAAAAAACGACATGTGACCAACCTCAAGCCCTTCCAGAGTATTTTATACCTGAAATTACAGTGAGAGCACGCCAAAAACCAACTCTCAATCTCACATCTGAACAGATTGTGATACAGCTCCTCTCTAAAGATGTTGATTGGTACCAAATTGATCTCTGGGAATCTGTTCCCTGAAATAAAATGTTAACTACAGAGTTTCTTTGCTCTAAACAGACAGAAGCCTATGATGAAGAGGCACTAGGAATGGTTACGGTCAAATGAGAAGGACACGACCATTGGGTAGAAACTGATATGTGTTTCACCCATCTTTGCGTCCAAAACAGGCACAGAGCAATCCAACTTAGGCATGGGAGAGCTCTCCGCAATCTGTACAGGAATAAGTACCACTGGTAAATTTTTGGGCCCTTTTTTAAGGTGTCCAGACAGCCATCGCACTCCTGACTTGTGCCGTGTGCTAGAATGAGTGAATGAGGCCATCTCCCATCATGGATAGTTTTATGCCTGTAAAATGTGTGCTAAGTGATCACCTTTCTTGGCTACAGAGTCGGTCAGATGTCACATTCCAGGCACAGGGAACAGGAGCTGGGCCAAAGGTGGGACTGCAATGGTTGCACAACCATGCTGAAAGAAGCTTCTGGGCCATGGCTGCTGTTTTGGAACTTGTGCTGCTTTGACCTCAATACCTACTCCAGATTTGCAGCAAAATCTGACATGCAAACATCTGCTGCATTTGACTTTGTTCTTAACCCCGTTCGTCACTGGAAACCGTTATAGGTTGAATAACTGTGTTGCTGTGTAATTAAAGATACTTATGGTCCTGATTAGGCTCCTACTCAGGGATAACATTATCATTAGTAATTGACTAGTGTATGGAAAAACAGATTAACATTTACACAGGGTGACTGATAAATCTTCAAGATGAATTAGCCACAGTGTCTAGAATTCCCAAAAAAACAGTTTCGGTTGAGAAATGTCACTCATGATGTTGGAACCGTGACAGTGAATTTCGAAACTGGAGGGAGAGATTTGCAGGTGGAGAAGTGCTTGAAACATCTTTGGGGATTAAACAATTTATTAGAACACTGGGAATTTCTCTTCACTCTGTTTTGCATCTAACTGAACACAGGCAGTGTCTGATTATTAACCTTTATCCTGCCAGAGGATACAGGGAAACTAAAATCTTCCTTTTGTATCTGAAGTCAGGTGCTCAAACCAAAATGCAATGAAACTTGCATTTTTATAGCACCTTTTATGTGTAAAATGTCCCAAATGTTTCATAGGAGCTTGATCAAATAAAATTTGACACTGAGGCATAAAAGATATTAGGACAGGTCACCAAAAACTTAAAAGAGGAGAGAGGTCTAGGCATGGAATTCCAGAAGTTAGAGCCAGGAGTGATTAAGATTGGGGCTGCTCAAGAGGCCAGATTTGGAGGAGTGCAGAGATCTCAGAATGTTGTAGGGCTGAAGGAGATTACAGAGGTAGGGAGGAGCGAGGCCAAGGAGGGATTTGAAAACAAGGGTGAGAATTTTAAAATTGATGGAGTTTATGTAGACCAGTGAGCACAGGGTGATATGTGAACAGAACTAGCTGTGAGTTAGGCTACGAGCAGCTTTGGATGAGCTCACGTTTATGAAGCATGAAAGGTAGGAGTGTGGCCAGGACAGTATTGGAATAGTCAAATCTGAAGATAACAAAAGCATGGATGATCATTTCAGCAGCAGACGATCAGAGGCAGGGGGGAGTCTGGCAATGTTACAGAGGCGGAAATAGGTAGTCATAGAGATAGCGCCGATATGGTGTCCGACAACTAATAACAGGGTTGAAAAGGACGCTAAGGTTGCGAACAGACAGTTGCCACGGAGATGGATGGAGGTGCTGCTCTGAAACAAAGTGTGTGGCAAGACAATGGTTACAGTCTTCCCAATATTTAATTGGAGAAAATTTCTGCTCATCTAGTACTGGATGTTGAAAAAACAGCGTGACAAACCAGAGACAGTGATCGTAACACAGCAAGAGTTTAAGGCAGGTGCAGATTTCTAGCCCACCTTACTCTCTAACCACAGTTCTCCCTGTGGCCTCCTGGCCACAGTATAGACTTGGTAAATTTCTAATAACCCTGAATATTACAGTAATGAATCTAGTCCAACATCAGTGATAAAATGATTACTGGAATAGTAAGCCTGGACTCGTAAAGTAAGCACTGAGAAATTAATACTAAATCAAAATTGAAAAAATTTTTACAATTTAATTCCTCTCACTGTTAATTCCCAGTTTGCTTTTGTTATCTCTATCCTGTTTTTTAAATTAATTTTATAAATCCTGACCCTTGAACCCCGAATCCTGAATCCTCAGTCTTGAATCCTGAATCCTGAACCCCAATTCCTGAATCCAGAAGCCTGAATCCTGGAGCTCAGACCCTGGACTCTCTACTCTGACCCAGTGTCACTCCGGCATGGCATGATCACAGTCAGCCACTGGTGAGCTGTCGGGTTGAGATTAACTAATTGTTAACGTCAGGATCACTGCAGGAAATACTTGTTACTTTCTACCAGTTCCAAACCAAACTCATGGAGCTGCAGAATTACAGAATACAGTGCAGAAAGAGGCTATTCAGTCCATTGCCCATATTTTCTCTCTCTGAATGTGCTCTCCCCGCCTTTCCCCAGCTCCTTTTCACTTTTATTTTTCAAATATTTATCTGTTTTCCTTTTAGAAGCTATTCTGGTGTCTGCTTCCCCCACTCTTTCTGGCCAGAACATCCCATGTCCCAAAACCCCTGTAAAGAAAATATTCTCCTTCATTCTTTTGGTTATTACCCAAAATTTCAACCCTCCAGTAGAAATAATTTACCCAATTTTCTGCATCAAAACCTTTCATCTTGTACCCTTCTATTCCATCTCTTCCAAATCTTCTCCACTCTTATAAAAAGGAGCTCCACTTTCCCAGTCTCTGCTCTTGGGCTGAATTTTATTCGGGCGCCGCACTGCACGGCACTGTCCGCGTGATATTTCGCGTGGGGCTCATTTAAATAGTGAGGGTGGAGCCCCCGCCCTCGATTACGTGTGGGGGGGAGGGGGGCGGCCGTGTCCCTGGCAACGGCGTCTGGCGCAACCACGTAGACGCCGGAATCATTTTTAAAGGGCCTTAAGCCCTTACAAATGATTATAATTTTTAAAGGGAAAATATAATTGATTTTTATTAAATATAAACAGAAGTGATGCAGGCCCTTCCCCAAAACCCACAATGGGCATTTCATTGCCTGAAATTGATTTTTCAAATACCTGAACTTTCCCCCCCCAACCTTCAATCTTTTACCCTTCAACACCTTCCCACCATCCCCACATCCAATAAAAACTGATTTCCCCACTCCTCCACCCCTCCCACCCTGATAATCTTATTGCTCCCCCTCCCCACCAGGTTCTTGCCTTGGAACTCCATGCAAAGGCTGAACGGAGGCCGTAAAGTCGGCGTGGGACAGCAGGTAAGTTATTTTGCATACATTTATTGACAGAAGGGCCCACCGCCAGGCGGCGGGGGGGGGGGGGGGGGCGGTGGCACCGAAGTCCCCCCACTGCCGGTAATATGTGGCGGGCCCTTCTCCATGTTGCGGGTTGAGCGGGGCCTCTCCCCGTAGAATTTTACCGGCCCCCAGGCCTCGTCTCGCGGCGTCGAGGAGCCGGTAAAATTCAGCCCCATAACTAAAGTCTCTGATCCCTGCAATCACCTCAGTGATTCTCTCCTGCCTCCTCTTGGCCCTCACATCCTTCTTGAATTGAGAAGCCGAAAACTGGACACTCTATTCTAACCATAGTCTGATTGATGTTTTATAATTTACTGATGATTTTGAATGTGTAACAGACTGGAAACTCGAGCTCAAACATTCCTGCCCCAATAACAGGGCCGTCGACCAACTCCTCCATGAGATTGGGGTGCAGGCCAGACATTGGATAATCTTGTGCTCTCAGGTTCATTCCTGGTCATACGAACATACGAATTAGGAGCAGGAGTAGGCCACTCAGCCCCTCGAGCATGCTCCCCCATTTAATAAGTTCATGGCTGAACTGATTACTCCACATTTCCACCTATCCCTGATAACCTTTCACCCCCTTGCTTATCAAGAATCTATCTACCTCTGCCGGAAAAATATTCAAAGACTCTGCTTCCACTGCCTTTTGAGGAAGAGAATTCCAAAGACTTACGACTCTGAGAGAAAACATTTCTCCTCATCTCTGTCTTAAATGGGCGACCCCTTATTTTTAAACAGTGACCCCTAGTTCTAGATTCTCCCACAAGGGGAAACATCCTTTCCACATCCACCCTGTCAAGACCCCTCAGGATCTGATATGTTTCAATCAAGTTGCCTCTTACTCTTCTAAACTCCAGTGGATACAAGCCTAGCCTGTCCAATCATTCCTCATAAGACAGCCTGTCCAGTCCAGGTATTAGTCTAGTAAACCTTCTCTGAGCTGCCTCCAATGCATTTACATCCTTCCTTAAATAAGGAGACAAGTACTGTACACAGTACTCCAGATGTGGTCTCACTGTATAACTGAAGCATAACCTCCCTACTTTTGTATTCAATTCCCCTCACAATAAACAATAACATTCTATTAGCTTTCCTAATTACTTGCTGAACCTGCATACTAACCTTTTGCGATTCATGCACTAGGGCACCCAGATCCCTCTGCATCTCAGAGCTCTGCAATCTATCACCATTTAGATAATATGCTTTTTTATTCTTTCTGCCAAAATGGATAATTTCACATTTTTCCACATTATACTCCATTTGCCAGATCTTTGCCCACTCACTTAACCTATCTATATCCCTTTGTAGCCCCCTTATGTCCTCTTCACAACTTACTTTCCCACCTATCTTTGTATCATCAGCAAATTTAACAACCATATCTTTGATCCATTCATCTAAGTCATTAAAATAAATTGTAAAAAGTTGAGGCTCCAGCACTGATCCCTGTGACACACCACTCGTTAGATCTTGTCAACCAGAAAATGACCCATTTATGCCTACTCTCTGTTTCCTGTTAGCTAGCCAATCTTCTATCCATGCCAATATGTTACCCACTACACCATGAGCTTTTATTTTCGGCAATAACCTTTGATGTGGCACCTTATCAAATGCCTTCTGGAAATCTAAGTACAATACATCCACCGGTTCTCTTTTATCTACATGCTGTACATGTAACTCCCTCAAAGAACTCCAATAAATTGGTTAAACATGATTTCCCTTTCACAAAACCATGTTGACTCTGCCTGATTACCTTGAATTTTCTAAATGCCCTGCTATAACATCTTTAATAATAGCTTCTAATATTTTCCTATGACAGATGTTAAGCTAACTGGCCTGTAGTTTCCTGCTTTCTGTCTCCATCCCTTTTTGAATAAAGGAGTTACATTGGCTATTGTCCAGTCTAACATTCTCCTGCAGTGTGGCCAGACTGACCACAGCCTCCAAAACTCCAGTCAAATAGTTTTAAAAAATGTATCATTTCCTGGCCTCAAGCATGCTATATCGTCAATTTGGATTTGATCCTTTGGATTTTTAATATTCCCATCCTTAGCCCAGTATGTTCCCATTTCTGAATACCAACAGACTACAGGCACCATGACAGAAGACACCTGCAGCAATCTGTCTGGACCTCCCAGGGGACAGTGCAGAGTGTGGCAGGGTGGAGAGTGGTCCTGCCCAGCTCCCACTACAACCCACGCCCAGATTACATCGATAGATCAAAGGAAGGAGGCTGAGAAATCCCAGTGATTCCGACTACATGATTGAGATCCTGTGTGTACAAACCCCACTCTCTCCATGTCTTTCTCACCCTCTTTCTCTCACCCTCCCTTCCACCCTCTCCAGGTTATAATAGTTAGTCCAATTTACCAGCTACATAGTTTATTTTAATCCAGTGATTCCTCCCTCTTTTCTAAAGCCTGGGCATTCACGCTCCAAGTACTTCAGTCACTAATTGACTGTGTTAACATATCACTTGAATGCATTTTACAGTACAGCTACAGATGAGAAAGCTATTAGTGAAGTGTGTGGACTGCCCACTATGCCTGCCTCTGTTGCGTGAAACTTTAGGAGCATGAGTGCAGGTATTGACTGTGAAATGGCTCTTCAAATATTGACGCATACACATACATCAATCTTGCACACTGAGTTATGTACACAGTGATAAAAATCACCCTGTTACCCTCCAAAACACTCACCTTGTGCTCCCAACCTTCCCCCCTCAATGTTCGTCCACTTTAAACTTTACCACTTCCCACCACCCCCCAGACCAATGATATTAGTTTTACCCCACTCCCCCCCTTCCCGCACTGAGAAACTTACCTGCTCCCCCCTCCCCACCAGTGTTCTGCTTTAGATCACCAGACGGAGATCCGAAGTCATGGGAGTGCCAGCCACTGGCACCAATACGGCACCGGAACGGACGGCGGGAGCGGGTAAGTAATTAATTCAATTTAACTATGCAAATTTGGCTCCCATCCCCGAGCAGAGTGAGGGCTGCCATGAGGCCTCATCGCTGCCAGCAATATCGGACCGTGCCTTCCCGGTGTCGAGGCCCATGCCGCTTCTCTGCCGGAGGCATTTTCTGCACCCGCACCCCCCCTCCCCGCCACGACCCTCACCATCCAGCCCATTGTCAGACTGAGGCACCCACACCAGGCAGGGACAGCTTTGTTACAGAGCATTTTCAGCACACAAACAGGCCATTTGGCCCAACTGGTCGATGTTGGTGTTTCTACTCCACATGAGTCTCCTCCCACCCCCTCTTCATCTCACTCTATCAGCAGATCCTTCTATTCCTTTCTCCCTCATGTGTATATTCAGCTTCCCCTTAAATGTATCGATACTATTCACCTCAACCACTCCCTGTGGGAGCGAGTTCCACATTCTCACCACTCTCTGGGGAAAGGAGTTTCTCCTCAATTTCCAATTGGATTTATTAGTGACTGTCTTATAATGATGGCCTCTAGTTCTGGTCTCCTCCACAAGTAGGAACATCATCTCTGCATCTACCCTCTCAAACTCTCACATACCTTTAAAGACCTCGATCAGGTCACCCCTCAGCCTTCTCTTTTCTAGAGAAAAGGGACCACAGAAACATAGCAACTTAGAAAATAGGAGCAGGACTAGGCTATTCGGCCCTTCGAGCCTGCTCCACCATTCATCAGGATCATGGCTGATCATCCAACTCAGTAACCTGTTCCTGCTTTCACCCCATATCCTTTGATCCCTTTTGACCCAAAGCTATATCTAACTCCTTCTTGAAAACATACAATGTTTTGGCCTCAACTACTTTCTGTGGTAGTGAATTCCACAGGTTCACCACTCTCTGGGTGAAGAAATTTCTCCTCATCTCAGTCCTGAAAGGTTGACCCCGTATCCTTAGACTATGACCCCTGGTTCTGGACTCCCCCACCATCAGGAACATCCTTCCTGCATCTACCCTGTCAAGTCCTGTTAGAACTTTATATGTTTCTATGAGATCCCCCCTCACTCTTCTGAACTCCAGCGAATATAATCCTAACTGATTCAATCTCTCCTCATACATCAGTCCCGCCATCCCAGGAATCAGTCTGGTAAACCTTTGCTGCACTCCCTCTATAGCAAGAACATCCTTCCTCAGATAAGGAGACCAAAACTGTACATAATATTCCAGGTGTGACCTCACCAAAGTCCTGTATAATTGCAGCAAGACATCCCTGCTCCTGTACTCGAATCCTCTTGCTATGAAGGCCAACATACCATTTGCCCTTCCTGATAGGTATAACCTCTCAGTTCTGGTGTCATCTTTGTGAATATATTTTGCACTTTCTCCAGTGCCTCTCTATCCTTTTAAAATGTAGAGACCAGAACTGTTCACAGTATTACAAGAGTGATCTAGACAAATTTAACATGTCACTAGCTTTTCAATACATCCCTCTAGAAATGAACACTGCTGCTTTGTTTTTACTTTTTTAAATAACCAGAATCACTAGTTGTAGTGATTTGTGTTTGGGTACAGTTCCAATGAAAAGTCACAGATCTGAAACATTGGGCTGGATTTTAATCGGAAGCTGCAGGTCCCAACGTGGCCTGGAAGTGGATGTGTCTTCCATTGGGGTCATCAGCAGCTACCAACATGTGATCAATCGGAGGCTGGCCAATTAACGTGAATGAGGCGCGGGACCATCCAATACAGTGGATGATGAAGGGGGCGGAGGCAGAGACACCGGTGTCAGCCAACACCGATGCAGGTGCTAGTGCCATGTCGAAAGGGCTGCGAGCCCTGCATCAGGATTTCTTCAAGGGAGAAAGGCTGCAGAACGATGGCAGAAGGAAGACCCCTGGGTGGCCCCACACTTTCGTGATGGCTCCTTCCAGGTTCTCTTACAGGCTGCCTGGGAAACGTAGGAAATACTTTTCCCTAGATACAGGAAGAGGAGATCAGGGGACCTGACAAAGCAATAAAAACAGAAAGTGCTGGAAATACTCAGCAAGTCTGGCAGCATCTGTGGCAAGAGAAGCAGAGTTAATGTTTCAGGTCTGTGACCTTTCATCAGAACTGTTTCTTTCTGTTGGTCATCAATGGTGAAGAGGAGGCAGTTAGGGCCAGGAAACAGGAAATTGTCAAAATGAGGCAGGGCAGAAGAGTCACAGGTGTAGATGGGAACAGACTGGACCAGGGAGAAAAGATAGAGTCAAGATAAGAAGAAATAAGTTCAGTGGGACAAGAACAAGCTGAAATGATGGGTCTGCCGGGACAGTCCTGTTTGTGGATTTTGGAAAGGAGGTAGAAGAGGGTTGTGGGACTATGAGGTTGGAAGCTGTAGAGGGAAGATCTCCAGAGGAGATGAGGTCAGTGACAGTCCTGTAGACAGTAGCTTGATGTTCGGTGGTGGGGTCATGGTCCAGGGAGAGGTAGGAAGAAGTGCCTCACCCTCCATCTACTCGCTGGAAAAATGGCGGGGGGTGGAGTCCGTAAGCAGTTCGTTGAACTGCTGGCTGATGATGGATCCCCTGTCACGGATCCGGAGGGAATGGGCCTCTTGGTCCGTACCTATTACGGCACATTGTTCTCTCTGATCCATCCAGTGAGGTTGTGCGCAGAGTATTGTGGGAGGACTGGCCGAAGGTCAGCCCAGAGAGCGCCGAAGGACTGGAGGCTCCGCTCATGTTGGCGGAGCCCTTTACCAGCTCTTGAGGGGCTGACCGTGGAGTCCTTCAGGGCATTCTGGGACGACATGGGGGCCAATTATACGTGGGTCCTGGGTGAAAGCCGCGTGGCCGGGGTGATGCCCCTCTCATGGCACAGGGCAATCATCGTCCTGCCTCCCTCCTCAGCACGGATTATAAGATCTTTGCCCAGGCTATGTCTGCCCGCCTGGGCTCTGTGCTGGCCCACATGATCCACTCTGACCAGTCCTACACGGTCCCGGGCCGGTCCATCCAGGACAACATCCACCTGTTCCAGGACCTGATCCATCTTACCCAGAGGACTGGTCAGTCGGTCACCGTTCTCTCCCTTGATCAGGAGAAGGCGTTTGAAAGGGTGGATCACGAATATCTTTTCGACAGTCTGTGCACGTTCGGACTCGGGACACATTTTGTGCCCGGGTCCGACTTTTATACACTGCTGTAGAGTGTCTGGTCAAAGTTAGCGGGTCCTCGATGGCGCCCCTTCGCTTTGGGAAAGGAGTACATCAGGGATGCCCCATTTCTGGCCAATTATATACCATCTGCGTGGAGCCATTCCTGTGTGCTTCGCAGGAAATTGGTGGGTTTGACTCTGCGGGCCGGGCGTGTGGGTCGTCCTCTTGGCTTACGCCGATGACGTGCTCCTCGCGGTCACAGATCCCGTTGATTTGCGGAGGATGCACGAGTGCCAGCAGACCTTTTCTGCCGTGTCCTCCACAAGGATCAATTGGGAGAAATACTCTGGACTCCTGGTGGGTCAGTGGCGGGTGGACTCCCTGTTGGAGGAGTTAACGCTTTTTGCATGGAGCACCACGCACCTCTTCTATCTGGGAGTCCACCATGGCCCCGCTGAAGAAGCCCGGCCGGCAAACTGGCAGGAGTTAGAGGCAAAAGTCACCACTTGGCTGGGGCGCTGGACAGGACTGCTCCGAGTGCTTTCCTACAGGGGCCAAGCGCTGGTCATAAACCAACTGGTGGCCTCCATGCTGTGGTACCTGTTGGTCACTTTGGCCCTGCCCCTGCATTTGCCACCAAGATCCAGAAGAAGCTTGTGGATTTCTTCTGGAGCAGGAGGAAACACTGGATCCTTGCCGCGGTCCTGAGTCTCCCGATTGAGGAGGGCGGCCAGTCGCTGGTGTGCGTCCGCACCCAGGCTGCAACTCTCTGCCTTCGGACCCTGAAGAGATACCTGTACATCGAGCATCCTCCCAGATGGCGTGCGCTGGCGATATATTTTCTCTGCCAGAGCACTGGCTTCAAGACGACATGCAGCTCCCGGTGGATAACATTAGCCGCACCTCTCTGAGGGAGTTGCCTGTCTTTCACCAGGATCTATTCAGAGTCTGGAACATAGTCGCCTCCAGTTAGGGCGCTCCCCCGCCGGTGGAGGAGAGCTTCTCGGCTGTCCGGGTGGCTGTCGGGGACGGTCCGACAGGTGGAGGAATAGCCGGAGTCTCTGGATCGCCCCTCACTGCGGGTGACGAGGGGGCTCGGGAGGGTGGAGTGCTCCCAGCCGAGCTGACCCCCGCCCTGCCGGAGCTGCTCATCGGACCCAGGCCCCGAAACCTTCCTCAGGAGCCAGTCCCGCACAACCTGGGCCGCCTCTTGGAAATGCCCTCTGTGCCATTCCACACTGCACGGAGGGGTTTCCTATCTGGGCTGCTCCAGCACACTCTCCACTTCCTCACCCTTGTCTGCCGCCTGGACATGCCAGGATGGTCCGTGTTGCTGTCTGGCAGCGAGGGGAAAACCTGGCGTAGGTCTGTCTGCACGGGACTACTCCCCCTTTACATCGGGGACCTGGGGTGGGAGGGTGCTGCACAGAGCAATCCCATGCAATAGACTTTTAAATAGTTTCATGGACTCCAAGGCTGCCTGTAATTTCTGTGGCCTGGATGAGTCCGTGTTCCATGTATATATGGAGTGTGTGAGGTTGCAGCCCCTGTTTGAGTTTGGTTGCACTTCAGCCCCACACTCCTATCTTTGGGCACCCCGGTGCGGAGGGGCGTGGGCCGGGAGGAGGATCTCCTCATCGGTCTGCTCCTGGGCCTGGCCAAGGTGGCAGTTCACAGGTCCAGGCAGCGGCGCATCAGGAGGGGTCTGTTTGCCCTGATTGCCTGCCCCTCTTCCGCAGTTACGTTCGCGCCCGAGCGTCCCTGGAGAAGGAGCATGCGGTATCCGCAGGTTCACTTGAGGCCTTCCACGACCGGTGGGCACCGCAGGGACTGGAGTGCATCACAGATGCTGAATATTGCATTTTAATTTAAGTAAAAAAATGGAAAAAAGGGGTTAGATACAGAGTAAAGCTCCCTCTACACTGTCCCATCAAACACTCCCAGGACAGGTACAGCACTGGGTTCGATACAGAGTAAAGCTCCCTCTACACTGTCCCATCAAACACTCCCAGGACAGGTACAGTACGGGGGTTAGATACAGAGTAAAGCTCCCTCTACACTGTCCCATCAAACACTCCCAGGACAGGTACAGTACAGGGTTAGATACAGAGTAAAGCTCCCTCTACACTGTCCCCCATCAAACACTCCCAGGACAGGTACAGTACAGGGGTTAGATACAGAGTAAAGCTCTCTCTACACTGTCCCCCATCAAACACTCCCAGGACAGGTACAGTACGGGGGTTAGATACAGAGTAAAGCTCCCTCTACACTGTCCCATCAAACACTCCCAGGACAGGTACAGTACGGGGGTTAGATACAGAGTAAAGCTCCCTCTACACTGTCCCCCATCAAACACTCCCAGGACAGGTACAGTACGGGGGTTAGATACAGAGTAAAGCTCCCTCTACACTGTCCCCATCAAACACTCCCAGGGACAGGTACAGTACGGGGGTTAGATACAGAGTAAAGCTCCCTCTACACTGTCCCCCATCAAACACTCCCAGGACAGGTACAGTACGGGGGTTAGATACAGAGTAAAGCTCCCTCTACACTGTCCCATCAAACACTCCCAGGGAAGCTGAATGAAATGACCATTTTAGCCTTAATTTGTGTCCCTTCAGAAACAGCTGCGTGTGATGGGCGCAAGCCCTTTAAGAGCTATTTGAGGCTATCTTGTAATGGAGAACTATTGGCCATTGTAGAGGTGAAAGGTGAACTGCTAACATCACTGCATTGCTTATCCCCCATTCTTCTTGCAATCATTGCCCGGAAACCTGGGGCAAATTGTGTGGTCGAGTGTGTAACATGTTGATGTGCCTCTCTTCCATCTGCTATTTTCATGAAGCTATTCATTATGTGTATTTATATTAAGTGACAGTCATAAAAATCCTTCATTACAGGAGTGAATCAGTTAACTCTGACATGCTGCTGGTGTTAAAATGTTTCACTTCCTGAGCAAGCTTATGCATTTAATCATGAACTTCCGTGTTCATGGAGTTCAAATTCAACTCAAAAATTTATGTTTGTTCAACTAATGTCAAATTAAATCTTACAGTTAAAATCGGTTTGCTAATGGAGGAGATAAATATTATGCAAGTCTATCTCAGCCTAATGGTACCTTACTGAGTGAGAGATAATCACGGGTAATTATTATTGTATCAGGCACAGTCAGACACTCACAGCTGTTTGACAAGTGCCCTCTGACCCCCAGTATTTACATAATTACTTGCTAAAATTAGTTGCTAAAGTGCTTGGCCTGCCCACTCTTTAGTAAATAGCTAAATAGATCTCAAATCTGTTGTTAAAAGCAGAACAAACAAGTCATCTTAACATCAACATGGAGCTGGACTCAGGTCAGCAAGCATGACTCACACTCAACATCTGTGTGCATTGGAAAGACAATGTAAAGGCTTTTTAGGAGATAATTGGCCACGATGAAGACCATAATATTCAACTTTAATGGATGCGATTCTAATTCACAGGTAGTCACAATTAACCCTTCAGAGAACGCAGTTCTCTCTTGCAGCTGGGGACTGAACAGGTTATTTATTCTCACAATGTAAGTGTAGCTGGCTAGGCCAGCACTTGTTCCCATCCCTAATTGTCCTTGAGAAGGTGGTGGTGAGCTGCCTTCTTGAACCGCTGCAGTGCTTGGTGTGTAGGTATACCCACAGTGCTGTTAGGGAAGGAGTTCCAGGATTTTGACCCAGCGACAGTGAAGAAACAGTGATAAAGTTCCAAGTTACATAGAACATAGAACAGTACAGCACAGTACATGCCCTTTGGCCCACGATGTTGTGCCGACCCTTTAACCTACTCTAAGATCAAACTACCTACATACCCTTCATTCTACTATCATCCATGTACCTATCCAAGAGTCGCTTAAATGTCCCTAATGTATCTGCTTCTACTACCACCGCTGGCAGTGCATTCCACGCACCCACCACTCTCTGTGTAAAGAACCTACCTCTGACATCTCCCCGAAACCTTCCTCCAATCACCTTAAAATTATGCCCCCTGGTGACAGCCCTTTCCACCCTGGGAAAAAGTCTCTGGCTATCCACTCTATCTATGCCTCTCATCAACTTGTACAATGGAATATGAACTGGAAGAGAACTTGGAGATAATGGTTCGGCGACTAGTGGGGGTTGGGTTTCTCTTGTTGGTGATGGTCATTATTCGGTAATTACAGGGCATTGAACATCCCTGCCATCTGTCAGCCCACTGGGCAGCTGTCCAGATTCTGCAGTAGGCAGGTGCCTGAAATGGGTCACATACAGGCCAAATACAGCTTGACTGGTCAAAATCAAAAGTTGTGGGTTTAAAAACCACCCCTAGAAATTCAGCGCAAAATCAGCCTGGAGGGGCAGTGCTAAGGAACTGCTGCACTGTCAGAAAGACATACGAACATATAAACATATCAATTAGGAATAGGAGTAGGCCACTCGGCCCATCGAGCCTGCTCCGCCATTTAATAGGTTCATGGCTGAACTGATTACTCCACATTTCCGCCTACCCCCGATAACCTTTCACCCCCTTGCTTATCAAGAATCTATCTACCTCTGCCTTAAAAATATTCAAAGACTCTGCTTCCACTGTCTTTTTGAGGAAGAGAATTCCAAAGACTCACGAACCTCTGAGAGAAAAGATTTCTCCTCATCTCTGTCTTAAATGGGTGACCCCTTATTTTTAAACAGTGACCCCCCAGTTCTAGATTCTCCCACAAGGGGAAACATCCTTTCCACATCCACCCTGTCAAGACCTCTCAGGATCTTGTATGCTTCAATCAAGTCGCCTCTGACTCTTCGAAATTCCAGCAGATACAAGCCTAGCCTCTCCAATCTTTCCTCGTAAGACAGTCCACCCATTCCATGTATTAGTCTAGTAAACCTTCTCTGAACTGCTTCCAACAAATTTACATCCTTCCTTAAATAAGGAGACCAGTACTGTACACAGTACTCCAGATGTGGTCTCACCAATGCCCTGTATAGCTGAAGCATAACCTCCCTACTTTAGTATTCAATTCCCCTCACGATAAACGATAACATTCTATTAGCTTCCCTAATTACGTGCTGTACCTGCATTCTAACCTTTTGCGAGTCAAGCACTCGGACACCCAGATCCCTCTGCATCTCAGAGCTCTGCAATCTCTCACCATTTAGATAATATGCTTTTTTTTAATTCTTCCTGCCAAAGTGGACAATTTCACACTTTCCCACATTAGACTCCATTTGCCAGGTCTTTGCCCACTCACTTAACCTAGGGTCTTTTTCCGAATGGCAGGCAGTGACTAACGGGGTACCGCAGGGATCGGTGCTAGGACCCCAGCAATTCACAATACATATTAATGATTTAGGTGAGGGAACTAAATGTAATATCTCCAAATTTGCAGATGACACAAAACTGGGTGGGAGAGTGAGTTGTGAGGAGGATGCAGAGAGGCTTCAGGGTGATTTGGACAAGTTGAGTGAGTGGGCAAATGCATGGCAGATGCAGTATAATGTGGATAAATGTGAGGTTATCCACTTCGGTAGCAAAAACAGGAAGGCAGATTATTATTTGAATGGCTATAAACTGAGAGAGGGGAATATGCAGCGAGACCTGGGTGTTCTCGTACACCAGTCACTGAAAGTAAGCATGCAGGTGCAACAGGTAGTAAAAAAGGCAAATGGCCTTCATAGCGAGAGGATTCGAGTACAGGAGCAGGGATGTCTTGCTGCAATTATACAAGGCCTTGGTGAGGTCACCCCTGGAATATTGTGTGCAGTTTTGGTCTCCTTATCTGAGGAAGGATGTTCTTGCTATAGAGGGAGTGCAGCGAAGGTTTACCAGACTGATTCCTGGGATGGCGGGACTGACGTATGAGGAGAGATTGAGTCGATTAGGATTATATTCGCTGGAGTCCAGAAGAGTGAGGGGGGATCTCATAGAAACCACTCAAATTCTAACAGGACTTGACAGGGTAGATGCAGGAAGGATGTTCCCAATGGTGGGGGAGTCCAGAACCAGGGGTCATAGTCTAAGGATACGGAGTAAACTTTTCAGGACTGAGATGAGGAGAAATTTCTTCACCCAGAGAGTGGTGAGCCTGTGGAATTTGCTACCACAGAAAGCAGTTGAGGCCAAAACATTGTATGTTTTCAAGAAGGAGTTAGATATAGCTCTTGGGTCGAAAGGGATCAAAGGGTATGGGGAGAAAGCAGGAACAGGTTACTGAGTTGGATGATCAGTCGTGATCATAATGAATGGCGGAGCAAGCCCGAAGGGCCGAATGGCCTACTCCTGCTCCTATTTTCTATGTTTCTATGTTTCTATCTATATCCTTTTGTGCCCTTTATGTCCTCTTCACAAGTTACTTTCTGACCTATCTTTGTGCCATCAGCAAATTTAGCAACCATACGTTTGGTCCCCTCATCTAAGTCATTGATATAAATTGTAAAATGTTGAGGCCCCAGCACACTACTTGTTACATCTTGCCAACCAGAATGACCCATTTATGCCTACTCTCTGTTTCCTGTTAGCTAGCCAATCTTCTATCCATGCCAATATGTCGCCCCCTACACCATGAGCGTTTATTTTCTGCAATAACCTTTGATGTGGCACCTTATCAAATGCCTTCTGGAAATCTAAGTACAATACATCCACCGGTTCTCTTTTATCTACATGCTGTACATGTAACTCCCTCAAAGAACTCCAATAAATTGGTTAAACATGATTTCCCTTTCACAAAACCATGTTGACTCTGCCTGATTACCTTGAATTTTCTAAATGCCCTGCTATAACGTCTTTAATAATAGCTTCTAACATTTTCTCTAAGACAGGTGTGAAGCGAACTGGCCTGTAGTTTCCTGCTTTCTGTCTCAATCCCTTTTTGAATAAAGGAGTTACATTCACTATTTTCCTCTCTAAAGGAACCTTCCCCAAATCTAGCCAAGTTTGGAAAATTAAAACCAACACATCAACTATCTCACTAGCCACTTCTTTTGACATCCTAGGATGAAGTCAATCAGGACCCGGGGACTTGTCAGCCCGCAGCTCCAACAATTTGTTCAGTACCACTTTCCTGGTGATTGTAATTTTCTTGAGTTCCTCCCTCCCTTCCATTTCCTGACTTACAGCTAATACTGGGATGTTACTTGTATCCTCAATAGTGAAGACCAATGGAAAATACCTGTTCAATTCATCTGTCATCTCCTTATTATCCATTATTAATTCCCCAGGTTCACTTTCTATAGGACCAACACTCACTTTGTTAACTTTTCTTTTTTAAATATCTATAGAAACTCTTACTATCTGTCTTTATATTTCCAGCTAGCTTTCTCTTGTACTCTAATTTTACCTTCCTTATCTATCTTTTAGTCATTCTTTGCTGTTTTTTATATTCCGTCCAATCTTTTGACCTGATTCCCATCTTTGCGCAATTATATGCTTTTTCTTTCAGTTTGTTACTATCTTTAACTGTTTTAGTTAAACACGGATGGCAGGTCCCACCCTTGGAATTTTTCTTTCTCTTTGAAATGCATCTATTCTGTGAAATCTGAAATATCCCCTTAAATGTCTGCCACTGCATCTCTATTGACTTATCCTCTAACCTGATTTGCCAGTTCACTTTAGCTAGCTCCGCTTTCATGCCCTCATAATTGACATTATTTAAGTTTAAAATACTAGTCTTGGACTCACTCTTCTCTCCCTCAAACTGAATGTAAAATTCAATGATATTATGATCGCTGCTACCTAGGGGTGCCTTAACTCTGAGGTCATTAATTAATCCTATCTCATTACACAATACCAGGTCTAGTTTAGCCTGCTCTCTGGTTGGCTCCAGAACATATTGTTCCAAGAAATTATCCCAAAAACATTCTATGTACTCCTCATCTAGGCTACCTCTGCCCATCTGATTTTTCCAGTATATGTGTCGGTTAAAATGCCCCATAATTATTGCTGTACCTTTCTGACTTAATTCTTCCTTTATACCCCGTCCTCCAGTGTGATTAATGTTAGGTGGCCTGTACACCACTCCCACAAGTGACCTCTTGCCTTTATTATTTCTCATCTCTACCCAAACTGCTTCTACATCCTGGTTTCCTGAACTAAGGTCATCCCTCTCTATTGTGCTAATACCATCATTAATTAACAGAGCTACCCCTCCACCTTTTCCTAGCTTCCTGTCCTTCCTAAATACCATGTACCCTTCAATATTCAGCTCCCAATCTATGTCATCCTGCAGCAATGTCTCTGTAATGGCTATGAGATCGTACTTATCTATTTCTATTTGCGCTCTCAGTTCATCTGTTTTGTTTCGAATGCTACGTGCATTCAGATACAGAGCCTTTAGTTTTGTCCTTTTATTATTTTTGTAACCACTAACCTTACCTGTTGATTTACTCTTAGATTTGTACTCACTGCCTCTTCCTGTCACAGTCTGTTTATCATTTACTATATTAATACCTTTCTCTCTTGCCTTGTCTCTACTCTTTGATTTACCATATCTTCCCAAATTTGATCCTATGCCCCCACTAAATAGTACTGAGGAAGCGCTGGACTGAGGGAACACTACATTATCGGAGGGTCAGTACTGAGGGAGTGCTGCACTTTTCGAGGGTCAGTACTGAGGGAGTGCTGCACTTTTCGAGGGTCAGTACTGAGGGAGTGCTGCACTGTCAGAGGGTCAGTACTGAGGGAGCGCTGCACTGTCAGAGGGTCAATACTGAGCGAGTGCTGCACCGTCAGAGGGTCAGTACTGAGGGAGTGCTGCACTGTCAGAGGGTCAGTACTGAGGGAGCGCTGCACTGTCAGAGGGTCAGTACTGAGGGAGTGCTGCACTGTCAGAGGGTCAGTACTGAGGGAGTGCTGCACTGTCAGAGGGTCAGGACTGAGGGAGTGCTGCACTTTTCGAGGGTCAGTACTGAGGGAGTGCTGCACTGTCAGAGGGTCAGTACTGAGGGAGCGCTGCACTGTCAGAGGGTCAGTACTGAGCGAGTGCTGCACTGTCAGAGGGTCAGTACTGAGCGAGTGCTGCACTGTCAGAGGGTCAGTACTGAGGGAGTGCTGCACTGTCAGAGGGTCAGTACTGAGGGAGTGCTGCACTGTCAGAGGGTCAGTACTGAGGGAGCGCTGCACTGTCAGAGGGTCAGTACTGAGGGAGTGCTGCACTTTTCGAGGGTCAGTACTGAGGGAGCGCTGCACTGTCAGAGGGTCAGTACTGAGCGAGTGCTGCACTGTCAGAGGGTCAGTACTGAGGGAGTGCTGCACTGTCAGAGGGTCAGTACTGAGGAAACGCTGCACTATCAGTACTGGAGGTAGGAGAAGTATCCTTGGCCTCTCTCAAACGGCCACCATTGATCCAACGCTGGATCTGTTGTGCCAGTGGTTGACAACAAAGACCTCTGCCAATCAACAAAAGTATTTGTGTACAGAGCAGTTGTTATCACCATAGTCCTGTATTGCAGCAAGATGTAGTCTGTGTATCAGTGACATATAAGATTGCCAGAGAAATTCCATCAGTAATGCGTCCACTGCATGCTCTGCACTAAATGTGAGGACCGTCAAATAAACACTAGTGTCCTTTTCAAAGCCAGATCCACAAGCATTCAAAGAAAACTCCTGCAAAAGTAACTCCAGTGCACTGGACACCATGTCCACATGGCTGAAAATAGTCTCCCCTGCCAGGTTCTGTTCTCGTAACTCTCAAATGGTCAGCCTTCCGGCGACGACCAAGAAAATGCTTCAAAGACACTCTGAAACTCTCCTTGAAGCAATGCTGCATTGACCTTAATGAATGGGAGGAGCTTGCAACCAATCGCTAAGAATGGTGACAACTTGTCCACCCAGCTGTATCATACTGTGCATCCCAACGCCTTAATGATGACATCCCAGTGACAGAGAAGGAAAGGAAAGAAAAGGAAGCAAATCCTGTACCCCTGATCCCGTTACCCCGTGGGACACTCTGCCCCATGTGCCCAAAGATAAGTGGATCAAAAATCGGCCTGCTCAGTCACATGAAGACCCATTGCAGAATCCACGGGCCTGAGCAGATGTTGTCCTTGAGTCAAGGAACAGCTGACGTGCACAGACACACACTGAGCGAGTGCTGCACTTTTGGAGGAACAATACTGACAGAGTGCTGCACTGGCAGAGATGCTGTTTTTGGATGAGACAATTGATTGAAGCTCTCTATATTTGTTCTGCTGTCAGGCAGACATTAAGCACTCCATCCCCTGATTGGAGGAAGAGCAGGGACTCGTGGGGGTGAGAATGTAAATGTGTTGCAACAGGGACTGATTGAAGCAGGAGGCTAGATGCATACATGAAGGAGAAGTGAATACAGCACTGTACATAGTTTGGTTTTCCATACTATAAAAAAGACAGAAGCACTG
This sequence comes from Heterodontus francisci, assembly GCF_036365525.1. Taxonomy (NCBI): domain Eukaryota; kingdom Metazoa; phylum Chordata; class Chondrichthyes; order Heterodontiformes; family Heterodontidae; genus Heterodontus; species Heterodontus francisci. The sequence goes on along the minus strand of NC_090381.1, from coordinate 120,696,196 downwards.
GAGAATGTTGGAACAGAATTTACAGGGATTGTACAAGAACTCTTGGGAAAGACTGAACAGGTGGAGGTTTTTATGGCAAAGAGAAAACTTAGAGGTGACCTGTTCAAGGTATTTAAAATAATGAATGGGTTCAACAGGGTAGATGGAGAGAGAATGTTTCCACTTGTGGGAGAATCTGAAACGAGAGTGGTCAGAATGTGGAACTCGCTACCATAGCAAGTGCTTGAGGCAAATTGCTTAGATGCTTTCAAAGGGAAATTAATGAGTACATGAGAGAAGGGAATACAAAGATACGCTGAAAGCCTGAGATAAGGCAGATGGAATGGGAAAAGACTCATGTGGATCATAAAGACCAGCACAGACAGAATGGGATGAATGGCCTTCTTCTCTGCTGTACATTCTGTGTGAATCTGTGATGTGAGGGCAGGCTGGTAAAAGATAGAATAAGAGGAAGCTTGTGGACCATAGACCAGTTAGAACCATAAAATGACACAGCCCAGAAGGAGGCCATTCATTCCATTCTGTCTGTGCTGGCTCTGTGAAAGATCTACCCAATTACTCCTACACCCCTGCTTATTCCCATAGTCGTGAAATGTTTGCTTTTCAAAGGTTTATCCAATTCTATTTTGGAAGTCACCATCAAAACAGCTTCCAATGGCCGAGCAAGCAGCACAGTCTAGATCATAACTACTTGCTGTCTGAAAAAATTATCCTCATATCACCTCTTGCTCTTTTTCCAATTACCTGCTGCTAGTGGAAACAGTTTCTCATTATTTAATCTATCAAACTCCTCAAGAAAGTGGAATTGAGGCCCAAGATCAGCCATGATCACATTGAATGGCGGAGCAGGCTCAATAGGCCATATGGTCTACTTCTGCTCCGATTTCTTGTATTCTTGTGATTTTGAGCACCTCTAGCAAAACCCCCAGAACCTTCCCTTCTCTAAGCAGTTTGTCGAGTGTGTTAGGGATGGGTTTCTAGAGCAGTATGTTGAGGAACCTATTGGAAAACAGGCTATTTCAGATCGAATATTATGTAATGAAAAAGGGTTAATTAATAATCTTATTGTAAAAGTTTATTTTAAAAAAAGGTATACAGTAAATGGCAGAACCCTTAGGAGTATTGACAGGCAGAGAGATCTGGGCGTACAGGTCCACAGGTCACTGAAAGTGGCAACGCAGGTGGATAAGGTAGTCAAGAAGGCATACGGCATGCTTGCCTTCATCGGTCGGGGCATAGAGTATAAAAATTGGCAAGTCATGTTGCAGCTGTACAGAACTTTAATTAGGCCACACTTAGAATATTGCATGCAATTCTGGTCGCCACACTACCAGAAGGACATGGAGGCTTTGGAGAGGGGACAGAAGAGGTTCACCAGGATGTTGCCTGGTCTGGAGGGCATTAGCTATGAGGAGAGGTTGGATAAACTCGGATTGTTTTCGCTGGAACGATGGAGGTGGAGGGGCGACATGATAGAGGTTTACAAAGTTATGAGCGGCATGGACAGAGTGGATAGTCAGAAGCTTTTTCCCAGGGTGGAAGAGTCAGTTACTAGGGGACATAGGTTTAAGGTGCGAGGGGCAAAGTTTAGAGGGGATGTGCGAGGCAAGTTCTTTACACAGAGGGTGGTGAGTGCACAGAACTTGTTGCCGGGGGAGGTGGTGGAAGCAGGTACCATAGAGACGTTTAAGAGACATCTTGACAAATACATGAATAGGATGGGAATAGAGGGATACGGTCCCCGGAAGTGGAGAAGGTGTTAGTTTAGGCAGGCATCAAGATTGGCGCAGGCTTGGAGGGCCGAATGGCCTGTTCCTGTACTGTACTGTTCTTTGTTCTTTATTCTTTGAATTATGAGAGTGAAGAGGGGGCATGAACAAACACTGGCGGGCAAGATAAAGGAAAATCCTAAGGCGGTTTATAAGTATATTAAAGGCAAGAGGATAACCAGGGAAAGAGTGGGGCCCATTAGGGACCAACATGGCAATCTGTGTGTGGAGCCGGAGGATATAGGTGAGGTTTTAAATAATTATTTTTCATCTGTGTTCACTATGGAGAAGGACGATGCAGATGTAGAGATCAGGGAGGGGGATTGTGATATACTTGAACATATTAGTATTGAAAGGGAGGAAGTATTAGCTGTTTTAGCGGGCTTAAAAGTGGATAAATCCCCAGGCCCAGATGAGATGGATCCCAGGCTGTTATGTGAGGCAAGGGAGGAGATAGCAGGGGTTCTGACACAAATTTTCAAATCCTCTCTGGCCACTGGAGAAGTACCAGAGGATTGGAGGACAGCGAATGTGGTACCATTATTCAAGAAGGGTAGTCAGGATAAACCAGGTAATTACATGCCGGTGGTCTAACATCAGTGGTAGGGAAAATATTGGAAAAAATTCTGAGGGACAGGATTAATCTCCACTTGGAGAGGCAGGGATTAATCAGGGATAGTCAGCATGGCTTTGTCAGGGAGAGATCGTGTCTAACTAACTTGATTGAATTTTTCGAGGAGGTGAGTAGATGTGTAGATGAGGGTAAAGCAGTAGATGTAGTATACATGGATTTCAGTAAGGCTTTTGATAAGGTCCCACATGGGAGATTGGTTAAGAAGGTAAGAACCCATGGGATCCAGGGCAATTTGGCAAATTGGATCCAAAATTGGGTTGTTTTTGCGAGTGGAAGGTCGAGCTGCACCCCCTGACATAATATACAATACTTATTAAATACTAAAGCAAGCTATTTTAAGGTATTTAACAATTATAAAATCTTTTGAATTCCAACTGTAATCTTTTCCTTGTCTAACAGTTCATTATGACTGTGACCAGTGGTGTACCACAGGGATCGGTGCTGGGACCCTTGCTGTTTGTAGTGTACATTAATGATTTAGACGTGAATATGGGAGGTATGATCAGTAAGTTCGCAGATGACACAAAAATTGGTGGTGTCGTAAATAGTGAGGAGGAAAGCCTTAGATTACAGGACGATATAGATGGGCTGGTAAGATGGGCAGAGCAGTGGCAAATGGAATTTAATCCTGAGAAGTGTGAGGTGATGCATTTTGGGAGGACTAACAAGGCAAGGGAATATACAAAGGATGGTAGGACCTTAGGAAGTACAGAGGGTCAGAGGGACCTTGGTGTACTTGTCTATAGATCACTGAAGGCAGCAGCACAGGTAGATAAGGTGGTTAGGAAGGCATATAGGATACTAGCCTTTATTAGCCGAGGCATAGAATATAAGAGCAGGGAGGTTATGATGGAGCTGTATAAAATGCTAGTTAGGCCACAGCTGGAGTACTGTGTGCAGTTCTGGTCACCACACTATAGGAAGGATGTGATTGCACTGGAGAGGGTGCAGAGGAGATTCACCAGGATGTTGCCTGGGCTGGAGCATTTCAGCTATGAAGAGAGACTGAAAAGGCTAGGGTTGTTTTCTTTAGAGCAGAGAAGGCTGAGGGTAGATATGATTGAGGTATACAAAACTATGAGGGGCATTAATAGATTAGATAGGAAGAAACTTTTTCTCTTAGCAGAGGGGTCAATAACCAGGGGGCATAGATTTAAGGTAAGGTGCAGGAGGTTTAGAGGGGATTTGAGGAAAAATTATTTCACCCAGAGAGTGGTTGGAATCTGGAACGCACTGCCTGAAGAGGTGGTAGAGGAGGAACCCTCACAACATTTAAGAAGTATTTAGATAAGCACTTGAAACACCATAGCATTCAAGGCTAAGGGCCAAGTGCTGGAAAATGGGATTAGAGTAGTTAGGTGCTTGATGGTTGGCACAGGGAAGATGGGCCAAAGGGCCTGTTTCTGTGCTGTATAACTCTATGACTCTAAAAGAACCTTTCGGGATGAGTGACCATAATATATGGTAGAATTTTACATAATGTTTGAAAGTGACGTAATTGAATCTGAAGCCATGGTTTTAAATTTAAACAAAGGAAATTATGAAGGTATGAGGGGCAAATTGGCTGAGATGGATTGGGAAAATACATTAAAAGGTACGACACTACATAGGTAATGGATCATCTTTAAAGAAATATTATAAATTCCTTCAAGGTACAAAAACCCCAAAAGTAAAGTCAGTCAACCCTGGGTAACAAAGGAAGTTAAGGATTGTATAAGATTAAAAGAAAAGGTCTATAAAGTTGCCAGAAATAGTAGTAAACCTGAGGATTGGGAGGATTTTAGAATACAGCAAAGGAGGACAAAGAAACTGATGAAGAAAGGGAGAATAGAATATGAATGTAAACTAGCAAAAAACATAAAAATGGGCTGTAAAAGTTTCTGTAGGTACATAAAAAGGAAATGTTTGGCTAAGACTAATGTGGGTCCATTACAGGCAGAGTCAGGAGAATTTATAATGGGGAATAGAGAAATGGCAGAGAAGCTAAATGATTACTTTGTGTCTGTCTTCACTGGGGAAGATACAAGAAATCTCCAAGAATTAGAGATCCAAGGGATTAGGGAGAATGAGGAATTGAAGGAAATTAGTATTCGTAAGAATTTTGTATTGGAGAAATTAATGGGGCTGAAGGTTGATAAGTCCCAGGGACCTGATATTCTACATCCCAGAGTGTTGAAAGAGGTAGCTATGGAGATAGTGGATGCATTGCTGATCATCTTCCAAAATTCTATAGATTCTGGAGCGGTTCCTGCAGATTGGAAGGTGGCAAATGTCACCCCACTATTTAAGAAGGGAGGGAGAGTGAAAACCGGGAATTACAGACCTGTTAGCCTTACATCAGTCGTTGGGAAATTGCTAGAATCTATTCTAAAGGATGTGATAAATGGACACTTGGATAATAATGATCTGATTGGGCATAGTCAACATGGATTTATGAATGGGAAATCATGTTTGACGAACCTGTTGGAGTTTTCTGAGGATGTTACTAACATAATTGATAAAGGGGAGTCGGTGGATGTGGTATACTTGGATTTTCAGAAGACTTTTGATAAAGTCCCCCACAGGAGGTTGGTTAGCAAAATTGAAGCACATGGGATAGAAGGTAATATACTGGCATGGATTAAGGATTGGTTAACAGGCAGAAAGCAGCAAGTAGGAATAAACTGGTCATTCTCGCGTTGGCAGGCTGTGACTAGTGGGGTACCACAAGGATCAGTACTTGGGCCCCAGCTGTTTACAATATATATCAATGATTTGGATGTGCGGACCAAATGTAATATTTCCAAGTTTGCAGATGACACAAAACTAGGTGGGAATGTGTGTTGTGAGGAAGATGCAAAGTGGCTTCAACGGGATTTGGACCGACTGAGTGAGTGGGCAAGAACATGGCAGATGGAATATAATGTGGAAAAATGTGAGGTTATCCACTTTGGTAGGAGGAATAGATGTGCAGAGTATTTCTTAAATGCTCAGATTAGAAAGTGTAGATGTACAAAGGGACCTGGGTGTCCTTGTCAATATGTTACTGAAAGCTAACATGCAGGTGCAGCAAGCAATTAGGAAGGCTAATGGTATATTAGCCTTTATCACAAGAGGATTTGAATACAGGAGGAGCGGAGTCTGCTTCAATTGTATAGAACCTTGGTTAGACCGCACCTGGAGTACTGTGTGCAGTTTTGATCCCCTTACCTTAGGAAGGATATTATTGCCATAGAGGGAGTGCAACGAAGGTTCACCAGACTTGTTCCTGGGATGGCAGGAATGTCCTATGAAGAGAGATTGGGGAAACTGGGCCTGTATTCTCTAGAGTTTTGAAGAATGAGAGGTAATCTCATTGAAACCTACAAAATACTTAAAGGGATAGACAGGGTAGATACAGCTAAGATGTTTTCCCTGGTTGGGGAGTTTAGAACCAGGTGACACAATTTCAAAATAAGGGGGAAGCGACTTAGGACAGAGAGGAGGAGAAATTTCTTTACTCAGAGGGTTGTGAATCTTTGGAATTCTCTATCCCAGAGGGCTGTGGAAGCTCAGTCATTGAGTATGTTTAAAGCAGAGATTGACAGATTTCTAAATACCAATGACATAAAGGGATATGAGGATAGTGTGGGAAAAGGGCAGTGAGTGGACGATCATCCATGATCGTATTGAATGGCCAGCATCTCAATAGGCTGAATGGCCTTCTCATGTTCCTATGTTTCTATCCATCCACCATGTGTCTGCTCATTTCACCATTCTGTCTCTGTTCTTCTGAAGTCTGTTATCCTTACTGTTTACTGTATTTCAGAATTTTGTGTCATCTGAAAACTTTGAAATTATTGCCTGCAAAATCAAGTCCATGTCATTAATATTTATCAAGAAGTGTAATTGTCCTAATACCAACCCCTGGGGAACACCACTGTACACTTCCCTCCAGTCAAAAATAACCGCTCACCACGACTCTCTGCTTTCTGTGTCTTAGTCAATTTTGTTTTCCTGCTCGCCCCGTCTCTTTAATCCCATGGGCTTTAATTTTGTTAATATGTTCATTATGTGGTACTTTATCTACTTCCCTTTGAAAGTCTATATATACATCAACTGCACAACTCTCATCAACACTCTCCACTACTTCATCAAAGAACTCAATCGAGTTATTTATTTATTTAGAGATACAGCACTGAAACAGGCCCTTCGGCCCACCGAGTCTGTGCCGACCAAGAACCACCCATTTATACTAACCCTACAGTAATCCTATATGCCCTACCACCTACCTACACTAGGAGCAATTTGCAATGGCCAATTTACCTGTCACCTGCAAGTCTTTGGTGGTGGGAGGAAACTGGAGCACCCGGCGAAAACCCACGCGGTCACAGGGAGAACTTGCAAACTCCGCACAGGCAGTACCCAGAATTGAGTTAGTCAAACACTATTTGCCTTTAACAAACCCGTGCTGGTTATCAGTTGTGCCAAATGGCCTTTTTCAGTGGTAACCTGGCTAACAGACCCCCCCTCAAACAATAGCACCAAAAACAGATGAATTGGTCATTGTTTTTGTTTGTACAAAGTGGTGGTCACATTTGCCTGCATCATGCAAGTCACTGTAATCTCTGTATAATGTGTTAACTTTGATCGGTTCCAAAGACATGCCAAGTTCCTGTGTATAATATATTCCAAAATCCTGCACACTTATTTCTTGTAATGCAACATGTTTCCCCTCACATTTTCTTGATTTGCTGTTTTGAGCCAATCAGTTCTGCAACAAATCAAAAGCAAGTACAGGAGTTAGGATTCAGCCAATGAGAAGCTAGTGAGGATTCCAGAAAACAGCTAATTCTTAATAACTCAACAGGAAATCTGAGCTTTAACAAAGAGATAACAAAGCGATAAACTCGGTCAAAATGCTTATTGATGACACTTTCATTCAACATATTAACTTAGGAAATGAGAATTACCAAAATAAAGTTTTAAGCAAGATAAAAGGTTCAAAAAATTGCAGGTATTGCACTTTAGATTAATTGAGTTGCACTTTTGACAAATTTCTTCTCATCACAATACGAGACTTTGTTAACACAAAACAGAGAGTTTAACAGGAATAGATTGTAAGTTCTTTTTAGCAAAGTGAGTTTGAATTATCAGATCCCTCTGATAGGTTGTTGCTCATGTTAATCAAAACACTTTTGGCTCCAAGTTCAGGAAGGTAAAAGTAATTTTTGTAAACAGCACAGTTAATGTTTTAAGACAGGGCAAGAGCAAGAGGAGAAGGGTTGGGAGGGTTGCTGTGCTCAGTACCTCACTCCCTATCAAGGCCGCCAGTTCACATCTTCCCAATGTAACCAGACTCTGGCCGCACTCACCCCCAGATCCCGTTCTTTATTATCCCTGGACTGTAGCAATCCCTCTTCAGGAATTCCTGCACATACGCTTCGATCTTAAGATCCCCATCCAGTGTCCACAAATCCCTACATTGCCTACCCAATGATCCCAGAGACAGGTCTCTGCGCCAAACCTCCTAGCTCTCCCCTCCCTCTATCCTGATGATTCCTATACATGGACATTTAGCTCAGTGAGCAGGAGATACATTTACCCCAGAGTAAGATGGGGTAGGGTAGGGTTAGATGGGATGGGGTAGGGGTAAATGGGGGTAACTGGTTGGTTGGTTTATTTTATTTTTATTTATTTTATTTAGAGATACAGCACTGAAACATCCCTTCGGCCCACCGAGTCTGTGCCAACCAACAACCACCCATTTATACTAATCCTACATTAATCCCATATTCTCTACCACATCCCCACAATTCTCCTACCACCTACCTATACTAGGGGCAATTTATAATGGCCAATTTACCTATCAACCTGCAAGTCTTTTGGCTGTGGGAGGAAACCGGAGCACCCGACGAAAATCCACGCAGACACAGGGAGAACTTGCAAACTCCACACAGGCAGTACCCAGAATCGAACCCGGGTCCCTGGAACTGTGAGGCTGCGGTGCTAACCACTGTGCCACTGTGCCGTCCTTCCATCTATGAAAGATGATGAACACGCAGCAAACAATCCATTTAGGTGGGGTGTCTTCTCTTGGTGCACCAATCTTGCTGATGGCTGTGAAGGCCAATCCTTGAGAGGCAGGTTCTGCCACAGGTGCTGCACCAGAAGCTGCCAAGTGACGCTGAGTTGTTGTTTTTGATGTTGGCGCTTGTTGCCAAGCTGCTGTAGCAACTCATTATCGTGGTAGTGCACACCAGTCCATAGGATATGTCGCCATTCCCCTCTTTCGTCAGCTAGTTTTGCTAGGGCGCCTTGATGCCATACTCGGTCAAATGCTGTCTTGATGTCAAGGGCAGTCACTCTCACCTCACCTCTTGAGTTCAGCTCTTTTGTCCATGTTTGAACCAAGGCTGTGATGAGGTCAGGAGCTGAGTGGCCCTGGCGGAACCCAAACTGAGCGTCACTGAGCAGGTTATTGCTAAGCAAGTGCTGCTTGATAGAACTGTTGATCACACCTTCCATCACTATACTGATGATTGAGAGTAGGCTGATGGGGTAGTAATTGGCCGGGTTAGACTTGTCCTACTTTTTGTGTACAGGACATACCTGGGCAATTTTCCACATTGCTGGGTAGATGCCAGTGTTGTAGCTGTACTGGAACAGGTTTGCTAGTGGAGCGGCAAGTTCTGGAGCACAGGTCTTCAGTACTACAGCCGGGATGTTGTCAGGGCCCATAGTCTTTGCAGTATCCAGTGCCTTCAGTCATTACTTGATATCATGTGGAGTGAATCAAATTGGGTGAAGACTGACATCTGTGATGCTGGGGACTTCAGGTGGACACCGAGATGGATCATCAACTTGGCGATTCTGGCTGAAGATGGATGCAAATGTTTCAGTCTTGTCTTTTGTACTGATGTGCTAGCCAGATATTTGTGGAGCCACCTCCTCCAGTTAGTTGTTTAATTGTCCACCACCATTCACAGCTGGATGTGGCAGGACTGCAGAGCTTAGATCCGATCCATTGGTTGTGCGATCGCTTCGCTCTGTCTATTGCGTGCTGCTTACGCACTTTGGCATGCATGTAGCCTTGGGTTGTAGCTTCACCAGGTTGACACCTCATTTTGAGGTATGCCTGGTGCTGCTCCTGGCATGCCCTCCTGCACTCTTCATTGAACCAGGGTTGATCCCCTGGCTTGATGGTAATGGTAGAGTGGGGGATATGCCAGGCCATGAGGTTACAGATTGTGGTTGTATACAATTCTGCTGCTGCTGATGGCCCACAGCGCCTCATGGAAACCTAGTTTTGCGTTGCTAGATCTGTTCAAAATCTATCCCATTTAGCATGGTGGTACTGCCACACAACATGATGGAGGGTATACTCAATGTGAAGATGGGACTTTGTCTCCACAAGGACTGTGCGGTGGTCACTCCTACCAATACTGTCATGGACAGATGCATCTGCGGCAGGCAGATTGGTGAGGACGAGGTCAAGTATGTTTTGCCTTTTGTTGGTTCGCTCACCACCTGCCACAGACCCAGTCCAAAGAACAAAGAACAAAGAAAATTACAGCACAGGAACAGGCCCTTCGGCCCTCCAAGCCTGCACCGATCCAGATCCTCTATCTAAACATGTCACCTATTTTCTAAGGGTCTGTATCTCTTTGCTTCCTGCCCATTCATGTATCTGTCTAGCTACATCTTAAAAGACGCTATCGTGCCCGCGTCTACCACCTCCGCTGGCAACGCGTTCCAGGCACCCACCACCCTCTGCATAAAGAACTTTCCACGCATATCCCCCCTAAACTTTTCCCCTCTCACTTTGAACTCGTGACCCCTAGTAATTGAATCCCCCACTCTGGGAAAAAGCTTCTTGCTATCCAACCTGTCTACACCTCTCATGATTTTGTACACCTCAATCAGGTCCCCCCTCAACCTCCGTCTTTCTAATGAAAATAATCCTAATCTACTCAGCAGCTATGTCTTTTCGGACTCGGCCTGTTCGGTCAGTAATGGTGCTACCGAGCCACTCTTGGTGATGGACATTGAAGTCCCCCACCCAGAGTATATTCTCTGCACTTGCCACCCTCAGTGCTTCCTCCAAGTGGTGTTCAACATGGAGTACTGATTCAGCAGCTGAGGGAGGGTGGTAGGTGGTAATCAGCAGGAGGTTTCCTTGCCCATGTTTGACCTGATGCTAAGAGACTTCATGGAGTCTGGAATTGAGGATGGGTTGGGGATACGATGAGGGATGGGGTTGTGATAGGGGTGCGATGAGGGTTTGATAAGGATTTGATGAGATGCAATATGATGGCAGCTATTTCTCTGAGGCCTTGGGCATGGTGCAGTTTACCTGGGTGGCTGGAGGGCTGGCCCAGGTCAGGGCCTTTATTGGCGACCCCTCTGTCAATAAGTACTGGCCATTTATGATGGGCTACCTTCACTCATGGCCTGTTTGATTGGCGGTTGAGATGAGCCAATAGACAATGTGATATGATGGTCTCAACAAGACCCCAGTAATTAACATTATTGAACCAACATGCTCCCAAATCGAGGTTTATTGCTCATTTCCCAGGAATTCCACCCCCCTTTTAGAATAATCAATTTTAAGCTAATGCAAGAAAACATATTGCATTTTTGGAGTCAGGGAGTTAAAAGTGAAAAGCAGACGAATGTGTGGCAGGAGATGGGTTCCGATCGGATGGCGAGGGTGAGGAGACAGTCTGAACTTGCAATCATTCTGGATGACTCTCAGCCCCCTCAAAGGCCTCATAGGAGCTGTTGCCTTGGCTACTGATGTCACGTGTTGATGCAGTACTGGCAGGTTTCATGTAAGTGAAGGTGAGCTGATACATATTATCATAAATAAGAACACAAGCAAAAGTGAATCACCTAGAATTTAACATGAAGCGACTGCAGTGAGTGGTTGGTGGTATTAACCCTTGTGATGGCACTGACTAAGACTGGAGTTCAGTTTCACTGATGTTCCCCTCTACCAGTGCCTCACTCAATCAACCATCGATCCATGTGAACCTCAACAATGTGTGTCAGTGGCCAATTATATAATCATTTGAAAACGACAGCACAGGAGGAGACAGTTCAGCCCATTAAGTTTGCAATAGCTCTTTCATAGAGCAATCTAGTTAGTCCCACTCCCCTGCTTTTTCCCAAATCCCTGCAATATTTTTCTCTTCATGTGCTTATCCAATTGCCTTTTGAAAGTCATGATTGAATCTGCCTCCAACACACTCTCAGACCGTGCATTCCAGATGCTAACCACTTGCTGCATAAAGTTTTTCCTCCTGTTGCTTTTGGTTCTTTTGCCAATCATCTTAAATCTGTGGCCCCTCGATATCAACCCTTCAGCCTTGGAAACACTTTCTCTTTATTTACTCTATCTAAATCCTTTGTGGTTTTGAACACCCCTGTCAAATCTCCTCTTCACCTTCTCTACTCTAAGGAGAAAACCCCCAGCTTCTCCAGTCTATCTATGTTTTAGTTTTTAGTTTTAGTTTTAGAGATACAGCACTGAAACAGGCCCTTCGGCCCACCGAGTCTGTGCCGACCATCAACCACCCATTTATACTAATCCTACACTAATTCTATATTCCTACCACATCCCTACCTGTCCCTATGTTTTCCCTACCACCTACCTATACTAGGGGCAATTTATAATGGCCAATTAACCTATCAACCTGCAAGTCTTCGGCATGTGGGAGGAAACCAGAGCACCCGGAGGAAACCCACGCAGACACAGGGAGAACTTGCAAACTCCACACAGACAGTACCCGGAATTGAACCCGGGTCGCTGGAGCTGTGAGGCTGCGGTGCTAACCACTGTGCCGCCCATAACAATGTAACAATAATCCCACATCTCTAGTAAATCTCTTCTACACCATCTCCAAAGCCTTCATGTCCATCCTAATGTGTGGTGCCCAGAATTGGACACAATACTCTAGCTGGGACTGACCTCAGGTTTTATATGGGGTTAGCATAACTTCCTGGCTTTTGCCTTCTCTGTCTCTGTTTATAAAGCCCAGGATCCCATATGAACTGCTTTGTTAACCTGTCCTGCCACCTTCAAAGGTTTGTGCACAAACATCCCCAGGTCTCTCTGTGCTTGCACCTTCTTTAGAATTGTACCATTTAGCATGCATTGTCTCTCCTCCTTCCCACCAAAATGTATCGCCTCATAATTTCCTGCATTGAATTTCATCTGCCACGAGTCTGCCTATTCCACCAGCCTGTCTATGTCCTCTTGAAGTCTATTTACTATCTTCCTCACTGTTTACTACACTTCCAGGTTTGTATCACCTGCAAATTTTGAAATTGTGCCATGTACCCCCAAGTCCTAAGCCATTAATGTATATATCAAAAACAGCAGTGGTCCTAGTACTGAACCCTGGGGAACTCCACTGTATATCCCCTTCCAGTCTGAGAAACAGCCATTTGCCACAACACTATTTTCTATCCCTTAGCCAATTTTGTATCCGTGCTGCTACTGCCCCTTTTTTCCCCCATGGACTTCAATTTTACTGACAAGCCCAATATGTGATACTTTAACAAATGTCTTTTGAAAGTCAACTCAGTGCACTCATCCACCCTCTCTGATACCTCATCAAAAAGCTCAATCAACTTAGTCAAACACGATTTTCCCTTAACAAACCTTTGTTGGCTCTCCTTTATCAATCCATGCTTGTCAAGTGGTTGTGCTTTTGGACAGAGCTGTTCATTATTCTGTCATTAACACTCTCCCTGGACTAAAGTTTTGTCTTTCACAACAACCATTAGCACTCCCTTTGCCTTTGTCCGATGATATCTTTGTCATTTAATCTCTCCTGCCCTCTGCCCTATCACACACCTTCCCTTTTGTTCTCTTCCCCAACCCCCACCCACCTTCACTTGCTGAAAACCTATTACGTTTCTAACCTTTGACAGTTCTGATGAAGGTTAAAAAACTTGAAACATTAACTCTGTTTCTCTCTCCACAGACGCTGCCTGACCTGCTAAGTATTTCCAGCACTTGCTGTTTTTATTAACTCTGTTTCTCTCTCCACAGATGCTGCCTGACCTGCTGAGTATTTCCAGCACTTGCTGTTTTTATTAACTCTGTTTCTCTCTCCACAGATGCTGCCTGACCTGCTGAGTATTTCCAGCACTTTGCTTTTATTTCAGATTTCCAGCATTCACAGTATTTTGCTTTTATTGTACTAAATGAGTACTTTGCATCCTACAACCAATGGATCAGATCTCAGCTCTGCAGTCCTGCCACATTGTGCACATGGACATTCCATGGAAGATGTGGGTGGAGGAGGAGGAGGGGAGGAGGAGAGGGAGGGAGAAGAGGAGGGGAGGGAAGGAAATGGAGGAGGGGATGGAGGAGGAAAAGAAGGAAGTGGAGGAGAAGGGCATTGTCCAGGAGGCCAGACCCACAGCAGGATTTCAGGAGTCACTTCCCTGCCATAGACTTCACTGAGAAGCAATGTCTGAGACACCTTCACTTCACCGAGGCTATGTCACTGAGTGATGTCACTGAGTGTCATCGTCTAACATCACTGAGTGATGTCACAGAGTGACATCGTCCAATGATATCACTGAACAATGTCACCGAGTGATGTCACTGAATGATGTCACTGAGTGGTGTCACTGAGCAATATTGCTGGGCTCTGCCATAACTACAGCCTTGTTCCAGGGCTCTGACAGCACTTTCTGTGTCAAGTTCTCAGTGGCTCGTGACCTTTACACCTTGGCCTCCTTTCCAGATGATGGGCCTAATGAGGAGATAGGCGTGAAGATAATGAATAGCACGGGTAACACTGGCTGCATGCATCAATCATTCTAACCAGCTGCTGGTGTTGGGACTAACTGGTGCAGCTAGTCTGTGTCCTGCCCCTCAGCCCCCAGCCTTGCTCATCCTGTTCCCCTCAACCCCAGCACTCTGACCTGCTGCCCCTGCCCTCCCACCCTTGCACTCTGACACACTGCCCCCTTCTTGCTCATTGTCAGGTATGATCTGCTTTCCAAGCCCAGCTCTTCCAGGAATGACTAGGAAACCTGAAACCAGCACCCACTGGAATGAGAATAACCTGGAAAGTGGAGAGTGGATTGCAGCCTCTTCACTTGGAGCTGAAGGCCTGTTAATGCCTGTATCTTACGTGTGATGACATGCTAATTCACCTTTACAAAGACGCTCATAATGCGTCTGGAGACTTTTGGGATGTGATTATGAGTCAGTAATGGGTGAATAATGCTATAGCTGGTAGAACAAAATAATAAGGAGATCAACTTAAATAACTGGGGACGAATAGGAATTTTAAAAATTGTTTCAATTAAACAGAGTGTTCTTTATGAAAATGGAATTGTACAGAAAGGGTTGAGAGCTCAGGCAGACTTGCCACCCTTTAGGATTAAAGCAGAGAGTGACCCCACAAGCATTTAAACAGAAACACGGCAGGGCAGCAGCAGAGAGAAGAAAGGAAACGCTGAGGAAACTTGCAAAAGGGACATCACAGTTGAAAGAATGGAAGAACCTGTGAAAGCCATAAGATGTCACAGAAACAAAGAAAATAGGAGCAGGAGTAGGCCATTCGACCTTTCGAGCCTGCTCCGCCATTCATTATGATCATGGCTGATCAAAGAACAAAGAACAGTACAGCACAAGAACAGGCCATTTGGCCCTCCAAGCCTGTGCCGATCTTGATGCCTGCCTAAACTAAAACCTTCTGCACTTCCGGGGACTGTATCCCTCTATTCCCATCCTATTCATGTATTTGTCAAGATGCCTCTTAAACATCTCTATCGTACCTGCTTCCACCACCTCCCCCGGCAGCAAGTTCCAGGCACTCACCACCCTCTGTGTAAAGAACTTACCTCGCACATCCCCTATAAACTTTGCCCCTCTCACCTTAAACCTATGTCCCCTAGTAACTGACTCTTCCACCCTGGGAAAAAGCTTCTGACTATCCACTCTGTCCATGCCGCTCATAACTTTGTAAACCTCTATCATGTCGCCCTTCCACCTCCGTCGTTCCAGTGAAAACAATCCGAGTTTATCCAACCTCCCCTCATAGCTAATGCCCTCCAGACCAGGCAACATCCTGGTAAACCTCTTCTGTACCCTCTCCAAAGCCTCCACGTCCTTCTGGTAGTGTGGCAACCAGAATTGCACGCAATATTCTGAGTGTGGCCTAACTAAAGTTCTGTACAGCTGCAGCATGACTTGTCTATTTTTATACTCTATGCTCCGACCGATGAAGGCAAGCATGCCGTATGCCTTCTTGACTACCTTATCCACCTGCGTTGCCACTTTCAGTGACCTGTGGACCTGTATGCCCAGATCTCTCTGCCTGTCAATACTCCTAAGGGTTCTGCCATTTACTGTATACTTCACACCTGCATTAGACCTTCCAAAATGCATTACCTCACATTTGTCCGGATTAAACGCCATCTGCCATTTCTCCGCCCAAGTCTCCAACCGATCTATATCCTGCTGTATCCTCTGACAATCCACATCACTGTCCGCAACTCCACCAACCTTTGTGTCGTCCGCAAACTTACTAATCAGACCAGCTGCATTTTCCTCCAAATCATTTATATATACAACAAACAGCAAAGGTCCCAGCACTGATCCCTGCGGAACACCACTAGTCACATCCCTCCATTCAGAAAAGCACCCTTCCACTGCTACCCTCTGTCTTCTATGACTGAGCCAGTTCTGTATCCATCTTGCCAGCTCACCTCTGATCCCGTGTGACTTCACCTTTTGTACCAGTCTGCCATGACGGACCTTGTCAAAGGCTTTACTGAAGTCCATATAGATAACATCCACTGCCCTACCTTCATCTGTCATCTTTGTCACTTCCTCAAAAACTCAATCAAATTAGTGAGACACGACCTCCCCTTCACAAAACCATGCTGCCTCTCGCTGATAAGTTCGTTTGTTTCCAAATGGGAGTAAATCCTGACCCGAAGAATCGTCTCTAATAATTTCCCTGCCACTGACGTAAGGCTCACCGGCCTATAATTTCCTGGATTATCCTTGCTACCCTTCTTAAACAAAGGAACAACATTGCCTATTCTCCAGTCCTCTGGGACCTCACCAGTAGCCAATGAGGATGCAAAGATTTCTGTCAAGGCCCCAGCAATTTCTTCCCTTGCCTCCCTCAGTATTCTGGGGTAGATCCCATCAGGCCCTGGGGACTTATCTACCTTAATGCTTTGCAAGACACCCAACACCTCCTCCTTTTTGATAATGAGATGACTGAGACTATCTGCACTCCCTTCCCGAGGCTCATCATCCAC
The DNA here is from genome assembly GCF_036365525.1 of Heterodontus francisci. Lineage (NCBI taxonomy): Eukaryota > Metazoa > Chordata > Chondrichthyes > Heterodontiformes > Heterodontidae > Heterodontus > Heterodontus francisci. Next base: position 120,679,531 of record NC_090381.1, on the reverse strand, counting down.
CAAGTCCTTCTCTTTGGTGAATACTGATACAAAGTACTCATTTAGTACCTCGCCCATTTCTTCTGGCTCCACACATAGATTCCATTCTCTGTCCTTGAGCGGGCCAACCCTTTCCCTGGTTACCCTCTTGCTCTTTATATACGTATAAAAAGCCTTGGGATTTTCCTTAATCCTGTTTGCCAATGACTTTTCATGACCCCTTTTAGCCCTCCTGGCTCCTTGCTTAAGTTCCTTCCTACTGTCTTTATATTCCTCAAGGGATTCGTCTGTTCCCAGCCTTCCAGCCCTCACGAATGCTTCCTTTTTCTTTTTGACGAGGCTCACAATATCCCATGTTATCCAAGGTTCCCGAAACTTGCCAAACTTATCCTTCTTCCTCACAGGAACATGCTGGTCCTGGATTCTAATCAGCTGACGTTTGAAAGACTCCCACATGTCAGATGTTGATTTACCCTCAAACAGCCGCCCCCAATCTAAATTCTTCAGTTCCTGCCTAATATTGTTATAATTAGCCTTCCCCCAATTTAGCACCTTCACCTGAGGACGACTCTTATCCTTATCCACAAGTAACTTCCCAGGAAGGGCGGCGCAGTGGTTAGCACCGCAGCCTCACAGCTCCAGCGACCCGGGTTCGATTCTGGGTACTGCCTGTGTCGAGTTTGCAAGTTCTCCCGATGACTGCGTGGGTTTTCGTTGGGTTCTCCGGTTTCCTCCCACAGCCAAAGACTTGCAGGTTGGTAGGTAAATTGGCCATTAAAAATTGTCCCTCGTATAGGTAGGTGGTAGGGGAATTGAGGGAAGGTGGGGATGTGGTAGGAATATGGGATTAATGGAGGATTAGTATAAATGGGTGGTTGATGGTCGGCACAAACTCGGTGGGCCGAAGGGCCTGTTTCAGTGCTGTATCAATAAAAAGAAAAAGTACCTTAAAACTTATGGAATTATGGTCACTGTTCCTGAAATGCTCCCCTAATGAAACTTCGACCACCTGGCTGGGCTCATTCCCCAATACCAGGCCCAGTACAGCCCCATCCCTAGTTGGACTATCTATGGATTGTTTCAAGAAGCCCTCCTGGATGCTTCTTACAAATTCTGCCCCTTCGAAGCCCCTAGCACTAAGTGAAACCCAGTCAATATAGGGGAAGTTAAAATCACCCACCACTACAATCCTGTTACCTTTACATCTTTCCAAAATCTGTCTACATATCCACTCCTCCACCTCCCGCTGGCTGTTGGGAGGCCTGTAGTAAACACCCAACATTGTGACTGCACCTTTCCTATTCCTGAGCTCCACCTATATTGCCTCGCTGCTTGACCCCTCCGAGGTGTCCTCCCGCAGTACAGCTGTGATATTCTCCTTAACCAGTAATGCAACTCCCCCACCCCTTTTACATCCCCATCTATCCCGCCTGAAGCTTCTAAATCCTGGAACAGTTAGCTGCCAATCCTGTCCTTCACTCAACCAAGTCTCTGTAATAGCAACAACATCATAGTTCCAAGTACTAATCCAAGCTCTAAGTTCATCTGCCTTACCTGTTATACTTCTCGCATTGAAACAAATGCACTTCAGACCACCAGTCCCGCTGTGCTCAGCAACATCTCCCTGCCTGCTCTTCCTCTCAGTCTTACTGGCCGTATTTACGAGGTCCCCCTCATTTATTTCACTTGCTGTCCTACTGCTCTGGTTCCCACCCCCCTGCCACACGAGTTTAAACCCTCCCCAGTGACGCTAGCAGCCAGGATATTTGTGCCCCTCCAGTTTAGATGCAACCCGTCCTTCTTGTACAGGTCCCATCTGTCCCTGAAGAAATCCCAATGGTCCAGATATCTGAAACCCTCCCTTCTACACCTGCTGTTCAGCCACGTGTTTAGCTGCACTATCTTCCTATTTCTAGCCTCACTGGCACGTGGCACAGGGAGTAATCCCGAGATTACAACCCTAGAGGTCCTGTCTTTTAACTTTCTACCTAACTCCCTAAACTCCCCCTGCAGGACCTCGTCACTCTTCCTGCCTATGTCATTGGTACCGATGTGTACCACAACGTCTGGCTGTTCACCCTCCCCCTTCAGAATGCCCCCTGTCCGTTCAGAGACATCCTTGACCCTGGCACCAGGGAGGCAACATACCATCCTGGAGTCTCTTTCACGTCCACAGAAGCGCCTATCTGTGCCCCTGACTATAGAGTCCCCTATAACTATTGCTCTTCTGCGCTTTGTCCCTCCCTGCTGAACAACAGTGCCAGCCATGGTGCCACTGCTCTGGCTGCTGCTGTTTTCCCCTGATAGGCCATCCCCCTCAACAGTATCCAAAACGGTACACGTGTTAGAGAGGGGGATAGCCACAGGGGATTCCTGCACCGACTGCCTGCCCCTTTTAGCGGTCACCCATCTATCTGCCTGCACCTTGGGTGTAACCACTTCTCTAAAACTCCTGTCTATGACGCTTTCTGCCACTTGCATGCTCCTAAGTGCATCCGGTTGCAGCTCCTCACAGACTGCATGCATCAGTTGGAGCAGCAATCCACAGGTACATTTCCTGCAGATGTAGTCGTCCGGAACACTGGAAGCATCACGGACCTCCCACATCAAACTGACATTTCTAGCACTAATTAATAAATAAAAATAAATAAATACTTATTAAATCCTTACTAAATTGTTATAATTAACTATATGGTCCCGAGTGCTAGATTCCTACTATAAATATTAAATGCTGCCGAAATACAGTAATCTCCTCCCTCTGGTTTAGTTATTCTACTTATTAATTAGTTAATTAGGGTTTTAATCAATTTTTATAAATGTTTTATTTTCAAATTCAGTACAAATTCAATGGTAATGCCATTGAATGTCAAGGGGAGATGGTTAGATTCCCTCTTTTTGGAGATTGACATTGCCTGGTGCTTGTGTGGCGCAAATGTCACTTGCCACTTATCAGCCCAAGCCTGGTTGCTGTCCAGGTCTTGTTGCATGTGGGCATGGACTGCTTCAGTACCTGAGGAGTTGCAAATGGTCCTGAAAACTGTGCAATGATCAGCGAACATCCCCTGATCTTATATTGGAGAGAAGGTCATTCATGAAGCAGCTGAAGATGTCTGGGCCTCGGACACTACCCTGCAGTGATGTCCTGGGGCTGAGATGATTGGCCCCCAACAAACACGACCATCTTCTTTTGTACTAGGTATGACTCCAACCAATGGAGTGTTTTCTCCCTGATTCCAATTAATTTGATGTCACACTCTCTCAAATGCTGCCTTGATGTCAAGTACAGTCACTCTCACCTCACCTCTGGAGTTCAGCTCTTTCGTCTGAACAAAGGCTGTAATGAGGTCAGGAGCTGAGTGGCCCTGGCAGAACCCAAACTGAATGTCACTGAGCAGGTATTGCTGAGTAAATGCTGCTTGATTGCACTGCCAACGACCCCTGCCAAAACTTTACTCATGATAAGAGTAGATTGATGGGGTGGTAATTGGCTGAATTGGATTTAGAACAAAGAACAAAGAACTGTACAGCACAGGAACAGGCCATTCGGCCCTCCAAGCCTGCGCCGATCTTGATGCCTGCCTAAACTAAAACCTTCTGCACTTCCGGTGACCGTATCCCTCTATTCCCATTCTATTCATGTATTTGTCAAGATGCCCCTTAGACGTCACTATCGTACCTACTTCCACCATCTCCCCGGGCAGCAAGTTCAAGGTACTAACCACCTTCTGTGTAAAGAACTTACCTCGCACATCCCCTATAAACTTTGCCCCTCGCACCTTAAACCTATCCCCTAGTAACTGACTGTTCCACCCTGGGAAAAAGCTTCTGACTATCCACTCTGTCCATGCTGCTCATAACTTTGTAAACCTCTATCATGTCGCCCCTCCACCTCCGTCGTTCCAGTGAAAACAATCCGAGTTTATCCAACCTCTCCTCATAGCTAATGCCCTCCAGACCAGGCAACATCCTGGTAAACCTCTTCTGTACCCTCTCCAAAGCCTCCATGTCCTTCTGGTAGTGTGGCGACCAGAATTGCACGCAATATTCTAAGTGTGGCCTAACTAAAGTTCTGTACAGCTGCAGCATGACTTGCCAATTTTTATACTCTATGCCCCGACCGATGAAGACAAGCATGCCGTATGCCTTCTTGACTACCTTATCCACCTGCGTTGCCACTTTCAGTGACCTGTGGACCTGTACGCCCAGATCTCTCTGCCTGTCAATACTCCTAAGGGTTCTGCCATTTACTGTATATTTCCCACCTGTATTGGACCTTCCAAACTGCATTACCTCACATTTGTCCGGATTAAACTCCATCTGCCATTTCTCCGCCCAAGTCTCCAACCGATCTATATCCTGCTGTATCTTCTGACAATCCTCATCATTATCCGCAACTCCACCAACCTTTGTGTCGTCCGCAAACTTACTAATCAGACCAGCTACATTTTCCTCCAAATCATTTATATATACTACAAACAGCAAAGGTCCCAGCACTGATCCCTGCGGAACACCACTAGTCACATCCCTCCATTCAGAAAAGCACCCTTCCACTGCTACCCTCTGTCTTCTATGACCGAGCCAGTTCTGTATCCATTTTGTCAGCTCACCTCTGATCCCGTGTGACTTCACCTTTTGTACCAGTCTGCCATGAGGGACCTTGTCAAAGGTTTTACTGAAGTCCATATAGATAACATCTACTGCCCTTCCTTCATCAATCATCTTCGTCACTTCCTCAAAAAACTCAATCAAATTAGTGAGACACGACCTCCCCTTCACAAAACCATGCTGCCTCTCGCTAATAAGTCCATTTGTTTCCAAATGGGAGTAAATCCTGTCCCGAAGAATCCTCTCTAATAATTTCCCTACCACTGACGTAAGGCTCACCGGCCTATAATTTCCTGGATTATCCTTGCTACCCTTCTTACACAAAGGAACAACATTGGCTGTTCTCCTCTGGGACCTCACCTGTAGCCAATGAGGATACAAAGATTTCTGTCAAGGCCCCAGCAATTTCTACCCTTGCCTCCCTCAGTATTCTGGGGTAGATCCCATCAGGCCCTGGGGACTTATCTACCTTAATGCTTTGCAAGACACCCAACACCTCCTCCTTTTTGATTTGACCTGCTTTTTGTAGACAGGACATACCTGGGCAATATTCCACATTGTTGGGTAAATGAGTGTGTTGCAGCTGTACGAGAACAGCTTGGCTAGCCGTACAACTAGTTCTGGAGCACAAGTCTTCATTACTTCAGCTGGGATGTTGTCAGGGCCCATAGCGTTTGCTGTATCCAATGCCTTCAGCCATTTCTTGATATCACACAGAGGAATTGAATTGTCTGAAGACTGGCAAAAATGATGCCAGTGACCTCAGGAGGAGGCTGAGATGGATCATCCACTCAGCATTTCTGGCTGAAGATGGTTGCAAATGCTTCAGCCTTGTCTTTTGTACTGACGTGCTGGGGATGAGAATGTTCTTGGAGCCTCCTCCTCCGGTTAGCTGTTTATTGTCCACCACCATTTATGACTGGATGTTGCAGGACTGCAGAGCTTTAATCTGATCTGTTGGTTTGGGATATTTAGCTCTGTCTGTCGCATACTGCTTCCGCTGTTTAGCATGCATACAGTCCTGTGTTGTAGCTTCACCAGGTTGGCACCTCATTTTGAGGTGTGCCTTGTGCTGCTCCTGGCATGCTGTCCTGCACTCCTCATTGAATCAGGGTTGCCCCCACTCCCCAGCTTGATGGTAATGGTAGAGTGAGGAATATGCCAGTCCATGAGGTTACAAATTGTGGTTGAGTACAATTCTGCTGCTGATGATGGCCCACAGCGCCTCATGGATGCCCAGTTTTGAGCTGCCAGATTTGTTCTGAATTTACCCCATTTAGCATGGTGGTAGTGACACACACAACACATTGGAGAGTATCCTCAGTGTGAAGAATGGACTTTGTTTCCACAAGGACTGTGCGGTAGTCACTCCTACCAATACTTTCATGGACAGATGCATCTGTGACAGCTAGATTGGTGAGGATGAGGTCAAGTAGGTTTTTCCCTTGTATTGGTTCCCTCACCACCTGCCGCATACCCAGTCTAGCAGCTATGTCCTTTAGGACTCAACCAGCTCGGTCAGTGGTGGTGCTAGTGAGCCACTCTTGATGATCAACATTGAAGTCCGCCACCCAGAGTACATTCTCTTGCCACCCTCAGTGCTTCCTCCAAGTGATGCTCAACGTGCAGGAGCGGTGAGGGAGGGCGATAGGTTGTAATCAGTAGGAGGTTTCCTTGCCCATGTTTGACCTGATGCCATGAGAATTCATGGAGTCCAAAGTCAATGTTGAGGACTCCCAGGGACACTCCCACTTGACTGCATACCACTGTGCCACCATTCTGGTGTGTCTGTCCTGCCTGTGCGGAGTTTGCAAGTTCTCCCTGTGACCGTGTGGGTTTCCTCCGGGTGCTCCCGTTTCCTTCCACGGCCAAAGACTTGCAGGTTAATAGGTAAATTGGCCAGTGTAAATTGCTCCTAGTGTAGGTCGGTGGTAGGAGAATGGTGGGGATGTGGTAGGGAATATGGGACTAAGGTAGGATTAGTATAAATGGGTGGTTGTTGGTCGGCACAGACTCAGTGGGCCGAAGGGCCTGTTTCAGTGCTGTATCTCTCAATATATTTAATTGTCCGCCGCCAGTTGGACAGGACATACCCGGAATGGAGATGAGTGGTCTGGGATGTTGGCTAAAAGATCTGATTCAGTGAGTATGATTATGTCAGTCTGTTGCTTGACTAGTTCATGGGGCAGCTCTCCCAACTGGGCATAAATCTCCAGATGTTGGTGAGGAGGACTTTGCAGGGTCGATGGGGCAGGATGTGCCTTTGTTGTGTCCAGTGCCCAGTTTTGTGCAGGGAGCCTGTTTCATTCTTTGCTGTTTGATACAACTGAGTGACTTGCGAGGCTATTTCAAAGGGCAATTAAGAGTTAATCATACCAGGAGAACTTCCTGTTCCTTTGATCTGTGCCAGCGGACAATGCGATGAAGGAAGCTTTGCCCAGAATGCCTAAATCCCAGGAGCAGATCCAAACTAAAGGTCCAGGTTTGGACCTGATATGTGCTAAATTAGCCAATCAAATGAGAGGGAGCACCTTGCCGAGTTGGAGAATTCAGTTCCACAGCAAGTGAGTCACACATCTGTCTGGTTCTTTTCAAAAACATTTTTTACAAAGCAATTAATGCTCTGAAATTGCTTTAAATTGTAATCTTTACAGCCTTTACACATGAAAAATGATGGGTTTTGAAGGATCTTTAGGTCAGGTCTTGCACACACTGAGTACAATTACAATATTTAATTGTGTACAACAATACCAATTGGGACTCATGCATGTCAGGCTAATTGACTGACAGTTGTTCCAGCTTAATGATGAAAATATAGCTTTTAGCACCAACCATGCAGCAACACAAGATACAGAACAAAGGCTTCCCAACACTTCACCTTCTTTCTATTCTTTTGGGCCTCCTTATCACGAGAGACAATGGGTAAGCGCCTGGAGGTGGTCAGTGGTTTGTGAAGCAGCGCCTGGAGTGGCTATAAAGGCCAATTCTAGAGTGACAGACTCTTCCACAGGTGCTGCAGAGAAATTTGTTTGTCGGGGCTGTTACACAGTTGGCTCTCTCCTTGCGCCTCTGTCTTTTTTCCTGCCAACTGCTAAGTCTCTTCGGCTCGCCACACTTTAGCCCCGCCTTTATGGCTGCCCGCCAGCTCTGGCGAACGCTGGCAACTGACTCCCACGACTTGTGATCAATGTCACAGGATTTCATGTCGCGTTTGCAGACATCTTTAAAGCGGAGACGTGGACGGCCGGTGGGTCTGATACCAGTGGCGAGCTCGCTGTACAATGTGTCTTTGGGGATCCTGCCATCTTCCATGCGGCTCACATGGTCAAGCCATCTCAAGCGCCGCTGACTCAGTAGTGTGTATAAGCTGGGGATGTTGGCCGCCTCGAGGACTTCTGTGTTGGAGATACGGTCCTGCCACCTGATGCCAAGTATTCTCCGGAGGCAGCGAAGATGGAATGAATTGAGACGTCGCTCTTGGCTGGCATAAGTTGTCCAGGCCTCGCTGCCATAGAGCAAGGTACTGAGGACACAGGCCTGATACACTCGGACTTTTGTGTTCCATGTCAGTGCGCCATTTTCCCACACTCTCTTGGCCAGTCTGGATATAGCAGTGGAAGCCTTTCCCATGTGCTTGTTGATTTCTGCATCTAGAGACAGGTTACTGGTGATAGTTGAGCCTAGGTAGGTGAACTCTTGAACCACTTCCAGAGCGTGGTCGCCAATATTGATGGATGGAGCATTTCTGACGTCCTTCACCTATTAACTCTTATTTGCCATATGGTATAGAGTGAAAGAATTCTACAAGTCATTAAATAATGAAAGGAATATCTACCCAGCACCAAATGATTCAACCAACTCTCTCGACACCCCATTTACACAGAATGAGTGTAGCATGCAAATCAGTATGGGATGGGATACAAAGTGGAGGTACAGTAGGGGGTGATGCACAGTCAAATATAGAACAGAAACTAAGTCAGTCTGGAAGGCAGAGCAAATATAGACCTTTTAACGAACAAACGAACAGTGCAAGGCTGGATTGCATCTATTTTAATGCAAGGAGTCTTATGAGTAAGGCAGATGAATTGAGGGCATTGATTAACACATGGTATTATGATATTATTGCTATCACAGAGACATGGTTGAGGGAAGGACAGGACTGGCAGCTCAATATTCCAGGGTATAGAATCTTCAGGCATGACAGGGGAAGGTGTAAAAGAGGTGGCATTGCCTGTTGATCAAGGAGTCAATTACTGCAGTAAGGAGGGATGATATCTTAGAAGGTTCCACAAATGATGCCATATGGGTAGAACTTAAAAACAAAAAGGGGGCAATCACTTGGCTGAGAGTGTACTACAGGCCTCCAAACAATCAGGGGGAGATGGAGGAGCAGATATGTAGGCAAATCTCAGAGAGGTGTAAAAATAAAAGGGTAATAACAGTAGGGAATTTCAACTTCCCCAATACCAACTGGGATAGTCTCAGTGCAAAAGGCATAAAAGGGGCGGAATTCTTAAAATGCATCCAGCAGAGCTTTTTGACCCAGTAGGTAGAAAGTCCTACAACAGAAGGGGCAGCACTGGACCAAATCCTCGGGAATGAAGCCAGACAAATGGTAGAAGTGTCAGTGGGGGCGCATTTCGGGGATAGTGACCATAATTCTGTAGGATTTAAGGTAGTTATGGAAAAGGACAAAGATGGACCGGAAATAAAGGTACTGAATAGGGGGAAGGCCAATTTCAATATGATAAAACAGAATCTGGCCAAAGTGGACTGGGAGCAGCTACTTGTAGGAAAGTCTACATCAGACCAGTGGAGTCATTCAGAAAGGAAACAGCGAGAGTTCAGAGCCAACATGTACCCGTTAAGGTGAAGGGTAGAACCAACAAGTCCAGGGAACCCTGGATGTCAAGAGATAAAGAGGATTGGATCAGGAAAAAGGGGGTTGATTAGTGTGCAGGAGAGACATGTTCCTGTGAAAATGAGGGATAGAAATGGCAAGATTAGGGAACCATGGATGACAGGTGAAATTGTGAGACTAGCTAAGAGGAAAAAGGAAGCATACATAAGGTCTAGGAGGCTGAAGAAAGACGAAGCTTTGAAAGAATATCGGGATTGTAGGCCCAATCTGAAACGAGGAATTAAGAGGGCTAAAAGGGGTCATGAAATATCTTTAGCAAACAGGGTTAAGGAAAATCCCAAAGCCTTTTATTCATATATAAGGAGCAAGAGGGTAACTAGAGAAAGGATTGGCCCACTCAAGGACAAAGGAGGAAAGTTATGCGTGGAGTCAGAGAAAATGGGTGAGATTCTAAACGAGTACATTGCATCGGTATTCACCGAGGAGAGGGACATGACGGATGTTGAGGTTAGGGACAGATGTTTGATTACTCTAGGTCAGTTCGGCATAAGGAGGGAGGAAGTGTTGGGTATTCTAAAAGGCATTAAGGTGGACAAGTCCCCAGGTCCGGATGGGATCTATCCCAGGTTACTGAGGGAAGCGAGAGAGGAAATTGCTGGGGCCTTAACAGATATCTTTGCAGCATCCTTAAACACAGGTGAGGTCCCGGAGGACTGGAGAATTGCTAATGTTGTCCCCTTGTTTAAGAAGGGTAGCAGGGATAATCCAGGTAATTATAGACCGGTGAGCCTGACGTCAGTGGTAGGGAAGCTGCTGGAGAAGATACTGAGGGATAGGATCTATTCCCATTTGGAAGAAAATGGGCTTATCAGTGATAGGCAACATGGTTTTGTGCAGGGAAGGTCATGTCTTACCAACTTAATAGAATTCTTTGAGGAAGTGACAAAGTTGATTGATGAGGGAAGGGCTGTAGATGTCATATACATGGACTTCAGTAAGGCGTTTGATAAGGTTCCCCATGGTAGGCTGATGGAGAAAGTGAAGTCGCATGGAGTCCAGGGTGTACTCGCTAGATGGATAAAGAACTGGCTGGGCAACAG